>NW_015174851.1:917033-1073106 GCF_001447785.1 Gekko japonicus
AGGGAAAGAAGTAGCATGTAACATTATTAATATACATTTCTATCATTTTTTTACACACACACACACCCACACACACACCTTCTTCCAAGGAGCTCAGGGAATTTTTTGGCTCCAGTTTCTCCTCAGAACAATACTGAGATGTAGATTTGGATGAGAGATAATTGACCCAAGGTCATCCAGTAAGTATTACATACGAGGAGGAATTTGAATCTGGCTCTCCCTTGTCAGAGTCCAGTTCCCTAACCACTACAGGAGGGAGAAAGGTTAGTGGATGATAGTCCTACTAATGCAATGAGGACTGGACTAGGTGACCTTCGGTCCTTTCCAATTAAATTTGATGTTCTTTAATCAACAGACAGGCATAATTCCCAGAAAGTCTGCCATATAATAATAATTCCAAGTGCATTGAGATATTAAGACCCATCTAATTTTACAGCCTAATTTTCAGATTCATTCTCCGAAGATCTATTCCAGCATCCGTTATTTATATAAGTGATATAATAGTCATTTCTATTCCATATACAGTGGGCACTGGTGTGTGAACTATAGGGGTATATTTTCAGGTATGGGGACAGATTCCAGTAGGAAGGCTCATTTCAAGGTTCATTAGGCATTTATTTTGATTGTTGCACATTAGTCAACAGCATTCTCTTATTGGGCATTAGCAGAATCCTTGAACCAGCAAGTAATATGCGGTTTCTGCAGGTGGAAAGTCAGAGAGAATTTTTATTAGAGTCACTGATGCACAGAGCTACCGTATTATTTTCAACCACTGATTTAACCCTCTCTTTTCTTACCTCAGTTCCCAAATTGTGTCCCCACCACTCCTTGAGAATTCTTTGGGTGTGGAGCAAAGAAAATTCAAGGACACTTGTGATCTTGTGACTAGGGTTGCCAATGTCCAGGTATAGATCTCCTGAGATTACAGCTGATCTCCAGGTGACAGAGATCAGTTCATCAGGAGAAAATGGATTATACCCGGCTGAAGTCCCTCCCTTCCCCAAGCCCTGCTTTCTTCAGGCTCCATCCCCAACCCAGAGCTGGCAACCCTACTTGTGACCATAGGGTGGGGCTGTGGCTCAGTTGTAGACCATCTGCTTGGCATATAGATGATTAGGGGTTCAATCCCCACCATCTCCAGTTGAAAAGACCAGGTAGTAGGTAATGTGAAAGACTTCAGCCTGAGATCCTGGAGACCCTGCAGCCAGACTGAGCAGACAAATCTCACCATGATGTATCAAGGTCTGATTCAGCATAAGGTAGCCCCATGTGTGAATGAGCACAAGGTTATGGAAAACAAGGGACATATATTTAAAAGGTATTCCTCACAGTGTCAGAGCTTTTTCTTCTACTGGATTGGTACAAGGTCACCTTCACACATTGTCAGATGTTCAGTTTTCTGATTTCCAAATCATGACCTATGAATGCACACAGCTTTCATACTCTCAAATCCATTTCATACTATGGTCTCCAGTAATGTTTTGGACAAAAAAAAATCCTGATTAGTGTTAACCATTCCAAAGTCATGGCAAACTTGGAGTAGAAAATAAAAGAGGGGGAAGTGTTGAAATCTCTGTATGAATCACTGTTTGCACATGCACAGACAATGCACTTACCAGAAGAGCCAGTGGCAGCTGCCGCGGGGAGCCACTCTAGGCATGGCTGAAACAGATGCCAGGAGAGGCTCTGGGCTTGGCTGATCTGACAGAGGACACCAGGAGCCACCCTGGGCCCAGCCATGAAAGTGAAGGAGTCCAGGGGCTGCTCTGGGCTTGGAGCAGCTCCCAGGCACCACTGATGCCATTCCTGTGAATGATGGGGCCTGGAGCTGCACCAGGCTCAACAATGGGAGGGGGGATGGGATACCCCCCATGAGTCTCACTGGCAGCTCACTTGTATATATCCAATAGTCAACCCCATCTGCAGTTACCTAGATCTGAGGACTGGAGCTATGTTGACAGAAAAAATATATTTCTTCAAACTTGGGGAGACCCCTCAGATTTACAGGAAAATCTGAAAAGTTACAAACAATGGGTTAACCCCCCCCCCCAAGGCAAGAAAGCGGTCTACACATGTGTATTTACCATGAATGGGGAGGGGAGGAAAAGATCCCAGCATGCACATGCTGCCAATAGCAGCCCCACCATTGTCTTTTGTTACCATAAGCATCCATTTTGGACTATGTTATGGACCATGCTTTGTGAATATAAGCTTGATACAGAACGGGTTAGTGAAGAGACTGTGGAACGTAGAGTTCAACCAGGGGGCAAGCCAAGACGATGCCAGCTACATAGGATGATCTACATCTAGCCAGCGGGGCCCCAGAGTCGTTAAGCTCATCATGTATGCAAACATGAAGGTTGATTGCAAACACAGAAACTCATTAGCCAGCCCAGACCGAGTGTCTCCACCTGACAAGCTTAACATCAGAAGTCCTTCCTTGCCAGACCAACAATAGAAGTCCATTACACATAGCAACAGCCACGTCAGCGCTACTGGTGACCCGGCACGTACCTCCTGCCTCCGCCCAGACACCTCCCCTTTAGTTAATCGATAGATTGAATATTGACATCATAGCCAATCACTAACCTTTAGGGTCAGGCTACTTGGTAATCCGTTTGAGCCCACCCCTCCCCTCGCAGCAGAGACCTTAAAACATCGTGCACAGAGCCAAGAGGGCTACCCCCTTCTTCATACCAACGACCCCTCTATGTCTGCTTGAACCTCTTTTGTCCCACTTGCTATACCAACCCCCGAAAACCGCTTTGCCTTAGTCTGCAGCTAAGGTCAATCCACGTGTTCCCGGCTGGTCTGGATTCACGTGTTTTCTACATCATTTTCTCCCCCTCCATCCTCCCTTCAGCTGGAAGCTTTCGGAGCTGAGCCACGCCGTAGGTAAATATACCCCACCAATGATATTCCTGCTCATGCAACCGTGCTATGATATCTAACTTGTTTTTCTTAGTCCTTGTATGCCTGTGTGGTTTTTATTATTATTCTTGTGTGATTGAACTATATATTCAAATAAAGAAAGTTTTGTTTTACTTCTGTTTTGTCTCTTCATTGAAACGCACCGGCATAGCCCATCCTGCGTATACACAGACCTGAATCCCGATTATTAAACTGTTCCAATTGCCTCTCCTAAAGAGCAATTCGGCTAACACTTTTCTCAGGCAGGCAGGGAAGAGACCCAGGAGCTGCCAGAGCTGCCATTCCCTCCACTACTTAAGCCAGCAGCACGGCTATGGGTGGGCATTCAGGGAAAGAGGACCAGAAGTCTTTACTGAATGGGGGAAGGGGAGAAAGATGGGTACAGGCAGAGTGGAGGGGGCAGGCAGAGCAGTAGCGAGAAAGAAGGGCAGGCTGCAGGGCGGGGAGGTCCATTGAACAAAGGATAAATTGGTGTGTAGAGCAGGAAGAGCATTGAGGGGAAAGGCATATAGGTGAAAGGGGCACAATTGGGGGAAATGGTGAGCTGACAAGTAGAATGGCAGTCAAGCAGAGTAGTGGAGAATTGGGTAAGCAAGTGAGAACTCTCCTTCCTCATGAGTTTGCCTGTGGGGAGATGAACGGGAGCTAGGGTTGCCAGACTGCCTGGTGCAGGTGGGCATCTTTCACTTTTGGGTGTGCCTCTTTCTCCCGCTTACTGGGAGGAACCTGGAAATCATTGTGACATACCTACAAAAACTGGAAGTGACGTAGGCATGTTGGGGACATCAGGGAACAATGTTCTGGTTTTTGGGGGAAACTCTATTATATGAAGCAAATTTTATCAGAGTTTTGCCCCAAAACCTGAGCATTGCTCCTGAAGTCCCTGATGTACTTACATTACTTCCTGTTTATGTATGCATGTTGCAAGTTCCTCTCCACTCCTGAAAAGTCCCTCCCCCTCCCCCCCAGCATGACAATCGGGTCTTGCAACCCTAATGGGCGCCCAAACTGAGAGCAGTTATTGGTTCCAAGGGATGTGAGGATGAGTGAATGAAGGGGGGGGGAGGATGAAATCTCTCCCCCCATGAATCTCAGGGTCCTGGCTTGTAGTTTTGTATCTGGTTTTCTGGGGTGAGTACATCAGGGAAGGTTGTTTTTTTTAAGTGGCTTCTTTTTTTATAGGTCACTGGAGACCAAGAGAGGTGTGTGTAGGCAAATGGGCCAGTGAAACCATTTTTGCACTAGTAATCTGTGTAGGCTTATTTCTATATGTGTTTTCAAGGTACTGAAGGCAGCCCCCCCAATGGTGCATTGGGGTTATAATTTTGCAGAGATTTGCCTTAATTTTGAAAGTGTGATGCCATGGAGTTGCACGAGGGTCTGGGACACTAGGACGGAACACAGCCTCTGACATGAAGTTCTCCAAGTGGCCTTGTGCCAGTAACTTTCTCTTAGCTTAACCTACCTTGCAGAGCTGTTGTAAAGATAGAATGATGACAGAAAAATAAAGGGCAGGATGAAATGTACTAGATACATTGACTAGTATGCTTAGAAAATGGAGTCAAATGACTCGTTATTGAGGTTAACGGAGATGTCTGGGATTTTATTTGTGCCACAGTCTTTTGCTGTGGCAAATGACAATGACTAGGAAGTTGGGAAAATATGTTTCTTCATGTGGTACACTGAATGTAATTTAGTTAGCAGCATTCTGCTCTGTGCACCTTTCCCCCTTTGAAATATATCCTTATATATAATTGAGTAGTGGGGTGGTACTTTCCAGCTCTCCCATTGGCTGTGCAATGTGCTCCATCAGCCATTGGCCCGTCAGCCGACACTCAAGAGTATTCATGTGGCACTGGATGGGTGCTGGGTCTGCTTCTCTTCACTGCCCACTTCCACCTCAGCCACTGTTCCCTGTCAGAATTACTGGCAAATGGCTGTCTCTCCTGATGAAGACACTTCTCCTGCTTGGCTCCTCTGTGGAACTAACTTTTTCCTCAGTGGCTGCTGGTAGAAGGAAACCATCTCCAAGCCTTTGTGAGGAACTCATTGGGGCCTGTCCTGACTAGGGTTGCCAGCTCCAGGTTGGGAAATTCTTGGATATTCTGTGTCTAAGGAAGCCAGTCTAAGGAAGTCAGAGTTTGGGGAGGGGAGAGGCCTCAAGCTGAACAGAATGCCATATAGCCCACTGTCCAAAGCAGTTATTTTCTCTGGGGGGGAGAGATATGTTTTCTGTGATACCCAGTGATCATCAAGCTACACCTGGAGGTTGGCTATCCTAGGTGTAGCAATTAGCACTTCAGAGCAGGGTCTGCCAGACAGAGATCAGTTCCCCTATGGCATTATACCCTGCTGAGTCCTTCCCCTCCCCAAATGCTGCCCTCCACAGGATCCACCCCTCAACTCTCCAGGTATTTCCCTACTCAGAGCTGGCAACCCTACTTTCCCCTCAGTACCTGTTGCTAGGCAACCAAGCTTGGTTTGGTCGGTAAAAAGCCCTTTTCATGCCTATTTTGGCCTTTAGGAGAAAATTCATTGGGGCCAGTCCTGACTAGGGTTGCCAGCTCCAGGGAGGGTAGAGTCTATGGAAGCCAGGGTTTGGGGAGGGGAGAGTCCTCAGCTGAACAGAATGCCATAGAGCCCACCCTCCAAAGCAGTTATTTTCTTTGGGGACGGGGAGAGATCTGTTGTCTGGAGTTCAGCTGTGATACCTGGTGATCTTTAGGCTCCACCTGGAAGTTGGCGAACCTAGGTGTAGCAGTCAGCACTTCAGAGCAGTGTCTGCTAGACCCAGGGTCTTGCTGTGGAAGTTGAATTGATGATTTTGGACCACTCACAGACTTTCAGCCTAACCTGCTTTACAGGATTGTTGTGCAAGTCAAAGGGGGGAGAAGAGAATGATGTAAGCTGCTTTGGTCCCTATTGTAGAGGAAAATGGTACTTTTTCTCCTGGGAAACCATTGTTGCCAATCTCCAGGTGAGGGCTAGAGATCACTCAGAATTACTAGTCTCCAGATGGCAGAGATCAGTTCCCCTGGAGAAAATGGTGGACTCTGTGTCCTTATACCTTGCTGAGATTGCCCTCCTATGACAGCCTATATGACATAGCAGTCTGGGCTTCAGAGCATGGTAGAGGCTGCAGGTGTGTGTGTGGGAGAAAGCTGAGGAGTGAGGGACAGATAATGGCAGGTTGATGCTTGGCTGGGAAGGAGATAGAGTTGCCAACTTCAGGTTGTGAAATTCCTGGAGAATTGAGGGGTGGAGCCTGGAGACGGTGAGGTTTGAGGAGGGGTGGGACCTCAGACAGGTATAATGCCACAGACTCCACCCTCCAAACCAGCCATTCCCTCCTGGAGAATCATTGTTGCCAATGTCCAGGGGAGGGATGGAGATCACTCAAAATTACAACTGCTCTTCAGGTAGCAGAGATCAGTTCCTCTGGAGAAAATGGTGGAGCCTGTTTCATTATACCCTGCTGGGGTTGCCACAGCAAATTGATGCTGAGTGCCCAAGACTGGGGCACTCTCCCAGAGCCTCTTTCTAGAGCTCGTTGTATTTATTTCCACAATGGGCTTTATTCCTAGTGCTGATATAATGTGTTCTTGATAACAGAATTTCTGCATGCACTGGTTGAGAAACTACTCTTTTGTACTAAGTATAAAAATGGAAGCCGCAAAAAAAAAAACCCTTTTAAAAGTTTGACTAAGAGAGCAAAAAGTGTCTGAAAGAAAAATCAATATGACACAGCAAGGCTACTTTGTCTGTTACCCTAATTTGGATCATTTTCACTCAGTTACATCTGGAGGGTTCATTGCAATCTTTGCTATAATGTGTCCAATTTTTCCTGGATCTTCCATCCTCTTGTCTCTATAAATCATTCTTTATATATTCTGTAAATAGTACAGATGTCCAAACTGCTCTAAGTCAAACAGAATTTTCTAACTTTTTCTAAATCTTCTTCCTAGCACATATTCTACAGAGGGGCAGCAAATGTGAACTAACATCAATAGCTGTTCACAGTGCTTTTCTGCTTATGGTAAATCATATTGGTCACCTCTGAAGAATGCTTAAAGAAAGAAGATATAGTATTAAACTATTACATTCCATGATGTGATTACAGGCAATCTAACACAATCTGACTTGGGAGCAGTTTTGATTTACTCAGTTAAGCCTTTTAGGCTGAGATTCTGTTTGAATATATGAAGGAGACTATATTTTGACTAAAGTATAGTGTAAAAACATCAACATTCATCCCTCCATTTTCTGAAGGGAACTAGAAGATGTTGACAAGGCTATCTAGTAGATTTTTTATCCCAGCACTCCTCCAAAGACTTCAGGGTGGCACGAACAGTTTGCTTTCCCAATTTCCCTGTGAGATGGGGGAGACTAACAGAATGACTGGCCCAAGGTCACTCTGAGGTTCATGGCCAAGTGTGAGTTTGAACCTTGGTCTCCATACTGGTAGTCAGATGTAGTGATGGGCATAAACTAGCTCACATGAACTAAAGCTTATGATACATTTTGGCTGGTTCGTAGTTTACAAACTGAAGTTCGTGGCAGGTCAGCTAGCACAAACTTTCCACGGACTTTCAAGCAGTTTATGGTGATTCGTGCAATTCGTGAATTGATACATTTCCAGACAGACTGTCTCTGCTTAATCAAAATGTTTGCCAAACTTCAAAGCAGGAAGCAGGGTGAGGTTTCCTGTGCATTTGGTATGTGTAGCTTGCCAGCAGTCAATTCAAAACACTTTTGAACCTGTTCCTGACATTTCCCCCATAAACAGTTTCCTGGAGCATCTTCTTTGGGGGGGCATAACTTGGACTCCCTAAATCCAATTTGAACATAACTTGGAGGGCATGAAGAGGAGCATTAGGGGGTCTCCTGTGAGTATGATGTCTCTATCTTGCACAGGGTCCATTCTACACACTCCTGAACCTCCTGAATCTGTGCCTGTTATTTCCCCAGAAAGCACTTTCCTGGGGGCACCCTCTTTGGGGGTATGTAACTCAGACCCAATGAATCCAATCCTCAGGAAACCTGGAGGGTAGGTAGAGGAGAGTCAGCCAGAGATCTCCTGCAAGTTTTGTGTTTCTAGAAGATGGGGGAGGGGGCATTTTATTGCATCACAAACCTCATGAATTGAACTGGTTCATTTGGTGCCTGAAAGTTTGTGACAGTTCATGGCTCACAAACCAGGCATGCCATGAACTGAAATGAACTGCATTTTCCTGGTTCATGCCCATTCCTACTCAGATACATAAACTACTATGTAATATTTACTCTAATTTAGAGAACAATTTAAACTCTGCCAGCCTATCTGATGCCCATAGTACATGCTGTCTGGATGGCCCCAGCTGTATCAGGGTCCATTCCAGTT
The DNA here is from genome assembly GCF_001447785.1 of Gekko japonicus. Lineage (NCBI taxonomy): Eukaryota > Metazoa > Chordata > Lepidosauria > Squamata > Gekkonidae > Gekko > Gekko japonicus. The sequence goes on from NW_015174851.1 coordinate 925,345, forward strand.
CATATGGCAGGTCTGGACTATTGGAAGACCAGCATTAGTTGTGCACATTGACTAAATGAATTCCTAATATGAGTCATAAGCTTAAAGCATGTGTGAACAGTGGATTAAAGTTATAAAACATAAATCTGAACTATTCACCAACTGCTTTATAATTACTTGTAGTATCACATAATATAGACACCCCCCAACTGCATGTTAAATCAATCTCTTCATAAAAATGCCTTGCATTTTTACTGGATGTTCTATAGGCATATATTACTTAATTTAGTTCTCTATTTTTCAGCCTTTTAATGATGTGGTGCAGCACATTAATAAAAAGGTAGCATTTTAAAAGAGCAGTTCTAGATATCCATAGATAAAACAAGTATTGGTATACTTTCTCTTAGAGGCTATTTGGAAAATCACACTTCAGAACATTAGACAACACACAGAATTATAGACACACATCAATTATATTGGGCAAGGTTCAAGATTTTGCTATGATAGTGATCAGCCCAAAGTTAATCCTCAGATAATTGAAAAAGTTCCAAAGAATTGGCAAGAATTACTGTAACCTAAGTTAAAAATGCTAATATTTTGCAGGCTTCACACTGCCTGCACTGCGTAAACTTCTACATCTTATCCTCCTCCTCCGCAGAAGATGATTATTCTCCCCCCATGCCATTGGGTTGCTTTAAGCTTTGGTAGAGGAAAAAGGCAGGCCCAATATGGGTCCCTCAGAAATCATGGACCAGTTTCTACCTCTTGGACTAATTTACCTCACAGCATTGCCTTGATGGTAAAATGGAGGAGGAGCATACTGTGCATGCAATTGTGTGGGATACAGGATTCATATTTTTCATGCAGCAGAAGCAGATCAAGTCCCATTTTATATCTGTTGCACTCTGACGCTGGTCGTAGAGCAAGCAAGACCTCCAACAGAGGACTCAGGTAAATGTAGCCATCTGCTATGCTAACTTCATTATAATTTTGCTCCTGGAAAAACATGTGGGACTGGTGGCAAAGTTTGCCTTTTCCCATTTGTATCTGATTCATAGTGTATCAAACCTTCTGGATAGTGCTGACATTCATGTAACAAGCTATACTTCTGTAATCTCTAGACTGGACTATATTGATATGCTGTATATGCTTTTGAAGACAATCTAGAAGCTACAGATAGTCCAAACTGTGACTGTCCATTTGTTAACAGGAACTAATTGTTTACCCATGTGAAGCCACTATTTAAAACAACTTCAATGGCTTCTTATTTGCTGCTAGGTTCAATAAAAGGTACTGGTGCTCACCTTTAAAGGACTGTTTGACTAGGGAGGCCAGATTGCCTATTTTGGGAAGAGTCCTGCTGCCCTCTGCCAGCTCTTCCCGCTGCTGTTCAGCTGGGTAATAGGGAAAAATGGGGTGGGGGTGGGGGAGGCAATCAGTGTCTGGTGACACCATTACATCGTTTCCAGTGCAACCCAGAAATGACATGACAAGGCACTATGGTTAAACCAAGGAGTTAGGGGGTCAATTGCCCCAACACAAATCACCCCTTGACTTCTGGGTCATGCTGGAAGCACTGTTACCACACCACTGGCAATATCATGACACTGCCAGCAAGGCCCTCCCCATAAGCTAAGTCTTCACTCAACTGCCTGTCATGACCTGATGGCCACATATCTGAAGGGCTGTCTCTACTTTTATGGACCTTCCACACTAGTTATGCTCTATGGATCATCTTCTCATATCTTCTGTATGTCTGGCTCTTTCCTGTGGAAGGACCTCCCCTTAGAGGCATGAAATGTGGCCTTCTGAACGACTGTAATAACTTTTGAATGTGTTTCGATGAATTTTATTATTTGTCTCTGTGCTGCTGGTTTATATGGTGACAGTTTATAAATGCTGTGTTTAATTTCAGTGATTATTACCTGCCTTGGGCTCATTGAGAAAAGGTGGGCAATAAATATTTTAAAATCAAGTAATTCTGAGTAGGAGGAAGGGACAAAAACCCTACCTAGGAATAGAAGGAATAGAAGGAATAATAAGGTAGATGGCCCTTACTGGCCACTATGCTCAAGATGAAACCATCATTGCTCTTGTGTTAATTGAATACTTGTGCTTTTGCTAGAGTGAGAGCCAGTCATAGTACAACAAAAATGAACCATTGTACAATTTTGGGGAACCTTATACTTAATCCCACTGGTTTTGTTTTTAACTTTTGGCCAGCTCTCCAGGACATAGGTTCACAGAATCATAAAATTAAAAAGTTGAAAGGGGCCTAAAGACCATCCAGTCCAACCTCCTGCATCATGTAGGATGACCTAAAGCAATCAAATAATAATCCAATCTCTGCTTAAATTCCAAGGAGGAATTTAACCCACAAGATCTCTGGGCAACTGATTCCACCAGTGAGCTGTCCTTATTTGCAAAAACAATTCCTGCCAATATCTTCCCACACATAATTTAAACCCATTTTTACTCATCCTGTCTTCGACTACCAACAGAAATAGCAGCCTATCATCCTCCAAATGACAGCCCTTCAAATACTTTAAAAGAGTAATCATATTTCCCCTCAACCACTTCTTCTCCAGGCTGAACATTCCTAATTCCCATAGTTTTTCTTCATAAGGCCTGGTCTCCAAACCTCTAATCATTCTCATTGCTCTCCTCTGCACCCGCTCTAAAGTTTCTAGATCCTTCCTATAAAAAGGCCTCCAGAACTGGACACAATACTCCAAATGGGGTCTGACCAGCGCAGTATAATGGATAAGCCTATTCAAACAGCAAATTGTTTTTAAAACAATCAGTACAGGCAGTACTGACAGTCTTAGAGACACTGAGCTTCAAACACTGGTCAGAGGAAAGTTGCCAACATTTCCTATCCAAAACATTAGCTATGCTGGTAAGTATTCTTTTCAGCTAATGGCTGAGGTGAGAGCTCTATTGTACCCTCCCCGATGGCTAAGGGATGTGATGAAAAGGAGGAAAGATGCTAATGGGCTGTCTGTTAATTAAATTTGTAGGTCAAACAGGAAAGGAAGAGAAGATCCTGCCTCTTGAAGAAAGTGGCCCACTAAATGGAGGACAGGGCAAACTAAAGGTATTACATTACATCTATCCTTGCAGGTTAGCTTTTTCAGTGACCAAGAAGTACCATCAAAACCTGGAATCTCTGTTTCTGACAACTCAAAAAACCCCTCTTCGCATAAAAGGGCAGAAACATGTGCTTTTGTACCGGGTTGGGTTATATTTGGCCTCCAAGGCACCAGTTGGCATCCTTGGCCTGCATAGCTACAGATAGCTAATTGGAAATATGCTGAATCCCATTATTATCACGTAAGTGACAACAGTAATATGAACACTGAATAACACCCAGGAAGAACTACCGCCGTTTAATTAGTCCAGCCACCTGTGCAAGCAATTTGTGAAATGGGGAAAGAGGGGAGAGGGAGGAAGAGACCATATCAATGTGGCATTTCATTCCATGCTTGAAAGTTATCTGTGCTGTGTCCCTGCAGCTGTTTCATGCACATAAGGGGATGTACAGTAATGTGTTACTAACTAAGGAATCAAATAGCCCACAAACAATCAGTTAGCCATCCTTATTGTCCCACTGTGACCTATTACAGTGGTGTCACCAATCAGTGACCAGTATAAGAAGTTTATTTAGTTGCCATACATATAAAAAAGCTTTGGCTGCTGATTAAATTGACAGCTTAAAAGCATAAATTTTGGATATCCAGCTACAGCACATAAAAGGGCAAACATATATTTCATTTCACGCTATTGCGTTTAGATTTGCTGGCCCTCTCGAGCTGTTCTTTGAGGAACCTCTTTGAATGTACGGAACAACTGTTATAATGGTTAGAAAGAATTAATCAGCAGTTACAAGGGAGGTGATCAAACGGTAAATAAAATCACCATTGAGGGCGATTTTAACAGTATGTGTTTATGAGTGCTTGGAATGGCTGCATCAGAATATAAAGGCTTGAAGACTGAGTTGGGATTTAAAATTCATCATTTCAAAGTTAGCAGAGAAAACTAATCAATTGGCTCAGAAAGCCTTTATCCTGAGGGTGACAACAAGGATCAAAATGAAATTGCTTTTATTTAGGGGAGAAAAAATATCATCTCCTTCAGAACTCTTTGGCAATGTGGTAATACAACACAACAAATGAATATCCCATGTTCCACTAGTGATGGCAACTGTACCTTAACTCCTGTAGGTAAAAGACAAGTATGCTGGGGAAAGGGTGAGTTTCAATTGATTTATGTGGCAGCTATCTTAGGAGTCAAAATGAAGAGACAGAGCTTTCCCCTTGGCTTATATTGAGTCCAATATTTATCCAGCAATATTGTACTTTTATGCTTTCCACTTAAACATTCTAATATAATTTAAGGTAGCCTTGCCTTAAATACCCTTGTTCCTCTCACCTCATGCACACTTCCTTTCCCTCTTCTTAGTACAATATCTTCTTTCTCTCACTAACTTCTAATTTCCTTCTCCAAACATAGGAGTGAGTTTCCCTAGAGAAGAAAACCAATACTGCATATTTCCAGCCAGCTAATGTTAGTATCATATTAAGTCACCTGTCAGTCTCTAGGTATATGCATCGGCAATGTACTAAACAAACTCCAGCCCAAACGTCACCCGTTCATAAATACAGTAAATGTTCTAAATCAAAACAGAATGATTTATAGCATATGGGATCTGGAAGAAATCTTCTGAGAACTGTATTCTGGTACTGTCTACTTTCATTTTCCTAAAGAGTGAGAGGGACAGAATCAGGTGGGTAGCCGTGTTGGTCTGAAGCAGCAGAACAAAGTTTGAGTTCAGTGGCCCCTTTAAGACCAACAAAGCTTTATTCAAGGTATAAGCTTTAATGTGCATGCATACTTCTTCAGATACAATGAAATGGAAATTTTGCTGCCCACCATCTATCTCTATGTATGGACTGTTAACTTCGATTTCATTATATCTGAAGAAGTGTGCTTGCACTCAGAAACTTACACCTTGAACAAAACTTTGTTGGTCTTAAAAGTGCCACTGGACTCAAACTTTGTTTCAGTGCAAGGGACAGGGAGAGGGGAAAAACTGTTGATGTATGTGCTTGAAAGGGGCATCATCCACCCAGAATAGTTAGCCAATCTTCTTACCAAATAGGACTGTCCTCATAGAGATTTCTTTGCATAGCATTTCTACTCATTATTGCACATTATCTCTCTGGCTGCAGTCACACGGACTTTCAATCTGCTTTCAGTGTACTTTCCAACTGGATTTTTACTATGTGACCTGGCAAAATTCAGTTGGAAAGTGTATTGAAAGTGAATTAAAAGTGGATTATTTAGTGTGTGTAACCGCAGCCACTCTGAGGGAGCTTTTTGGCATCTTCTGGGTGTGGAACAGTGGTCACTGGGGGTGTGGAGGGGGAGGTTTTTGTGAATTTCCTGTATTGTGCAGGGGGTTGGACTAGATGACCCTAAAGGTCCAACTATATGATTCTAAATTTTCAGATTTCATTTAAGCACACTACTGTGTTTGCATAAACTATTTTAGGCTGCGGTCACACTCACTAAATAATTCACTTTCAATGCACTTTCGAACTTGGATTTTGCCAGTTCACACCGTTAAAAATCCATCTGGAAAGTTCACTGAAAGTGGATTGAAAGTGGATTATTTAGTCTGTGTGACCACAGTCTCATTCCCTAGGCTACACTGAGGCAGAGGCTGTGGCTTCCCTTCTTTTTCTTTCTATAGGGAACTTGTCTGTGCTGCCACTGAAGCTCAGATGGGAGAGGGGATATGTAGCACGGGGAGAGAAGAGTTTTGTCCAGATATAAGACCACACAGATTCTTTCTTCAAGAGGAGAGCTTTATTAGGTACCTGGTCTAGCTAACACACCAAGGTGTTATTGAAAAAGCCAGACCCCAAGCTTTGCAGTCACAAAAGTTATATACAAGTTTTAATCATATGTCACAAGCATCAAGCAAGTGGAAAGTTTTAACTATATAGCAACACCTTCCTTATCAAAGGAAACATCTTGGATGTGCATTCTCTTTTTCTTGCGGTTACAAATGTTTATGCTTTGCATCTATGAAGCTTAACCACAGACATAAGTGAGACAGAGATAACAGCAGTTAGCTAAACAGATCATGCTTTGCAGAGGAAAAGGCCTTTAGAGGAATTTCAAAACCACAAGCCTTTAGGTGAACAACAGGAAAAAGGTGGGGATCAGAGTTTTCAGAGTCAGGATATTCAAGGCCTGAAAACTTCTGAAACCCTTGTGTGGGACATGAGACAGGGCTACTTGGATTATTAAAGTATTAATTTTAATATTTTGCTTCACTTACTGTGGCTACAGCTCGTGTGTCTCTACAATAGGCAGGCTGATTATCTTGCAACAGACAAAGGCAAAGGCTTTGTTTGAAAATACTGGCCAGTTACAGGGCCTCGGGGTAATAAAGGCAAACCCTTCCTTCCTTCCTGTGATAGGTAATGTGTCTACCCTGCAGATTGGGAGGGCGCAAAGGGAGAGGTTAAAGACAGACAATGCTGGGGTCTCTCTTGCTGTTCTTCCAGAAGAAGAAGGATGATGATGATGAGGAGATTGGATTTATACCCTGCCCTTCACTACCCAAAGGTGTCTCAGATCAGCTTACAAACTCCTTTCCCTTCCCCTCCCCACAACAGACACCCTGTGAGGTAGGTGAGGCCGAGAGAGCTCTGACAGAAACTGCTCTTTTCAAGAACAGCTCTTATCAGAACTACGGCTTGCCCAAGGTCATCTAGCCAGGTGCAAGTGGAGGAGTGGGGAATCAAACCTGGTTCTCCCAGATTATAGTCTGCACACTTAACCACTACACCAAACTGGCTCTATATGTGGCCTATCAACTATGACCATTGGGGTAAGCCTACTATTCTGCTTGGCAAAGAGTTACAAATATAACACTCTGCTATTTTGAATTAGAATTGCAGATTCATTGTTTCCTTTTCAGAAATGTTTTAAAATAATTCATTTATTATACTTTTGAATAACTTCTAGATATTAATGACTTGTGAACCACCTCAGTCTTTGATAGATGAATATATTCTTCACATACTGTGTCTCAGGTTCTTGATGTAATTATTGATAGAAAAACATTTCTCCAATCACTAAGCAGTTCAATGGAGCCAAAGTAGTGCAGTGGTTAGAATATCAGACTGGGACTAAATAGACCAGATTTTAACTCCCCACCTTGCCATGAAGCTCATCAGATGACATGGGCCATTTTGTCTTCTCTTAGCCTTAGAGGGTTGCTGTAAGAATAACATTAGGAGCAGATGACCATGTATTGATGCCTTGAGCTCTTTGTAGAAAAGATGAGCTAAAACTGGTGAACAGAACATTGTTGCTTATTTAGTCTTAAGAAAGTTCAACCAGTCTCTAATAATATCTTCTAAAAATACCTCCTGCATTTACTTTATTAAGAGGCTGCATGCTAATCTAAGTACTAAAGGTTTATTTTCATACCTATCAGCTGTCACCTTGAAATTTGGAATTATTTAGTTTCGAGAGACTGAGCATCAAATTATTTGATTCTTGTACCTACTTTATTTTGCCTTAACAGCATGTTTACAGTGAGCTGCATTCAGTTTCTGTTCCTTTGTCTTTGGGGATGTTATACTCACCAGGCAGCTATTTTACCAGGGTCAGAAACGAGAACAAAGACCTGTTTTGATAGATGATTCAGTAGATTTTTCTCTTTGTCTCTCTATTGTTTTATTGATTTAGAGCCCAGAAAGACTAATTCAGATTTACATGGCATCTTTTTCTTCTCTGAACTCCTCCCTTTCTGTGCCGAAGATGAAACAAACCAATTTTGTCTTTGAATCCAGCAGCTACTGTGACAGTCAAGAAAGCATCAAGTAATCAATTTCCTTGCAAAACTGATTTCCCCCCATATTTGCTTTAAACAAACCCCACTGTACTTTGTTGACACAATTAAATGAATTCTGTTATGCCAAGTATCTAGCAGGCACATCCTCGGGAGCAGGTAAAAGCTACCTCTCCCTTCCCTCCCCCCAAATCACAGCACATGTGCTCCTGCATCAAATTAAGTATTTTTCTCCTTAATCCTTCCCACCAGCAGCTGTTAGGTACTGTGGCTTATTGCACATGGCCTAAATAATTAGGCAGATTGAGGCAGTTCAAGTGCCTCTGCTGAATGCTGAATAGGGCCCCTCTCTCCAAGGACACTGACTTATGTGCTGTTGAAAGGAATGCTCCTCATGCAAATGAATAGCTTCAGGAGGAAACAAAAAAAAATTCTGAAGCACAGTTTTTGAATGCTGGGCTAGCTAACATCAAAAATGGAAAGGAAGGTTCTGTGCAGGCAAACTACACAGGGATTTTTCACTAAGTATATTTGCTCCCTCCTGTACTGTCTGCACATTCCTTTCAATTAATCATTTGGAACAAATGAATGCAATTGCTTCTCCCCTCCTTCCTATAATTCCAGCACAGTGCTTAACGTATCACTCATCTCATCAATGTAAGCATGTTTTAATGGATGTTTTCAAGCAAATACATTCAGATGAAAGAAAAGAATGGCAAAGCTGAATTTCCTTATAATTGGGTAGGGTAAAAACATGACAGTAAATTCTAAATAATACATGACTGTCTAAACTCTCCCAGATTTCCTCTCTTCCCTGCCCCTCACCTCCAATCATGTAATTCTTCTGGAGGCATGGTAGGTTCAGTCCTGTATATTCAGGATGTAGGTCCAGCTCCATTTTGTTTCCCTATCACATTTCATTCCTAGGCAGGCAAGAGAGACAGAGCCATTCAGTCTTGCTCCACTCTGATGCTGCCACACTTCAAATACATCATTGCTATACTGGAATGATCAAAACAGATTAAAAAGGACTTCTAAAAACAACAATTAGCATAATTTAGTAAAAATCATCTAACTACATGTTTTATAAACCTGCCCATTAAAGCAACAAAACAGATCCTTTCACTAAGACAGTGTGATTCATCTTTCCACATTGTAATAGAAGCTGACTGACTTCATTATGAATGGGTGGGGGTGGCAGTTTTAGAGCATGCACATGTTTTGCATATGAAAGCATGCTCATCCAAATGGCGAAGAAATCCTACCTCTTGTGGTGTGATTTAGGCACTGTTTGGGTTTTTTTTTTGCAGGAGTAGCAGCAGGGGACATGGGTTCAAATTCTACTCTGCTGTGAAGCCTATGAGATGAACTTGGGCCAGTCCCTATTTCACAGGTTTATAGTGAAGATATAAGGGAGGGTAATTGACATATGTATCAAGTGAAACTGTTTTATCCATCTCATTGGCACGGCACTATGAGCATTATGGAGGCACAGCATGGCATTATGTGCACGACATAAACCAGACCCACCATAATCTGCTTTTTAAGGGCAACTAGTAAGCATATGAATTACCTCCATCCTTGGCTGCCAGTTGGTAGGTATTGAATGAGCACTATCATAAGGTAAACTGCAGTACACTGAGCCTTTTTAATAGAGCAAATGGCTTGAATCTCACCAAAAGTAACTGTTGACTGAAGGATTTCCATTAACAGGGTGCAATTTTCTCTCTCCCCTCCTGCTGCAGTCCCAAATGCTCCCCAATATGCTGCCCTGCAGAAACAGGGCCTCCCAGGAACATCAGGAGGAGGGAATCAGCCAAAATTATCTCTCCCTTCTGTCAGGGAAAACATTTGGCCAGAGCCAATCCTAGGTGTAGTATTATAAGGAAGCAAGGTGGTTGAGCTTGGGATGGTGGTAGCCACCAAGGACAACAATGAGAAGAAAAGTTAACAGGAAGTGGAAAACAGCAGATCAGCAGCCAACTAAAGAACAGGGAATAATAAGTACCATTCTGTGTAGGATTTCATTCACAAGTGTCCTTCCTGTTCCAGTAAGCAGCACAGCTGGCTTGCAAGAAGTTTGCAATAGATGAACTATAGGTAGACTCCTTAGTAAGCCACCCTGGGCTACTCTAATTTGTCATGTTATATCTGTAGCTTCACATACATGTAACTGTCAAACCCAAACTACTTATCCGAATAGCTAATGTTCCTTATGCCAATTGAATAAATGAGGTTGCACTACACTGGTATGTAGGAATCTACACAAAAATTGGAAGTTTCTCACTCAATAACTTGGAACATCAATTAAGATATTTCCAGAAGAAATTAAAAACTTTACTCAGGCAGCTTTTGCATGCTGTGTCTTATGCATGTTGTGTAAGAGTTGAGGAGTTAATTGCAGTTGTCCCAAAGCAATGTTTGTACAATCATATGAGTAGCTCACTACATCTGTGGAACATTTCTTCAAACAAAACATGAGAATGATCACTAATGACCCTTTCAGGTGCAAATATTTTGTATTCTTAGCATAGCATGATCAATGAATAAACAAAATATTCAACATGAGCTCCCCCATTTGAGAATTAGACCCAAGGTGCCAGACATAGTCCAGGTTCTTATATCCCTCTTCAGGATTTTTTGGACCCATTCATATTATATCATCATCGTCGTCGTCGTCGTCGTCATCATCATCATCATTTATTGGATTTATAGCCCAACCTCCCCACAAGCACACTCAGGGCAGGTCACAACTGTTAAAATACAAACATGGTAATAAATCCAAATCCAAATTCATACAAAGTTACCATTCCTAAAAACAGCAATACATGGCAGAAAATTTCAATTTCCAGTATTCATGGGTACCTCTGGTGCTGGGCATATACTGACAAAGGACCCACTCAACAGATGCTATGGTGATCTCTGGAAAGGGCCATTCACCCAGGCAGTATATAGGTAAAAGGAAGATGACCTTTAATGTAAGATGATCCCATCTTAAAAAGTTATACACAAAAGGGGGGGGCATAACTGTTAACTTGTATGTGAATTTATGACAACCACCGGGGGGGGGGGGGAACCCTAGTCTTTAGAATAAATATTGTATGTTGGTGGCATGGTTGCTGTCCAAACTATTCTGATCCTTTCTGCTGCTGTTAACCTATGCACTGGATCCCATGAAAGGTTTGCACACCAGAAACATAACTTCAAAGAAACAGTTTGTGGTGGCATGTAAAATGTTCCATAGGATAGCTTCATTCCATATGATAAACCAGGTGAGGGACATCACAAGTTTTCTCACACTCACAATGATGTGATTTTTGCAGTAGCCAGGCTGCCACCGTAATGTATATGAACACACATGAGCACAAAAACTACCATGTATGAAGTCAGACCATTGTTCTATCAAGCTCAGAATTGTCTACTCTTTGTGCTCAGAAGCTCAGAATTGTTTATTCGGTGGTTCTCTTTGGAGAAACCAGTGATTCAGCCTGGACGTTCCTGCTCGCAAAGCTGGTGCTCTTCCACTGACCAACACTTCTCCTTTGCTGTGCACTAAACATTTTTAGTGAAATATTGTTTTGTTAATCAAGCATTACATGGAGATTCAATTCATTAAAATCTGTACCTGGTCAAAGAACAGTAGCTGAAATTTGTGTAGAACAAGACCTGAAGCCAGGCTTAAGATTCTGTCTGCCACAAGATTTGATTATTCATGCTGGTAATTTTTTTTTTTTGCCTCACACTGATCCTTTTCACAATGGTAGAATAATGTTGCACCATTTGCTGTTTTCATTACAGTCTTTGTCATACACAAGTGAGGCAGCTGAATGTTAATGCCTCATATCTTCTTTGAAAGACGGTTGCGTTCGCCACTGCTGTGACCTTTTCAGTGTTCTGTATTTCCATTTCATGTGGAAGTTGATGATTAATGATAATTACAATAATTACAAGGAAAGGCTTGAAATATAAATTGTCATACATTCAAAAGTAGCTGCAGAAAACACTGAATATTAAAAGAAGATCATTTCCCACGTCCACATACTTTTTTTCCACATCAATCAATTCAGCTTGGTCCAGAGATACGTAGTTCAGAACCTGCCTGAGCCATGAGAAATACATTGTTTCAAAATCTGGACTATGCAGTTTGAGCCAAGCTATAACAAAAGCACAGATGAGGTCTCAGTACGAATGCCAGAACTGTGATTTGTAAACCGAGCTTTAGTTATTAAAAAAAAATAATCAATTTTAGAATCAATAGTATGCGCTTATGCCCAAGCAGCTTTGCTTAACAATGAGTGAGCATTCCATAAAACAAGGTTTGGGTTTGGATTCAGATCATTAACTATGATTCCCATTATGCTGTGTGTGCCACAGGGAAAGGATATTTACTTGTCTGTTCTGGCTTTGGCTTACTGCCTTGAATTTTTTGGAAACTGAAACATCCTGGAAATTAGCTACCAAGTTGGTTGACTGGTTAACAGGTGTGTGCTCATTGATCCGCTAGATCAAATGAGGGAAAAATTGTTTACACCATCACATTTATAAGAAACCACATATAATAAACAGGAATGTGAATATCCATGCAAGAAGCCAACAGAAAAAAATTGTACAACGGTGGTGTTTTAAGGTCACACATTTCATTATTTAAGAATATAGCAAACTATCATAAAGTCATTTTTTTCCTGCTGATATAAGAAATAAAACCAGTAATTATATAGGAACCAATGACAGAATCTCAGGGGGCTTTCTAAATCAAGCTGTTTTGGCTACAAGAGCACCTGGTCTACTATTCTAAACACATACAATATATTAACTACAATAATCATCATCATCATCATCATCTCTCCCTTATATATAAAGCCGTAGTGGGGCCCAACGTTCCAATTCACACCAACAGTGTTTGGAGGCTTGAACTGTCAGTCAGAAGACGCTGGCTGGGTTGCCTGGCTGCTTTGTGTAGTCCCGCCCACATCAGCCTCGGGCAGAATGTTCAGCTCAGTCTGCTCTGAGCCTCTGACAGGAGAGGACCATCTGCAGACTGAGTGCAGGGACGGGGCTTCTATGGCTAGGCCGCTTCAGCCCACTCTTCCCTGATTGGGCCAGTGTGTCAAGGTAATTTGCATATGGAAGCTGATTGGACTTCACTCCATTCCACACCTCAAACCCCCCCCCCCGCAAGACAGTTGGGACTGTCAGTTGCATATGGGACCTGCTGTATTCTGAGGTAAAATATGTCCTCACTCACAACACAACACTTCCCCTTCAAAAGAAACAAACCCAATAACACAATCATGCCACACCACAAAACAGACAGATCACACCACAAGCAGAATACCACAAGGCAAAAAATGACAGGAAAAGGTGCCAGCAGTCACCCCAATACTGCCACAGATACATACATGAGAGTGCTTCAGAGGATGGTGTGCAGGTCCCAGGTTCATGTTTTAAAAGCTGCCTGGGGGATTATGGACCATTCACACACTTTCAGCCTTAACATACCTCACAGGGTTGTTGTGCGTATCGTACGGGGGAGAGGAGAATGATGTCAGCTGCTTTGGTTCCCACTGCAGGGAAAGACTGCCCTTTCCCTAGGCAGGGGCTGCGGTGGGGGGGGGGGAATGTAAACCTGAAGACAGACAGGCAGATAAAGGTAGGCTGATGGTTGCCTGGAAAGGACATAGGGTTGCTAACTCCAGGTTGGAAACTTCCAGGATATTTTAGGGATGAAGCCTGCTGAGGGTGGGGTCTGAGGAGGAGGAAGAGGGGGACCTCAGACAGATACAATGCCATAGACCCCACCCTCCAAACAAGCTGTTGCCAATCTCCCGGTGACAGCTGGAGAGCTCTTTAAGCTCTGGTGTTAATTCAAAGTGCTGGGGATGTGTTCACAGCTCCCTCTAAGCTGTGGAGTCCTGTGAGCAAAAATTCTACTTGGTGAGCTCCTGGCATTAAAGTTGTGAGCGAGCGATTTGGCTGCTGCATGAATTAGTTTGCTCTGAAGCCCTCCTTCTTGAGCTAAGACAAAACTCTGTGAGCTGGAGGCTAAAAAACTGTGAGCTAGCTCACACAAACTCAGCTTAGAGGGAACACTGGATGTGTTGCATTCTGGCAGGGGACACTGTGAGTCTAGAAAACGATTTATTTGAAGGGCAGTGGTGGTGGTGATGAGCCGCCCTCTGCAGCCCTCATTTCGCCGCCGCCACCACCCCCCCGCCTGACTAGCCAGGCCTTCTGGAGAGCACTTGAAGGGAGCAGTTAAAGGACGGTGGCAACAGCAGCGATGAGCTGCCCACTGCAGGTCCAATTTCACCGCCCCCCCCCAACCAGGCCTTCTGGGGAGCACTTGAAGGGCAGCGGCAGCAATGGACCACACACTGCAGGCTTGATTTCGGTGCCTCCCCACACTATGCAGGCCTTCTGGGGAGCAGTCCAAAGGTGACCGCAGGCCAGTTTGTCCCATTCCCCCCACCCCGGCTTTGCAGGGCTTTATGGGGAGCAAGTGAACACTGCAGTCGCACCTTTCAAACCCAGCTTTTAAGCGGCTGCACACTGTACCTCCTCAGTGAGGGAGACTCTGCCCGTTTCAACCCCCCACCCTGAGAAATACTCCACTGCCACCTTTCAGACCACATTTCATTCAGGTACACGTTCTCCCACCTTTGTGGCTACTCAAACCAGTGCACTGGCACCTATTTACTTTACCTCCTTCAAGTCGTTGCATGCTAATATTTATTTTACCTCCTTCCAGCCTATGCATTTGTTACAAATCACATCTTTCTAGAGCTCGTTGTATTGCTTTCACAATGGACTTTACTGCTAGTAATAATAATACTACTACTAATAATAATACTTTTGATTTATTAATTGCTTTCCCCAGCGGGCTCAAAGTGATGTACAATTACACATTTTAGACAGGGGACTAACAATGTTCATAGGGGATAGGGAAGACAACATATATTCATTTAATTGCACGCGCTGTCACTGCACGGTGTAAATGTCTTCTGGCTTGGCTCAGTCATTTTCCGAACGGCTGCTTGTCAACCAGGCTTCAGGACCCGTGTGTCAAATCTCCACACTGCCACCGCCTGGCTGGAAACATCCACTGCAGGGATTTTTGTAGCCGAGAAGTTCTTCCACCATTTTCTGAACCTCGACCAGGACGTCCCGACCGTCAACTAACACCCTCCCACAAGGGAGATTGGTGTGCCCACCCTCTCTAAGGAGTGGTTCCCATTTTATCTACTTGACGAAGCTTTCGAATCGCTGGGTGGACGATGAGCTGGGGACAACAGGCTGGCTGCTCACACCAGCACGGGGCTCAAACTAACACAGTTCAGATGTTAAGACAGTGGGATATACCCACTGTGCCACCACTCCCCTTTAAACGAGAATATCCATTTGTCTTCTAAAGCATATGGAAGAGGATTCTTGTTTTTATGTGTTGAAGTCACTTCTGATTAAAGTCCATGTGTACTCATTTAGGTGGGATGTGGAATGGTATTGTATATCAGATCTCAGAAGTTAAGCAGGGTCGGTACTTGGATAGGAGACAACCAAGACAGAATTTACTGAAGAGGGCAATGATAAACTACCTCTGCTTAATCACTTGCCTTGAAAAACTTACAGGGGGCCCTGCCAGATGGGGGGAAATTGATGCGGGCAAAGTGCGGCTTTTGAAAGCCGCACCAAAAGAGACACGCAGCAGCGGGATCACACAGATCCCATGAGCCGCCGTGCAGTTGCTCCCTGGCATGATCAGATGCTGGGGAGAAAGCCACGGAAGGGAGCACGAGGCCACCGGCTGCACATGTGTGTGCATGTGCAGTTCGGCTGGGAGCCTCGATTGCTCTAGAAGACGGGCGCCCCAGCAATCCGACGGGCATGCTTGATGCAGCGTTTCCGGTAAGTCCTGCTCTGTAGGTGGGGTTTTTTTACAGCGGATTTTTGGCCTGAAGGGCCGGATCGGGGATGGGTGCACGCCGCTTCCCACATGTTGTGGTGAGATCGTGCCCGTTTGCTGCACCCCTGATCCATCCCTCTCCCGTGCCAAAACCTTCCATGTGTCCAGGGCCAGGGTTACCATAAGTTGGCTGCCACTTGACAGCACTTACATACATGTGCATATTTTGAGAATTCTGAATTTGTAACCCTTCCTAAGCTAATCAACAGCCTCAACACAAGATGCCATCTGTGATAATTAGAACATATTTGTTACCTGAGTGACTCTTGGGAAAAGGACCCACCAGATCTGCATGTACAAGTGCTAAAGGTTTTTCAGACACCCTTTGGCTTTTCTTAGCCACTGGAAAAGCCTTTGATTTGGTCATTTTGCAGATCTCACACTCCAAATAATTTTTGCACTCTTTCATACTCCCCTGACCTGTTAGGACGAGGGTTTTCTGTATAGTATTAAAGCTAACATGTCCCAACCTTCTATGCAGCAAGTGCTGGCAATTATTGTGTGGGTTGACATTGGTAACAACCTGTGCCTTAGCATTGTTATCAAGTATGAACACATTGTTTTGCAGCTTCCCAACTGCAAACAACTTGTTAGCTTTCATGACTTTACACTCATGATTAGTGAATAGCACATCAAACTTAGCAGCATTGAGACATAAGACACTCAAAAGATTATTCTCAAGAGCAGGCACACACAAGACCCCTTGAAATGTATGATTCAAACATGGGAAATACATATCACCCTGGCATGTGACCTTTGATGGCGTACCGTCTGCTAGACAGACATGATTCAGTTTAGAATCCCTCTTATTCAGTAGCATCCCCTCATCCCGACAGAGAATTCTTGATGCCCCTGAATCGATTAACCATGATGTATCTGTGGTCTCTGCAGTGACAACCACAGATGCTAAATACTTTGCTGTCTGTCCTTTCTTCCTGCGTTGCTGCTTTTCAGGACAGGTAGACAATAGGTGATTTTTAGACCCACAACAGTAACATTTTTTGACCTTTAGAGCAAAAACCTCCTGCTGCTCTTTGGCAGTAGTCCCAGACTCTTTGGCGTTACGCCCAGAACTCCTGGAGCTCTGCCCGGACTCTCCGGCTTCACGCCCAGACACGTTATCAGTCAACTCGGACTCTTTGGCCATACGCCCAGACAGTCTGGATTCAGTCCGGCGTTCTGCTTCAAACTTAATTTTACCTAACACATACTCTAGGCTAAGAGACTTTGGGTCAACACATTCAACCGCAGTTATCAGCATATCAAAGTCACGTGACAAAGAACCTAAAATGATGAAAATTATATCTTCTTCAGTGAAGGTCTTGCCCCGCTCCTGCAACTGCAGGAACAGGTCTGTTACAACCTTCAGGTGTTGTTTCACTGACTCACCCGGCAGTTGAATACTCCTGTATAAGCGGCGAGTTAGTGAGATCAGTGAGCCGATGCTGCATTGAAGGTAAAAACCCTTTAATGCATCCCACGCTTCCTTCGCGCTGGTCTTATCAGCAATATACGATAGCTGGTCATCCCTGACACTCAACATAATTAAGGCCAATGCCATTTTATCATTCCACTCCTCAAACGGCGTCGGGTCCTCTGGGGGTTCATCAACACATTCCAACAGAGCCTTCTTGACCAAATAATGCTTCATTTTTAATGCCCCCACAGCATAGTTGCTTGAAGTAAGCTTCTCCACCATCTGTGCAACAGATACCTGGGCCATGGTTGTCATCCTCTCCGGCAGCTGGTCATCTTTCGGCACCCTGGACAGCTTCCAGCTCCAGCTCCACACCGTCTCCACTCTGGCTCGGCTCTGCTGCTTCCTCCAACTCCGAAGACAGCTCCACAGCCTCTCAGCCACGGCAGACAGCCTCAGTGCTCTGGATACTCACTCCTTCCACACCACACGTCCTCTGCTAAGCTAACCGCGTTCTGGGCCAATAACCCTGTCAATGTTGTGCGGTGTTAGCCCACTGCAGACTGGGCACGGGTGCAAGGTGATCCAATAAAGACTGGAGTCTTTCAGGCTTATGTACAAGTAATTTACAGTTTATTATACAAAGCCTCCACCAATACTTTACACTGAGTGATGTAATGCTCCGTAGACAACCACATTCTAAGAAGGAATGAACTGCACAGTACCTCACTGTACTTATACTTGCATTGGCCAATCAGAGCCAATGCTGAGTCACTCTTACACAGTGCTAATTAGCTCTGGCAATAGCCAGCCAGAACTGGTCAGAGCCAGCTCTCCAGTCACTTAGAGCTGACAGCTCCTGTCACTTAGATGCCTTAGATCTACAGCATGACTTAATACAATACAGAATGTTGACAAATAGAAACTATGGATGAGCACAAACAGAATTATGGACCAAAATTCATCATGAACTTTGCCCAGTTTGTGGCTTGTGAAATTCAGTTCACGCCATCCTGCCCCCACGAACCTCACACGAACCTCCCAGATGGCTTTGGAGAGCCAGTTTGGTGTAGTGGTTAAATGTGCGGATTCTAATCTGGGAGAACTGGGTTTGATTCCCCACTCCTCCACTTGCATTTGGCTGGATAACCTCGGGCAAGCCGTAGTTCTGATAAAAGCCGTTCTTGAAAAAGTGCAGTTTCTGTCAAGAGCTCTCTCAGCCCCACCTACTTCACAGGGTGTCTGTTGTGGGGAGGGGAAGGGAAAGGAGTTTGTAAGCCACTCTGAGACACCTTTGGGTAGTGAAGGGCGGGGTATAAATCCAATCTCTTCTTCTTCTTTGGGAGGTTCATGTGGTTCATGTTGGCACACATGCCAGCATGGGTGGCAGGGCTTGGAGAATGCCTTCTTCAAGCCGGGCTGTTGTGGTGGTTCAATTTGGCAAGTGAATTTCGAAGGCATTTAAATCCCTTCTGAGTTCAATTGCAAGTTGCACAGTGGTGGCACAGCTTGGAAAAACCATTTGACACCGAGATCCCTTTAAATGGTTTTTGCAAGCTGAGCCACCCCCGCATGACTCAGCTTGCTAAAACCACTTAAAGGGACTTGGTGTCAAACATCGCTCCACTCAGTTTGCCATGAATGCTGGGGGAAGGGAATTCCTTAAGTGGGGGGAAGCAAGTGTGTAGTTTGTAACTGTGCTATCTTAGAGTCCATAAATCTTTCAAAGAAGCCTTCCTCTCCCAGAGGAATGTCCTTGTAACTTTTGGAGCCAGCTTGCTTGTGTGGATAATGGGATTGTATATTTCCCAGGTGAAAGGGGGGGTAGGACCGCATGGCTAGGTGGGATAGATGGATGTGATGTCAATATTGTGTGGTGTTAGCCCACTGCAGACCAGGCATGGGTGCAAGGGTATCCAATAAAGACTGGAGTCTTCAAGGCTTGTGTAAAAGTTATTTACAGTTTATTTTACAAAGCCTCCACCAAGTAAATACACTGAGTGACGTAATGCTCCGCAGACAACCTATTTCCATAAGAAGATATCTTACACAGTACCTCACTGTACTTATACATCCATCAGCCAATCAGGGCCAATGCTTAGTCATTGTTACATGGTGTTAATTAGCTCTGGCAATAAGCAGCCAGAACCGGTCAGAGCCAGCTCTTCAAACACCTAGAGCTGTCAGCCCCTGTCATATAGATGCCACAGATCTACAGCTACACTTAACAGCAACACAGAATGTTGACATGTGATGTATGAGTAGCCATTAGGAGGGGCTTCATTTGAATTACCTATATCTATGATTGTACCCACCAAAATCTTCAGTTCTGACACAGTACAGTTATGACCTGGATCTTGCTTATAACTCAATAAACATATCACTGCAAAGAGAGTATTGTTGAGAGTAACTTGACCAGAGGTCTTACACTCGGCTTGCTAAAACCCTTTAAATGGTTTTGTAAGCTGTGTTGTGTTGTGTTGCAGCGGTGGCAGCATAACTTGCAAAAGCCATTTAAAAGGATCTCTTTAAATGGCTTTTTCAAGCTGAACTGCCACTGCAGCACAACTTGCAAGTGAACTCAGAAGGCATTTAAATGAACCCTTTAAATGGTTTTACAAGCCGCACCGCATCACGAAGCATGAACCAGTTCACTAAAGAGAAAGTTTCATGGAGGTTCATGGTTCACGAGATCCCAAAAACTACAAACCTTCGCAATCCTCCATTTCCCTGGTTTATGCCCATCCCTAATAGAAGCATGATGGCTTCACTTCTGTTTCTCTTCCATTATGAAATTATTTTACACCTCACACCTTTTTCTCCAGGACATGAGTTCTGTAATGGAGTCTACATTCGGTTTAAAATAGGAAGACCGGTAAGTATTATATTTTATTTTGTATGATCAGAGGAAGGCTAAGAGACCTTAGAGAATTCAACCTGGACCAGGGAGACCTTAATTCAAATCCCTTCTTAGTCATGAAGCTACTCCATGTTCATGTCAAACAGGCTCTCAGCCTAACCTCCCTCATGAAACTGTTGCAAGAATAAAATCTGACAACCCTGACATTTTCTGCCTGTGTTATTTTTGTCAGTAGGCCCCATATTGGTTTGGAGTTTTTGTTGTCTTTCACATATTTTTGGGAACCTCCAGAACCCACTGTTATGTTCTCAGACCATTGCCAGGCACCAGCCAGAGGCAGCAAAGCTTCAGTCCCAAAGACAATAGGGACTAGGCTCCTGAACTTCCAGTAAGGAGCCAATAGGAACATTGGCAGGAAGTTTAAGCCCACCAATAGAGCCATAAAGTTGGCCACATGGCCATTAGTTTTTGTTCCATGTATGAAGTACCAATAAACACGTCTTCTCCTATGTTGTGGTCCGAGTTCTGATGTATCGAACCCAGTACTTTACAGTGGCGATGAAGGTGGGATCTGATGAGTGAGCCTGAATCAACCTCCAGCACTGCATCGAGCTCTGAGCCGGAGGAAGCCAGCATGCCCCGCATCGCTCTCCAGCAGCACCACATCGTGTCCAAGCCTCCCAGCCAGCAATGTGATCAAGTCATGGCTGCTGCTCACGGAAGCGTCAACAAGTTCGATCCCTCATGTCCCGAAGTTTGGGATTCATGAATGAACTGGCTGGTTGCCCAGGGCATTCTCGAACCGGTCTCCCATTCCCATTGGGAAACCCCTATAGTGACCCCCATAAAACCGAATGGGGACATCCGCATTTTCGTGGATTACAAGTGTACCATAAATCAAGCCCTCCAAGCGCACTCATACCCCGTACCGATAGTGAGCCAAGTGCTGGCGTCTCTGGCGGGGGCAAAATTTTTCAGCAAGCTGGATCTCACTCAGGTGTACCAGCAATTGCCGGTCGATGAGGCCACTGCTATGGCCCAAACTATTGTTACACACCGGGAGGCATTAAGAGGCTGCAGTTTGGGGTCAGTGTGGCCCCCAGGATCTTCCAACAACTAATGGACAACTTGTTGAAAGGGATCCCTGGCGTGACACCATTTTTTGATTACGTCCTCATCACCGCAGTGACCCCTGAAGATTTCGCATCCAATCTTCGCACCGTTTTGAGCCATTTTGATGAAGCTGGCCTGAAAATTAAAAGAGAGAAGTGCCTCCTCAGGGTTCCGGAGGTGGACTTCCTGGGTTATCGTGTTGATGCCTCTACCCCACAAAAGACAAGGTGAAGGCCATTGTGGAGGCCCCGGCAACAAAGTGCAAGGTGGAGCTTCAGACTTTTCTGGGACTCATTAACTTTTTTCATGCCTTCCTGCCACACAAGGCTGCCAAGGCAGAACCCCTCCACAGACCTTTGAACAAATTGGCCCCTTGGGCCTGGGGCCCGTGGGAGAAGGCAGCGTTCCGGGGGGGGGGTGAAAACTTTGTTGATCTCAATTCCTGTTTTAGCTCATTTCAATGAGTCCCTGCCTGTTATAGACTGGGAGGGGCTCGCTATCGTGGCAGGGGTTACTCCAGTAGGAACTCAAAGCAACTTACGTCCTCCTCGTCTCCTCCATTTTATCCTCACAACAACCATGGGAGGTAGGTTAGGCTGCAAATGTGTGACTGACCCAAGGTCACCCAGCAAATTTCCAAGGCAGAGTGAGGATATGATCAAGGGCTTGCATGCCATCATGTGTCAAAAATGCCCTTCTGTTCTCAAAATAGGACAAACAGGTCAATCCTTACACAAAATAATAAATGGGCACAAAACTGACATTAACAAATGCAGTGTTTAGAAACCAGTAGGAGAACATATTAGTCTCCCAGGACACTCTGTTTCTGACACAGGAATGACAGTTCTTCAATAAAAGAACTGCAAAGTGAAACTCTAATGTTAAAAGAAGTGAATTCAAATCTATGGAAGCTTATGCTGGAATAAAATTTTGTTAGTCCTTAAAGTGCCACAAGACTCCTGTTTATTTTTGGAGAGAGAAAAGGTGCTTGAGAGAAAGGTAAAGAGGAACAGTCATCAAAATTTAGGGAGTGCCATGAGAAATAGGACAGAACAGTGTCATGGAAACTACAGCAGGTGAGAAAGATTCAAGGATGACATTGTCAAAAGTGACAGATCAGAAAAAGTGAGGGCACAGGAGGGCCCCACCTAAGGTCACCAGAAATCCTAGCAAAAGCAGTTTCAGTAGTTTGAAATTTGTGAAAGCTAGATGTCCAAGAAGGGAGCTGAGAGAGGAAGGTATGAGTCACTTAACAAAAGTGGAAAGTGAAGGGATATGGATGAAGCACACCACAAAGGAGAGTCAGACAGACGTGTTTCTAACAATTGCAGGAGTGCAGGACTTGAATGCAGAAGAAAGGATACACAGAAAAAAGACAGCAAACTTGAACAATGTTGTTGAAGTCGAATCTTGGAACTAAAGCATGTTGACAGAGCCCTGTGGCATCCTAAAGGACTAAGACAAGACAAGAAGAGTTTAATACAGTCAGAGACCAATCAAATAACATACACAATGTGAGTAAAATATACATTCAAACTGAGAAATATAAAATAAAAATCAGGACTGAGTTCTAGCGATAGGCCAGTTAGATGCTTCCCGCTACAAATTGCTTGCGGAATCTTATAGCTTGTCTAGTAAATTTTGCCACATTTAGGGTGCAGTCAGATGGCATGCTGAGAGTGGTTTAAAATGTTCCTATTCTGATGCAAATATCTTTGAGCTGGATATTCGTAATCACACTTACCTCCCTTATCCCGCATCACTGCGCAGTCACATCGCTCCCCGCTGTCTACACTACCGACGCATGGGAGCGTGTGTTGGGTATTTTTAATTTTCCCCCTCAGTTTGCACATATGCATAAGCGCTCATCCATAGAATCAAAAAACTTTATCCTTGTGCATGCGCAGAAGCAGTAGGGCGAATCACAGCTTTTGTCTGACAGTTCAGCAGAGCACCGTGATTTCACTCACATAACTGTATTAATCCACCTGAGCTGTCCAGTCATGTACAAAGCCCTTTCCCACTCTAATTTGACAATTGCACAGAGGGAGAGACATGGATCCTTAGGAGCAGTGCCTGGTGACACTTCTGACAGTTCAGATCTGCCTTACAGTGGCCTGTCATCTGCACCACAGGTTAACAGCCATGAGAGTAAAGCGATTGATTTACCTCAGATGTCACCTCGTGCGTAAGGGAGCCAGACTGAGGGAATTTGTGCTTTCACAGTCCCTTGACATAGCCCATCTCCTCACACTGGCTGAGCAAGGAGCCCCACATCATTGGTGGGCGTACCCTAGGCCAAATCAACTGTGGAGTGTCTTTGCCCTGGTCATATGGGAGGATGAACAGTGTGTAGAAGACTTCCACATGACCAGGGCCATCTTCATGTGGCTGCTGGACTCTCTGAGGCCACATCTCGAGTGTAAAGGAACACCCATGAGAGACCTCATGTCTGTGGAGGAGCATGTGGCCATCGCCATATGTTGGCTGGCCAACACCACGTTATCATATTGTTGGCACCCTATTTGGCATCTCCAGATCAACTGTGGCCGGAATAGTGATGGAGGTCTGCCAAGCTATCAAGGCAAAGTTGTTGAGGCGTACCGTATGTCTTCGACCACCTGGACAGGTAAGCATGTCCCCTGTAAAGCATGACAGAAATTTTCTAACATATGTACTTTCTGATACAGGGAATGTAATGGTGACCAGTCAGTGACATCTTTGGATGACCACTACTGTGGTAATGTCCAGATAGCAATTGCTACAAAAGAGAGCTGGAAGTGAGAATTGTCAAGATTTCAAATAGGACTTTAGGAGTTGTCAGTGATGCAGGCATGGTTATGTTCAGTGTTCCCTCTAAGCTGAGTTAGTGTGAGCTAGCACACAGCTTTTTAGCCGCTGGCTCACACATTTTTGTCTTCACTCAGGAGGGATGGCTCCAGAGTGAACTAATTTATGCAGTAGCCAAATCTCTCCCTCACAACTTTGATGCAAGTAGCTCACAAAGTAGATTTTTTGATCGTAAGACTCCACAGCTAAGAAGGAGCATTGGTTGGTTTATATGTGTATCAAACATTCCCATGAGTTACACCTGTGGCACTATGTAGTCAAGTTACTAGCAAGCATTTCACTTTGTGGCTGTTTTCAGATAATTCCAAATAAGACTGTGGGCATTGTTGTCTAAGTTAAAAGGGTGCATTGTGCCTGAAACTGTCTTGGGAGTTTAGAACATGCATTCCTACACACCAGTATTTATGCTGTAATTGTAAATTACTGTAAATAATATGTATGACTGTAACTGAGAATTCTAGGTAGAACAAGGTACTGTGGGCCTGAACACTGCTGTTATCCTTTACTTTTGCCAGGTTATGCTCAGATTCGAGGAGCTGGGGTTTCCACACTGCGTGGGAGCTATGGATGGCTGCCATATCCAGATCTGGGCACCACCAGGGCAAGCCGTGGAATTCTAAGGTAATCTTTTGGTCTCTATCAGCTAAGAGCTTGTCTTGGTAAAATTTGATATTCCACCCTGGGAAATAATTTCAAATCAGCATTATATATGCAGCTCTAATATTTTGGTAATTTTACACTCAAATGAAACATGTTCCCTAGATTCCGGCTTCCCATCCCCACTAAACCTTTTATTGTGGCATAAGCTTTCATGAACCGGTACCATGTTTGTCAAGCATGAAAAGTTACATTCAGGTGAGATGCATATTTAAGTGTGTGAGATGTATACACACCTGCACACACACAAAGAGATAAACAGACATATTTTGCTCCAGCACCCCTACAGGAACTTCCTCCAGCAAGTTTCTTAATTTCAGGGTGTGTTGGCATTACCCATTGTCTGCCCCTGAGTCCCAGTACTTCAGAAAGGGTAACAAAATAGCACTGATAACAGTATTTATAGCAAGCATTGTTAACACTACAGTACCCACCTGGAGAGTGAGACAGATTGACAAAGCTAGACAGATGTCCAAGAGTCACCTTTTACAGGACAGGCCCAACAGTCACTGACTGAAAGTTTATTTTTCCACTGTCACAGGCCTTGAGTTAGGGCATTTGCCTACCTTCCCCCACCACACATACACCTGAAGTAACTACTCAGAGGCAAGAGTAGAACATCCAGGAGTAGAACCCAAGAACAAGTCACAACCAACCCCAGCGCCAAGTTTGTCTCCACATCCATTGTGACACTGTCACAGGAATCAGTAACATCATAAAATACCACCAAAAACTCATTCATCAGCATTTTTTCATATATGATACATGCTGTCATGTGCCAGTATTGCCCTTCTTCTTCCATATATATTGGTCCAACTGGACAAGTGACTAAATGAGCACAAATCAGGGATTTTTTTAAAAAAGAGGAAATCCTAAGAAATGAGATGGAGAACTTTTCAGCCTCCAAAGAAATTCAACAATACATTTAAAGATTACTGTTTCTCAGCAGAAGAGTTTTCAAATCGGTGTGAAGTCAGTGAGTTGAAATTCACATGTAAATCGGACTTGAACTCAAAAATGACTGACAGTGGTTAGCATACTACAGAACTTAATTGTCTCTCCTTACTGGTTTATTCAGTTTGTTTAAAATATTTATCCCACAGTTGTGAGCAATCCACATGGGCTTTAACTGAATCATTTACTCTTTTTCTGGATATTGTTTTCATCTGTGCTGTGCAGCACATCAGTATCCTGAGAAATTGGGCCTTCTGGCCTCTCTTTTAGCAGTATTCCCCACCTCAGCCCTTCTCTGTTTGTATTTGTGAGTGGGTGTATCTGACAACTCAGTGCAACTCTTCATGCATCTGACAAAGTGGACTCTGGCTCATAGGTTTTGCCATAATAAATCTATTATAAATGTCTTTTAGATGCCATAGGGCTCTTTGCTATTTTGACTGCTGCAGATGAACTCAACTACTCATTTGGAATTTGTTTTCAAGTACCTTTTATTTATGTTGGCATATAAAAAAAAAGTTTTCCCTACAGAATTCTTGGGAGAGATAAAAAGCTCAAACAATCAATAGCTAGCAATTCCTGTGGTTAGTAGCAACCTTTCCCAATTAATTTACTATTCACAGAAGCAGTGACTTGTCTGATATGGAAACAGAAGTAACTTTCCATAAGATTCCATAATCCATGTGCCCTAGCAATGATTTTTTGATGAAAAATATGGAAATGTTCTTTCTTACATCACAAATGTTTAAATGTAATATAACTATTTTATAGGCAATGGAGCAATAGAAATCTATTTAAATGTATGGTTGTATAAACAAACTATCTCTAAGAATAATTATAGTGATTGAGTAATTATAATTAAATAAGTAACTACTCATTAAAGCACCCAAGAAGTGAGGCAGCTGCTTATCTGTGAATGCCATTGTAAAGAGAGTTCTTATTTTACCTGCATGACTTTGGCAAGGAGTACTGTATTGAACATATATATCACAACAGCATGCTAGAAGGTCTAAAAACTATGTCTGCTGTGGAACAACAAACAGGTATTAGAGACACGAATGCAACTGCTGTTCTTAGAAAATGGATTTAAGGATTGCAGTGGACCACTGTAACACAGAAAGTGTGAGTAACAGAATAAGGGGTGTGTGTGCATTCTACCTAGACTTCTGTCTTGGAGAAATGGCTGAGAAGGAAGAAACTCACCTAGCTCTTTTTCATTGGTAGAATGTCTCATGATTCTTTCTAGGTCTTCCAGAACAAGTACTGCTCTTCTTTTCCCCATGCTTATGTGTTGTAATCACTTTTAAAGTCCCTGTATGGTCTACATTTTTAAAACTTTCATGTGGTCTCATGTATGAATAAGGGCCTGTATTAATGGTGGCAATCTAAGGTTGGAGACTAGGAAAAGGATAGATAGCCTTTGTTTCCGCAGAACCAAGCTAGATAGAATGTCTTCTTTTGCCTAAAGTTTTTTTTAAAGCACCATTTTGTAAAAGATGTTCATTATTCATTTACATAGGCATTTCTGTCCCATCTTTATTTTATTTATTCAATAGATTTCTAACTCGCCCTCCCCAGCTATAGCAGGCCTCAGGATGAGTAACAACATAATTATAAATTCAGGTGGGGTAGCCATGTTGGTCTGAGCAGCAGAACAAAGTTTGAGTCTAGTGGCACCTTTAAGACCATTTTTTTTTATTCATGGTATAAGCTTCTGTGTGCAAGCACACATCATCAGATACCTATATGTAATATTTGAGGAAATCTGTTTCAATGAATCTGAAGGAGTGTACATACTAAGTCTCTCAGTTCTTGCTTGTAGCCAGAATTGAACTTTCTTTGTCTTGTAGGTGCCACTGGACTCAAACATCGTTCCCACATCTGTTCCCATATGCTAATTTACTGCAATTCACAGATCTTTCTTACATCCAATCTCAGTTATAATCAGTCAGTACTTATGCATCTTGACTCTAAATGGTCCTTCCTGACAACAAACTCCACCCCTCTATAAGTAATAGTTGAGGAGGTCCTTTTCTGCTGTATCTGATGAAGTGTGCTTGCACACAAAAGCTTATACCATGAATAAAGCTTTGTTGGTCTTAAAGGTGACACTGGATTCAAACGGTATTCAAACGGTATTCAACATAATTATAAAACAACCATAATTGTTAGCAAAATTATTAAAAATTACAACTCATCAAATACATAGAATATAATTTTAATGTAATTCAACAGCATTAAAGGTTAGGTTTCCCTTGCTCTAAAGCCAAGTAGAGTCTGACTCTAGGGGGTGATGCTCATCTCCATTTCCAAGCTGAAGATCCAGTGCTGTCTGAAGATGTTTCCGTGGTCATATGGACAGCATGACTAAATGCCCAGGCACATGGAATGCTGTTACCTTCTCACCAAAGTGATACCTATTTATCTACTTGCCATTTCTTGTTTGTGAAATACTAGGTTGGCAGGAGCTGGGGGCATTGGGGAAGGCCAAAACTGGAAACAGAAAGGATGACCATTAAGAAGTTGTCATTTCCTTCGATCAGGAGCCTCAACCATAGGCCTGGTGGAACAGCTATGTTTTACAGGCCCTGTGGAACTGTGAGAGATCCTGCAGGGCCTGGATCTCAGCTGGCAGAGCATTCCACCAGGCTGGAGCCAGAGCCGAGAAGGCTCTGATCAAGGCTAACCAGATACTTCTTGGGATCACCGACAGATCTTTATTCAAGGAGCATAATGCCCTTGGGGGCAGTATACCAGGAACTTTTATTAAAATAGCTCTCAAAATCCATTCATACAAAGTAATAATGTTAAAGATTAATTAAAATCATAGATCAAATCAATGGTACAAAAAATAAAGGGAGCAAATTACTGCCAGATTTTTATCTTTTTCAAATGTTATGTTTGGGATATCTAACCTCATATACCAGTTATGTGTGCTACTTGATCCTCTTGATATATGTAATTGGAGTTCCGTGCATATATGTGATGCCTGTTTCAGAGCAAATGGCAACCATGCATATTGAGAGGATCACAGATAGTGTATAATCCTGGTATATGCAGTTGGGTATTAAAGCATAAAATCTGAAAAAGATTTTTATCCAATTTATTATCAAGGCAAAGAAAAAGGAAATGAAAGTCAAATAGAGGAATCTGGAAGACAGTAATTTTGGCTTGGGATCATCATAACATTGGAGGGAGATTTACAGTGCAGTCCTAAACAGAACTGCACCCTTCTAAGCATATTGATTTCAATACAGAAGGGTATAGCACTGCTAGTCTACAATTTGCTCTCTAGTAGGAGGTGAAAGTCTGTATAGGTTGTACCTCATTCCCATTAAAGACATTAGACCAGAGGTATCGAACTCATTTGTTATGAGGGCCAGATCTGACAAAAATGTCACTTTGTTGGGCCAGGCCATGTGCTGGGTGGTCCATGGGGGAGGGCGGGCCCCCCACTGAGTCACATGCTCAGTGGCAGGACTAGGCCCCTGATGTGTGGAAGAAACTGTCAAAGAATCCCCTCTCATGGGCCAAAGCACAGCTGCTGCAGGGGGTGGGTGGGGTTTGAATATGATGGTGGAGCTGGCTGCCAGCAGGCCCCAGCAGAGCAATGTCTGCATCCCCCAAGTGCAAACGTTAATCCAAGCGGCCATCCAGAACAGCATCCCTGGAGCTGCAAGTTTAGTGGAGAGGTATAAATGTGGCTACAGTGGCTCCCAACTTCCCAGTGAGGCTGTCCCTGAAGGGAAGGGGTTTGACTGCTGCAGATGAGGTTATTCCACCATGTTGAAGCCACAGAGTCACTCCGCCCATCCCTGAGCAGCCTCATGTTCCCTCCCTTGCACAAGTTGCTTGTGGGCCGCATAAGAGCCCTGAAAGGGCCAGTTCTGGCCCCCAGGCCTTATGTTTGACACCCCTATATTAGACAATAAAGTTGATTGCAGCCCATGAGTTCTGTGGTATGATTTTCCAGGAGTTTAACAATCTGTCCTCCCTTTACTGGAGTACTATGAAGGCAGCAAAACCTAATGTGTTCTGAGCCAGGTGGGCCATGAGGTATGGGTTTGATTTGGCTTAGAAGTGGATCATAAGTTGTATATAACTGCCTTGAATTTTACCTTCCTCAGAATCTGGTTGATCTGCAGCTCCAACCTCTAAATCATATGCCAGTTGGTGGCTCAGGTCAGCTCCAAAACGTGCCGTTATGCTACCAGGATCTGAAATTATGGCTGTGTTTCTATTCTATCAATCTACTTTCCTGCTTTCACTGATGTGTTTGAACCTGCTATCCGTAATATACATTTCTACCTTGAATATATACTCCAAGTCTGGGCATGGCAGCCAAAGCCTTGAATCTGCATGGTTTCCAGTCTACTGTCTGTGCTTCTTTGCATCTTAAACCACTAGCCAAGTAACAGACTTTCTGAGGTTAAATCTCATTCCAGCTTTGACTACTTTTCTGATGACCTTCTTATCTGGTAGTCCACATACCTGGTTATTCTTTCATAGAAGTTAAGCAATGATGACCATGAATTATTGTTTTTGACGTTTATGTTTCTGTCTTATTCCAGAGTTTAAGGTGAAGTTACCAGCTGTGAACTTAGGTCTATGTGCCCTCAGGTTTTGTTCGTTCTACCCATTTAAATTCTGCACTGGTTTGAAACAACTGCTGTTACTTTGACCTACAATGACATTTCAAAGGCTGAACAATAATTAGCGAAATAAAAGCCTCATAATTACTTTCCAACACCCACCCACACAGAGGCATTTTTGTGGTCAGGCAGAACACTTTATGGTTTTTAATGACTGAGCTGGAAAAATAAAATGCACCGACAGAACTACATAACATGATCAGAATGTTAGCCGACAGAAGTGACACCTGGCTAGATGAATGATTACTAATATATTCAATAAAGCCTGACAGTGTAGACCCAAGAGTCTTAAAACAAAAAAAGAAAAGGAAGATTAAAGTAGACCTTTTACAGGGCCATCCAGGGTGCTTCTGTATCTATATGCATAATACTTTGGTTTAATACTGAATATGAAATTAAATATGAAATTGAACTTCAAGAATCCAGAAAGATCACAATAATGCCTAGCATTTTTGTAACTCTTTAATAATTCAATATACTTCAATATAGTTGTTGTAATCCTTACAATTAGGGCTGCCATCCTCCAGAAGGGACCTGGAGATCTCCTGGAATTACAGCTGATCTCTAGGCTACAGGGATCAGTTCCCCTGGAGACAATGGCTGCTTTGGAGGGTGGACTCTGCCATTATACCCTGCCAAGGGTCCTCCCAAACCCTACCATCACCAGACCCCTCCACCTAATCTCCTTGATTTTCCCAACCCAGAACTGGCAACCCTACTTACAATAACCTCATATGGCAAGCCAAGTTTATTATCCTCTTACTGCAGACAGGAGGCTGAAAGAGAGTGGCTTACATAAGATTATTGTCTTAAAGAGTTTGTGAGAAGTGAAATTTAAACTGGGAATCTTGCAATTCACAGCTGTGCCACTAACGTTGATTTTAAATGGAGTTACACCTAAGTTTATTGAAATCAATGAGTTTAGAAGTCTGTAATTCTATTTAGGATTAGTCAGTATGTTACACCAATGTTACATAAAGATTAATGCTCCTATCATATTGAAATCAGATCTCTAATCTTTCTATAATGCTCAGTATTCTTCCTTCATTCTAAAGGTCTAGTTAAAAAGCAGCTCAGACAAATTATGTACAGTTTGGACCTTATTTCTGTTTTTGTTTTTTTTTAAAAAAAATATGTAACCAGAAAAAAATTGGTCCTAGTAAAATTGCTGGGAGAAGTAAAAGTTAAGGCTAAGAAGTAAAAGTTAAGATTAGAAGACAAGATGGATAGCTCACCAGCTCATTATTTGAGAACAATTAATTTTTGGAAGCAGGCTACTGGGTACAACCCTTCTTGTATTATATGGACACAGGTTCTGGGTACACCTCTTCTTGTGTTTGGATCCACGATGATCGATCCCTACATCCACCTTGTCTTTCTGTGCAATTCCCATGGATGAACCAAGTGTATGCATACAAGCTTTAACAGTGTCAATTACATTTTAGGATTGGATGTTGGCCTCACGCCTTACAACAGGTGACTGCCATGTTCAGTTGTTCCCATGCAAACCAATTACTGAGGGAAAGAACATTTATTTATTTGTTACATGTCTTTTCCATCATGAAACAGATAGTTGCTTAATATGAAGCTCTACAGATCAGTGACCCATCTGTCCAGCTCAGTATCTGGTTTCCAGTAACTACCACTCCTACTACATACCCAACTCTTTCAGCCTTTCCTCATAAGACTTGGATTCCAACCCTCTCACCATCCTGGTTGCCCTCTTGTGGACATGCTCGAACTTGTCAACATCCTTCATAAATTTTGGTGCTGAAAACTGGACATGGTACTCCAAGTGAGGCCTGACCATAGCAGAATAGAGCGGAACTACCACCTCCCGTGATCTGGACACAATGCTTCTGTTAATGCATCCTAAGATTGCATTAGATTTCTTCACAGTCACATTGCACTGCAGGCTCATGCTTAGGTTGTAATCAACCAGAACACCTAGATCCCTTTCACATGTGCTGCTGTCAAGCCAAGTCCCTCCCATTCTACATCTGTGTCTTTGATTTTTTTTTGTACCTAAGTGTAAGACTTTGCACTTATCTCTATTGAAGTTAATTTTATTTGTCTCAGCCCACTGTTCCAGCCTATCCAGATCATTTTGAATCCTTACTCTGTCTTCTCCAGAATTAGCAATCCCACCCAGTTTCGTTTCATCTGCAAATCTGATAAGCATCCCCTCTATGTCTTCCTCCAGGTCATTTATAAAAACATTGAACACCAGGCCCAGGACCGAGCCCTGCGGCACTCCACTCGATACTTCCCTTCACGTAGACATGGAGCCATTTACGAGCACTCGTTGGGTACGATTTTTCAACCAACCATGAATCCCTCCAACAGTTGCACCATCCAGCCCACACTTAACTAGCTTATCCTCAAGGATATCATGAGAAACTTTGTCAAATACTTTACTGAAATCTAGATACACTATATCCACAGCATTGCCAGAGTCAACCATTTTAGTAACTCTGTCAAAAAAGGAGATAAGGTTGGTCTGGTATGACTTATTCTTGATAAACCCATGCTGGCTACTACCAATTAACTCATTCTGTTCAAGGTGCTCACAGACAGAGAGTTTAATAATCTGCTCTAGAATTTTTCCAGGTATTGATGTCAAACTGACAGGCCTATAATTTCCTGGGTCTGTCTTTTTTCCCTTCTTGAAGATCAGGACAACATTTGCTCTTTTCCAGTCTTCCAGCACAACACCAGTACTCCAGGTCATCTCAAAAATTAGAGCCAGAGGCTCTGAAATAACATCTGCAATTTCTTTTAGCACCCTGGGATGCAAGCCATCTGGCCCTTGAGATTTGAAAGTATTTAAGGCAGCTAGATGCTCTCTAACCATCTCCTTACTTACTCTGGACTGGCAGTTCCTCCTTCCTTCATATGCCCTGCATTCTTCAGTTTGTATACAGCTCGCCTTACAGTTAAAGACCGACACAAAGTGAGAGTTGAGTAATTCCACTGTCTTCATCCTTTGTTAAGGTTTGACCATCTTCCCCTAGCAATGAGCTTACCCCATCCCTGTTCTTTTTGCTCCGAACATAGGCATAGAAACGTTTTTTGTTATTTTTATCATCCCTCACAAGCCTGGTTTCACATCCTTCTCTATGTCAAATTCCAAGCTGACATGGTCATTATTCCCCAAGGATCCCACAACATTCACTTCATCAACCAGTTCTTCCCTGTTAGTCAGGATTAAATCTAGGATAGCCGATCCTCTGGTTCCCACCTCCACCTTCTAAGAGATGAAGTTGTCTGCAAGAGTATTCAAGAATCTGCGGGATGCCCCATGTCTAGCAGAGTTAGATTTCCAGCAAATATCTGGATAGTTGAAATATCCCATAATCAATCTGATTTAGGTGGTGCCCATCTAATGATGTCCATGTGTAGAGTCGCCTCTTAGGTTATTGGAAGAGGGTGTTTGCTATGACCAGTGTGTTCTCTTGACAAAACTCTGTTAGCCTTTGCTCAGCTTCATTTTGTTCTCTAAGGCCAAACGTTCATTATTCTGGTTACCTTTTGGCTTCCTGCTTTAGCATTCCAGTCCCCTATAATGATAAGGACATCTTTTTTTGGTGTTAGTTCTACGAGGTGTTGTAGGTCTTCATAGAACCGGTCCACTTCAGCCTCTTCTGCATCAGTGGTTGGGGCATAGACTTCAATTACTGTGATACTGAATGGCTTGCCTTGGATTCAGACCGAGATCATTCTGTCGTTTTTGAGATTGGATCCCATTACTGCCTTTGTCACTCTCTTGTTGACTATAAAGGCCACACCATTTTTTCTACAGGATTCTTGGCCACAGTAGTTAAATCTGAGTTAAATCCGCCCATTCCCATCCACTTTAGTTCACTGATTCCCAAGATGTCGATGTGCAGTCTTACCATCTCATTTTTGACCACATCCAGCTTACCTTGATTCATAGATCTTACATTCCGGGTTCCTATGCAGTATCAGACTTTTCAGGGGTTGTTTCATAGAAAAAGAGCTAGGGGAACTCATTAGCATAATTCATTAGCATATGCGATGCCCCCTGACATCACTGGAAGTGTGTCATAAGGCCACACCCCCTGCCATCACCGGAAGTGTGTCATAAGGCCACACCCACCACTCAGTTAGTCTTAGTCTTAAAGGTTGGTCTTAAAGGTGCTATTTGAACTCTTGGACTATTTTGCAGAAACAGACTAACACAGCTAATTCCTCTGAATCTAAACCCACCACTCAGGCTCCACCCCCAAAATCTCCAAGGTATTGCCAACTCAGAGCTGGCGAGCCTATCTGATGGCACATGTGGGGGAAAATAAGCAAACCACCCATGTCAGGTAAAAAGGATAGAAGTTCAACACAATTTTATCTATTTTCAGTAACTGGTTTGTTGAGAGAAAAGCAACAACAAGCACATCAGTGAAGACCTAGTACCAGAGTGCCTGGCGGTGCCTGGCGGTGGACCTGCAAGGCCGGTGGGAGTGCGAGGAAGCCCCGCCAAGGCCCTCCCTGGCCCCAGGCAGGCAGGCGTGTGGAGAGGCGGGGAAGAAGCACCTTACCCTCCCTCTTCTCCTGCCTCCTCCTGGCTGAATGAGGGCCAAAAGCGGGGGCGGGGCTTCATTGTGTGCCCCGCCCCCACACCTCACCCGGGGGAACTGTGATCCCCCGCGATCCCCCCCGAATCAACCTCTGAGACTTTCCTTTCACTGTCAGACACATCCACAGCTGAGTGTCCTTTCAGCTTTGGCCCAGCCACTTCACTCTTTTTGGGGTTACTTGTACTTGCCCTCTGCTCTTCCCCAGTAGCATATTGGACACCTTCCGACATGAGGGGCTCATCTTCCGGCATCATATCTTTTAGCCTTTCTTGAGAAAAGTAGACTATCAATAAAAGAAAATATGTAATTAAAATAAATAAAAAATGTGGAGAAGGTCCATAAATAAATACCTTCAACAAATACATGAATGAATTCAGAAAATAAAACCATCGACCATAGAGAAGTTCAACCCATCTCGAGCTTCACATGATACAAAATGGCAGCTGTGTGCCCAAGATGTAAAATGTAGTTCTTATAGACAGTAACATGAAATAACAGCTATGTACTTCAGAGTCTTCATTCATTAACACATACTTAAACTTTTACATCCTTTGGGTATCCCAAATTTAATATCAGTGAAATTTTAATTATGGAAAGTAAGGGTAAAGACATATGAACAGGTAAAAAGGCTAGAAAGGGACATCACAGGTGCAAGGCAATCAGCTTCAAGAACTGCTAGGTTGTACTGTAAATCTGCAAAACAGTTTCCTCTCTGTTCAGCACAACCTTGGAGAAAGAGAAAAAAGATACATTGCAGTGATAGTGCTTCCAAAGCAGCTCCACTTCTGTAAAAATGTTAAGGTTGTCTTTACCCTAAATGAAGCTTATGTGGAATTAACATGACTATTTTAGATCCCCAAAGATGTGTTCAGTCAGGTCTTCTTAGGATGTACTATTATATGGTCATTTTGTATGTGCCACCGAACTCCTGTTGACAGTTTTTAATTCCAGCTTCTCTGAACCTGACTCAAACCAACATATTGAAAATTTAACCTGGCCCTAGTGATGAGAACATTGAACTGAATATGAAAGATATAGATGACCACCTTGAAAATCAGAAGTAGTGAAAGCCAGAAGTCTGAGTGCATTGATACTTTCCCTTTCTGATGCTTCTTGTTACAAAATGCAGGTCAGCCCTCAGGGTGTCACTGTTACCCAAACTGGCATACATGTAAAGGTCTTGCAAACTTGTGCATTTATGGGTAAAATATATGTTTGGGATCTTAACCCTATGTATACCAAAGCCCAGGTTTAGACCCACACTTGAAAGAATGAGGGGGAATAAGCTTTCTTAAACAGAAAAATAATTTTATTTATTTAACAGAAAATTAACCAAATTCAGTTTAAACAGCCTGCAGAGTAAAATGAAGGTTTACAGAAGAGGAAAAAACGTGTTAGTAAAACAACCTCAAACCTTTCCCTAGCAAACTATCTGCCTATAAGGGGAAACTGAAAGGAGAAAACAAGATTTAGGAACCTGAAGTTGGAGAAAAGGGGAGGTGAGTTCCTTAGCAGCTATGAAGCAGCTTCAAGAGCTTGAAACTGACCAGGACGGGGAAGAAAGCACAACATAATGAGTCCATGGAGCCAAGAGGCAAAGGGCCAATGGTGAAGTTGGGATAACTAGCTGAATCCAAACTGGCTACAAAAACAGGGTGAAAGGTAATAACTCTTTATACCCTTTTGCCCAAACTGAGGAGAGGAAGGGGTGTCGGCTTTGGAATGCAAGAGTCAATATTTCCAGAAATGAGCAGGTTTAAAAATGAATACTTCATTTGCATTGTGAAGGGGAGCTTTCCCTGGTTGCATTACAAATATTTTTTAAGAAATCTTTTAGGGAGGTTTGGAAGTTAGAACTGTACCTGGGTACTTGACATGATTAAGGAAGGCAGAAAACTTTCTGCTCAATTGTTAAGATATGGAGGAACTAGCGGGAATCGGTCCATTGCTTGTTGTTTTCGATATCTGAGTAGTTAGTTTAGATCAGATTATCAGGAAGGAAACTCCAAGGTCCTTGTGGCAAATGGCCCTCAAGTGAAACCCTCTTAGGGTGGGCTTTTGCATGATTGATGGAGGAGCAGTTTGGTATTGAGGTTAAGAGCACGGATTGTAATCTGGGAGAACCAGGTTTGATTCCCCACTTCTCCACATGCAGCTGCTGGTATGACCTTGGGTTGGTCATAAATTCTTTCAGAGCTGTTCTCTCAAGGGCAGTTCTCGAAAGAGTTCTCTCAGCCCCACCTACCTCACAGGGTGTCTGTTGTGGGGAGGGATTGTAAGTCACTCTGAGACTCCTTCGGGTAGTGAAGGGCGGGGTATAAATCCAATCTCCTCCTCCTCCTTCTTCTGCATTCCTTTATGCCCCTAGTGTGACTCACTGACATCTGATATTAGTTTAATACAGGCTCCATCTGTCATTCCTAGGCCCACAATGAGGTGTACACATGTACAAAATAGGGAAACATGTCCCCGTGGGGTGAGGGTCGCAGGGGCATCATCACCAAAGAAAAAGCTTTCCCATCCCCTGGTTAGAAGTGATTTCATGATGTAAGTGAACAAATATTAGTGAGAAAAGGGTGTAAATTGATTATCTCACAATTCCTCACAAAAACAGGAAGCAATCAGGGCAGGCTGCATGGCCTGTTTCTCTCAAATTTGCCTCTGAATACAATTCCCCCTCCCCCCACAAAGACTTCCCATATGGAAGAATTCTCTATTAAATTTAATGGGAAATTGTCACTTCATGTCAGCTTCCTCTATCCTTGAATTTCACCATGTCTGCAATTCCTAGTGCCACTTCTGACACAACCATATATAAAGATATTCAGTATGAAAGGGATTTTTTTTCATTGCAAGATGTTTGCTGAAATGGCTTCTCTAGAGAAGTGAAAGGAAAGAGACAAATGAATGCCAGGTAATACCTTTAGACATAATATTTTATATCTGATCAGCATTGATGATACCGAATACAATCAGGCATCCTCCCAATTAACCTCTGAATATATGACTTTCTTTAGTCTAGTAGTCCCCTGTTGGCTTATACCATGACATCTATATCACCTAGTTAAGGTGCAAGTAGTGTATGTTATTTCAACTTTTCCTTTGGAAAAA
The DNA here is from genome assembly GCF_001447785.1 of Gekko japonicus. NCBI lineage: Eukaryota > Metazoa > Chordata > Lepidosauria > Squamata > Gekkonidae > Gekko > Gekko japonicus. The sequence continues at coordinate 963,366 of NW_015174851.1, forward strand.
ATGCTTGATGGAAACAAAGCACATTCTTTCTTGGATCTTATTATTAGATAACACCCTAGAGGCTTATAGTATTTTAGGTCCTAATGATCTCTTATTTGTTGTATCAATTCCTTGTGTCATATCCATTTCTCATGACAAATGACCTAAAAAATGGGTGAGCAGTAGCACCTATTTTTCTGTTGTCAAGCAAAAGTCTGCTTTGTAGAATGCTTTCTGCATGTACTTTTACAGAACCAGATATTCCATGCTTGCAAATCAATGTATTGTAGTAGAGTGTTAGATTAGTACTAGTGAGATATTCATCCATGGCTGTTATGGACAGGGATGTTGTTGTCTCAGCCCCTTCTATAAAGTAAATGAGGCATATGACAGGATTTGGCTGGACACTGGTAACCCAGCCTATGAGGATTAGCAACTGGGAAGCATATAGGCAGTCTCCAACTTCCCCATTGCAGGTATTTGACATGTACAGTTGCCTACCCATCCTCCTTGTGGTTTCTGCCCCATGCTGCCTCTGGATAACTGAGGTAACTAGATCCGGTCTTTAGACTGGTTAGGCTGTAATTAGTTTAGCAGGAATATATGGCAGATTGCTCCTTATAGGTAGAGCAAATTGTCAGGCACCCTCAGGCATCATGCAATGATAAAAGGTCATTCCCGAATACCCTATCAATTGTTGTATGTCAGGATGGATTGAGAAGGAGTGTCCTGCATTCTGAGCAGCATTAACCAAACTCTTAGTTGTATATGACAAGTTAGGTGGAGAGCAATGAAGCTGGACACCTCATGGCACAGTTCATGCGTAACTGAGGATAAACAAAAACTGGAAATTGATTGGTGGCTGCATTTGGAGCCAGGTTACAGTTGCCCAAACAAGGGTAGCCATGAAAGGCTGCCAAACCCAACCTGCTTTTATTTGGAGAAGTGTTGCGGACAACTGGTTCAAATCTTCCCCCTTTCCGGGAAGATGACTGGATTAGTTTGGAACAGTCTAACTCTTAGATTAACTTACCTCTAGGGATGCCTGATGGCTTGTCTCACATCATGTTTGCCAGTCACAATCAAACAATTTTTCAACTGACTGCTTGTCTGTTAACCCATTCTTGGCTGTTTGGGAGGTTGAATCAATGCATTCCTTCTTAACAGAACATCACAGTGCAATCAGCTTTTTGTGCATGCATGATCTCATGCAGCATTATAGAGTTCCAATAGCCCCCATCCTTGCTTCTACTTCTCCTCCTGACAGGCAATTGTTTATAGAGACAGTTAAATCAGTCATTAATCATATAATACAGTTATAAATAACTGCTGTGTTGGGTTTTTTAAACCCTACAGGTCAGTGTTGATCTAAGAAAGATTTCAATGTACTCCAACCATCACACTCTAGACAATGTCTACACAAAAATGGTGGAGATTTGGTACCCCATAGTTCAGTATTTAATGGGAAACAACACCTTGCCAAAAATCCACACTATAGTGATTTTACCTACTTCTTCTAACATAACTTGAGGATATAATAAATAATAGCTGAAGCCCTTACTATTCTGAGTCATAGCCTTTGATTTTACTTAGGATTGAACTGTCATACACTAAATGGAGTTTTATTTATAAGTGGTTAATTTTATACATTTATACATTTGACACTAATGGAGAAAGCAAATAAGACACTTAGGTTTCAGGGGATAGCTGAAGCGCAAGGAGAAACCTTGAAAACGATGAAGGCAGAGCTTATCGCCCCGATGGTGGGGGTCTCAACGGCAGAAGTTGAAGCAGAAATTGAGGTGATTTACCGATCATACTCAAAATATATTAAGCGGAATAACCTGCCGGGTGAAATTGTTGTCAAGTTTCTCAGAAGACAGATGAGGGATGATATCCTTAAAGCAACAGCGGCTAGTCCCCTGCAGCTGGGAACTGCAGTCATCAGGGTCCTAAAGGACACTCCGTTTGAAGTTCGTCAGAAAAGGAAAGCGTATAAAGACCTGATTTCAACCCTGCAGATCAACCAGATTTCGTATTCTTGGAACTTTCCTGAAGGTGTCATGTTCAAATACGGAGATAAAAGGGAAAAAATCGACTCGGTTATGAAAGCGGAAGAATGGTTGAAGGAAGAGGAGCAACAGAAAGGAGGTGGTGGAGCAGGCATTGAAGAAGAGATGGACGACGACCAAGGTGCAGCAGGAGGTGCTTCGGTCAGAGAGACATATGACTTGCATTGATTTAAATGAAAAGTTATAAGTTCGAATTCTAACTGAATACTAACTGTTAAAGACTTTCCTTCTTGGGGTTTTAGTCATAGTGTGGGTTTAATTTTCTTGTCTTTTTTACCCTGGGGTATCTTTTTCCCTTCCCCTTTCTTTTCTGTTAGTCTGTAGGTGTAACAAAAAAGTAATAAAGCTACCCTGTCTTCAGGGGATTAAAAAAAACATTTATACATTTGACACTGTGTTGTGTAATTCTGCTGTGTAATTTTTAAAATTAAAAAAAAATCTAAGTAATTCTTAATGATGTTAATAGCTGCTGATGTGTTTCTGTAAAACTCAACTGCAAACCTGTTTGGTCATATTTTTTGGTGCCAAAACTGTACAGACCCAGTGGTCAGCTCATGCATGATCACCACAGTTAAATGTTGGATCTAGTCTCACATATCCCATGGGAGTAAAAATTCCTGCCAGTTTCTGTGGCAGCTTAAAATTCCTCCTGAAGTGCTGTTCCTGGGAGTCTGCTGTGGAACATACTCACTGCAAAATTTGTGGCATCCCTATTTATCTCACAAGGTAGTTGAGAACGTAAAAGGGAGAGAAATTGGAACTATCTAGTACTATATACCTAGTATTATTTTTATACCACTGTTTTCCCAAGGAGCTCAAAGCAGTGCACATAGATTCTTTCTTCCTCATTTTATTACCACATTTTATTCTGTGAGATAAGTTAGGCTAAATTTGGTGTAGTGGTTAAGTGCACGGACTCTAAACTGGGAGAACGGGGTTTGATTCCCCACTCCTCCACTTGCACCTGGCTGGATGACCTTGAGCAAGCCGTAGTTCTGATAAGAGCTGTTCTTGAAAAGAGCAGTTTCTGTCAGAGCTTTCTCAGCCCCAGCTACCTCACAGGGTGCCTGTTGTGGGGAGGGGAAGGGAAAGGAGTTTGTAAGCTGCTCTGAGACACCTTTGGGTAGTGAAGGGCGGGGTATAAATCCAATCTCCTCTTCTTCTTTCAGCATTTTTCTGCCTACAGCTTTGTGGCACATGGGGTACAGAAGTGGTTAATTAAAAATATCACTTTTTTCAGAGAGAGAGGGAGCCAGTTTGAGAACGATGCCCATAACTCCAGCTCTGCTCCAAGCTTTTAAATAAAAACTCCAGCACACAGGACACAAGGGCTTCTCTCTTTTATTCTCTTCCTAGCTTTGACATGTTTGAAAGGTTGGATTTTTCCAATTTCAAAAACACTTCCCCCATGCTGGACTACATATCCCACCAGCCTCCTCCAGCAATCCCATTGGCCACAAGCTGCTGCCATTCTTTCAAGAGTTTGAAGTGTTGCTTCCCATAAGTGCTTATGCACATGCTCAAAAGACAAATGCTTTTAAAAAAAACCTGCCTGACTGCACCACTTTGTGGCTGCCGCATCTGATCAATCAACCATGGGGTGAAAGCACATTGAAGCGGGTTAAGGCGGGAGGTCTGATCAAAACTCTCAGTTACAAAAGAAACTGAATCAATTAGAAATGGGGCCACATGATATCAAACGACATGTCTGACCACAGCCTATGTTTCAGACATTCTAACCATTACACTACACAAGCCTTCCATGTATGCAATCCTGAGATCTTTGAAGGAACAGTGTGATAAAAATCTAATAAACTAATACATAAACTGACATAATAACTGGCTTTTTTCTTTTTTCATTGTTGTCCCATTATGTCTTTTCTTAATAAAAAATATTATTAAAAAAATAACCGGCTATAGAAGAGAATAAGGGCATATCCATTCACATAGCTAATTAGTTCACAATATGGTAGGAACATGTGTGTACAAGCATGACTGTATAGATGCAAAATCAGTTTGGCACAGGATGAACTATACTATGTCATTCCTTCTGTGTCTCTGTGACAGGTTCCTGCAACTTTTTAATTAATTAATTAATTAATTAATTAATTAATATTTCTAGACCACTCTCCCCTGTAAGACAGGGTACAGCAATAAAAACATTTATAAATTAATCAACAATTAAAAACCCTTAAGATATAGCAATTAGTATTATTAGAAAGTGTTAAAAAGTTCAAATTGTGCCACTGCTCCATGTATGTGGGGAAGAAACAGAGTGTCAGGCAAGATGGAAGCCATTACTGTCCTTGACCAAAGGCCTAGTGGAACATCTCTCTATTACAGGCCCTGCAGAACTGCATTAAGTCCCATAGGGCATGGATATTATTTGGCAGAGAGTTCCACCAGGTTGGCCCTGGCTCCAGTTGAGGACTGGATGTCTTTTGGGCCAGGGATCACTAGTAAATTATTCTCTGCAGAGCTCAGTGCTCTTCAGGGGGTATACCAGGAGAGGTGGTCTGGAAGATACGTTGGTCCCAGACTGTTTAGGGCCTTAAAGGTTTATACCAAACCTGGAACCAGTGCAGTTTGAGCAGCATTGGTTGCATATGTGCCATTCATGAGGTTCCAGTAAGGACTTGTGCCACTGCATTCTGGACCAGTTGCAGTTTCCAGGTCAGTCTCAAAGGTAGCCCTGCATAGAGTCAGTTACAGTAGTCTAGTCTGGAGTTGGCCGTTGCATGGAGCACTGTGGCTAGATTGGGGTGAGACAAGAAGAGGGCCAGTTGCCTGACCTGGCATAGCTGGAAAAATGGCTGTCTGGCAATGGGCCTCCAATGCTAGGGAGGCATCCAGAACCACACCCAGGCTTTTGAGAATCAGTGCTGGTATTAGGGGCACACCGTCAAGGGCCAGGAGTCGGCACCGAAAACCTGAATCTCCCCTCCCCAACCTCAGAACCTTCATCTTAGCAGGATTCAGTCTCAGCCATCTCTGTCTTGACCATCTGGCTTTTTGAACCTTTCGGCACCTTTGGAATTCTCCTGGGGGGCAGAGCCAACCACGAAGTGGCTGCCACAGAAAACAGAGCAATACGCACAGTGGAAGCCCAAGTTCAGGGGGAGAAGAGGGATAATTTAAAAATACACTGGTAAAGAGCGAGAGAGAATAAAGCCAAAACAGTGTGGCAACTGCCACCAAAACCATATTATTTTAATCTACACAGCCTATCTGCTCATCAGTGGCTAATCAGACACCCTGCTGTGCAAGAGTCCCACCTGTCCCCACCCATTTCCTAAAAGCCCTTGGAGGTTGCCAGGAAAGGTGTCAGTAGGTGGCATAGCACCCACTGGGGATCGCTGCTCTATGCAGGTCCGTATCAACCATAGATGTCTGTGTTTTTTCATTTGATTTTCCTTGAGCCATGCCATTCACATACAACTGCTGAATTACAGTGTTTGGTGCAAGTCCAGAGGGGCTCACATACTAACTCTGTAATTCCATGTACAGTTATACCACATGTATTAAAGTTCTATATAAATCCATTGCTCTTATGAGAATATAATTGCATATTGTTTGTGGTCATTGTAAGGTATTTATGGTTCATTTAATGCAGCTTCATGTTATGTGGAACATATGACCTAATTAGACATTAACTCACCTCCAGATGTGTGTATCTACTGCTCGACCTCTCTCCTTCTAAAATTCAAATGATAGGTTTAAAACTTTTATGCAATTGACTTAACAATTTTGTAAATTTATGGAATAAAAAATATATAAGACTATGAGTAAGGCCCGTTGTGGGAAGAAATACAACAAGCTGTAGAAGGAAGCTCCAGGCGAGTGTCCCAGCTGTGGCTGGTGAGGTGGCAGAGGGAAGGGGAAAATAGAGGGAGGCAAGCTGTGTTTATTTCCTTCTGGTTAGCTATAAGCAGGGCTGTCTCAAGTCATTTTGCTACCCCGTGGGTAGTATGGGAGGACAGCCTCATGGTAAGAGGTATGGTTCCCTCCACCCCTTACTTATGTTGATTTGGGGCTACACGCTGTCATCTAAGGTAGAAAAGCACCTTCTCCTATGCCATGTCTTCTGGGTTCCAAGGGTTTGGAAAGCGGTTCCATAGCAAGTTACATGGTTGCCAACTCTGGGTTGGGAAATGCCTGTAGATTTGAGGGGTAGAGCCTGGAGAGGGCAGGGTTTGGGGTGGGGAGGGACCTCAGCAGGGTATAATGCCATAGAGTCCACTGCCCAAAGCAGCCATTGTCTCCAGGAGAACTGATCTTGGTCATCTGAACATCAGTTTTAATAGCTGGAGATCTCCAGGTGCCGCCTGGAGGTTGGGTTATGTTAATTTGGGGCTATGCAGTGGCAGTGAAGATAGAAAAGCACCTCCTTCTATGCCATGTTTTCTGGGTTCCAAGGGTCTGGAAAGTGGTTCCATAGCCAATTACATGGTTGCCAACTCTGGGTTGAGAAATACCTGTAGATTTCAGGGGTAGAACCTAGGGAGGAAAGGGTTTGGGGTTGGGGAGGGACCTCAGCAGGGTATAATGCCATAAAGTCCATTGCCCAAAGTAGCCATTGTCTCCAGGAGAACTGATCTTGGTCATCTGGAGATCAGTTGTAATAGCTGGGAAATTTTCTGTAGGGGAAATGATGTGCTGTGACTGGGGAACATGGTGATTTCTGGGAGATCTCCAGGCCCCACAGGGAGATTGGCAACTCCAGTTACCATTTAAGGGAGGATTGGGATATATATTTTACCTCAAGACTCCCAACAGCAACAGCAAACTGTTTAGAATGTTAGAGGCAAAGGCCAATCAGGCCACATATGCAAACGATCTCTGTGTTCTGACTGGCTATGGGGGGAGAGGAACAGCAAACTGTTTAGAATGTTGGAGGCGGGACTCAGGCAATACAGCCAGTGGATAGGGACAGCTTCTGAGTGACACATCATGGAGCCAACTGATTTAGGAGCGTGTGGAATGTTCAGAAAGTGCCACCCCACTTCACAATTATATATAAGAGAGATTCTCCTGACATATCAGTAAGAGTCCTATGCTGACAATCTCTAGTCTGGGTAAGAAATATCCTTTTGAAGGTTATGTACAACTTTGATGCAACTTTTTATTTAATAAACCATTCATTGGGAAAAGCCAGCAAAACAAGTATAGTATACAGCTGCACTACAGGATGAAGTATATAAGTTAGTGGATTTCCTTGCTCATAGAATCATTGAGTTGGAAGGGACCTCCAGGGTCATCTAGTCCAACCCCCTGCTCAATGCAGGAAATTCAAAAATACCTCCCCCTCCACACCTGCATGTAAGGTGCTTATTGAGAAGCCACTGAAGAAAGCTTCCAAAGATATTGGGCTCAATTCAGCCAGATATACTGCTCAGTCTTGCTAAATTCTTAACCTTACTACAACCACTGTCCTACATGGCTTTTGTCCATGCAGGTCCCATGATGCCCAGCATAGCATTTTTAGATAATCAAAGGGGACCTCTCCTTTTTTTCATCAGGAGAAAGGTTGGCTGGATCCAACTCATAATGTTTGCATACTAGCTCACTGAAATAATTGCCATTGTTTAAAAAGGAACTTTTAATTTGAAAGGAGCCCTGAAGTTCTACAGATGACAGGCAATAACATATCCCAGACTCACATTTGCTATTTGTGCAGGCAAAACCCATCTTCATACTTGCTACCACAGAGCATTGACCTTGTATAGCCCCAGCTATAGTATCAGTTTGTACTGGTATTTTAATCATGTCGGTTGGCATCCAGATGGCAAAGTCTGAGACTTAGTTGTACTAAATGTAGTTGTTTACTCCATTGCTGGGATAAGAAGCTCTCCACAGAGCAGTGGAAAAATAGGATCATCATGCATTTCACAATCTAATTTAGCTAATCCTGTGCCTGACCTTTATGAAGAACAGAGGAGCATGCACATAGCTGTTATCCTTCTGAATACAACACCAAAACAATATTCTCCATACTTCTAGATTGTAAAAATAGGTGTGGGGGTACTTAATATCTTAAGGAAGAAGTACAATTAAATTTGATTTCTTTATATAGTACTGTTAGGATTGCAGATGGGAAGAAGAAGAAGTCCTGTTCACCTACGCAGTAAAACAAATGAACAAAAGAGATTTGTCAAAATCTGCTGTGGCCATGACTATGAATTTGTCAGCTAATGGAAGCTACCAGTTTATATATGCAAGTGTTTGATCACCATATGCTGTTGTGATAGCAACAGTCATAAGAACAGAGGCTGCTCAAGTATTATGGCATATCTAAATGGGTCAGAAAAGAGGTCAGTGTAGTGTGGGTTTTTAGGGCAATTTGTTGTTGAACGATATGTTCCTAGTTTAGTTGGTTCAAACAGACATTTAGTACACATATGAAGCCACTTCCTGCATTACTGAGAAAAAGTCAAAAGTGGGATTGCCACTTTTTAACCTAGTGAATTACGGACAGGACTTTTTTGGTGACAGTACTCACTGGGTACAGAGCACCAGGATCTTTGGTACTCTCTCAAGTCCTGATCCTGCCCAGCCTGCCCAACTCAGCCACAGAAAGAGAGAGGGGGGGATTAGTAGAAATTGGCACAGTCTTACATATGAGTTCTGGCACTATTTTTTTTTTTACCAAAAAGCACTGATTATGGACAGTCCAACTAGTAGCAGCATCGGTGAGCATTTCAGTAAAACGAAATGAGTATGACATCACAAAGATTCTTGCAGTCCCACTATAATGACAAGATCATTTTAATTATGAAACAGAGCTGCTTAATCATTATCATAGATCTTTATTCATTTATAAAATAATTTCAGCTTGCAGAACTGGAATGACTAACAAAATAATGATATGCATTATGCTTCTAAAACCCATGTGGTTAAAACATAACCAAGTTGCTTTGAATTGCTTCTCAAAGCAAACTGGTTCTGTACATAATAGCACAGCTACTTAGGGACAGAACTCCCTAATAGTAATATGATGCATATCTCCCTTAGAACTTTGGTTGGGAAAGTTGGGATAACAAAGCTTTCAGCGACCCGACAACACCACTGGTCGCCAGGGGCTGATTTGCCACCCTGAGGAAGCTGGGCAGCAACTGAGCCACGACGCCTTGCATCGTGACGTAGGCGGGGGCGGAGCTGACTTGGAGAAACAGCCAGGTTCCGCCCCTGCCCTTTGACAGTTGCTCCAATGTGCTCGAGCTGGTAACAGCTCAGAACACAGGGAATGAAGGCCAGGGCCTCTGCAGAGGGCCTGGGAAGTGGCAGGCCAAGTTGGCAGCCGGGGCGGAGGCTGCGGCACCATCCAGAGCGTCGGGCCATGGCACCGTCCAGAGCATCGGGCCGTGGCAGAGGTCAGGGGTGGATGCTGTGGTGCCGGCCAGAACATCAGGTCATGCTGGTGGCTGGGGCGGAAGCCTTGGTGGCAGCTGGGGCAGTGGTCAGAGCATCAGGGCTGTGGCAGAGTCTGGACTCTCAGGGTCGCAGCAGTGGCTTGATTTTTGGCTGTGGTCCGATTTGTGTCTTTCCATCTTGTCTAAAACAAACAAACGAATAACCAAAAACAACACACATATGCAAAAACGCACCCCCCTTTTTAGGCTGGGGAAAACATTAGAGGGCGTGGGGTGTGGGTGGCTGCAGTTGGTGAGGCTGCTTAGTGCCACCCCCCAATAAATTTTCCCCTCAGTACAGTGGCCTGCTCATTGGGGCCTTGCTTTTGCCCCCTCCCCTTCCCTCTATATCTGCATTTTAGCACTGGGGGAGGGGTGGCTGGTAACTATACACCCCCCTCCTGTTCAATGGGGGGGGGGTCGGTTATTGGGCCAGGGCTCATATGCCTTCCTTGCAACTTGCCTTTCCAGGGGCAGCCATTTTGTGGTGGTTCCCAGTGGTGAGTGGTGGCAGCCATTTTGTTGTGCAGAGCCAATGTTGTGAAGGGTGGCCATTTTATATTGTAATATACCCGGGGGGGAGGAACATGGGAAAACACTTTACCTCTTGCTTTTGTATAAAAGTGATGCTGGTTCCAGCCAATTTGGGTGAACTGGGATTAATTCCTTGCTCCTCCACTTGCAGCTGCTGAATGACCTTGGGCTAGCTATGGTTTTGACAGAGCTATTCTTTAAAGAGCAGTTTGCAAAAGAGCTCTCTCAGCCCCACCAACTTTGTGGGGAGGGGAAGGAAAGGAGTTTGCGGGACACTTGAAGGCTCCAAGGATGGGGCAGGGTATACATCATATCTCCTCCTTCCTTCCTCCATCTGCTGTTGCTGGCATGGCTTTTTAAGGTAGGATTTGTACAGAAACTAATCTATGAATCACCTGCCTTGAGGGCATTTTGACAAGATACGTGTCTCAGTGTCTCAGTACTTATATCCTTTCATTATAAGTACCCAGGGGTCATTTCATAGAAAAAGAGCTAGGGGAACTCATTAGCATAACTCATTAGCATATGCCACACACCCTGATATCAGGGGCCCGGCGGTGGACCTGCAAGGCCAGCGGGAGTGCGAGAAAGCCCCGCCAAGGCCCTCCCTGGCCCCAGGCAGGCAGGGGTGGGGAAAGGCGGGGAGGAAGCAACTTACCCTCCCTCTTCTTCTGCCGCCTCCTGGCTGAATGAGGGCTGGAAGCGGGGCGGCCGGAAGCAGGGGGCGGGGCTTCGTCATGTGCCCCGCCCCCTGCACCTCACCCGGGGGAACTGCGTTCCCCGCGTTCCCCCCCAAAATGACCTCTGTAAGTACCATTGTTGCAATTGTCCGATATACTTCAGGTGACTATCTGGATTACGTAAAGAAGCACTATATGCCATAAACATCCAGAGCGTCAATGTGGAAAATGACTTTTCTTTGATTTATGCCTTATATCACAAAAACTGTAATGAACAGAGGCATTATTGGTCTTACTTATTTATAGGGAAATTTATTAGCTTTCCAACGGTGCTTTAAAATTTGAAATTGGTCACTTGGCTTATGAGTTATAGCCCAAATTAGAAATGGTAGGGAAAATTGAGATGGCCATTTTGATGACATCATAAAAACCTTATGCTACCAATTGGAATGGATTATCATATCCAAATATAATATATACATATACACCTTTCGGGGGGGGGGAATGAATAAGTTTGCCACCTTATGTGATACCAATATGCCAATTTTTGGCTCTTGGCCTTGAGACTGAGGCTTTTTGTATGGTAGCTCAGAACTGATATTTTCTGTTGGAACCAAGACTATGACTTTGATCACGTGAATATCTCTGGTGAGCAGCCAGGTCTGATATCAGAACGGAACATATGCATGCCATGCTAATATAGTAATGGAGGCAGAAAAATATCACCTTCTTGACTAATCTTCCTTCAAAACAGCTTGCCAAGAAAGCCATTAGTTCCATTTAATCTATTGATTGCACACACACAAAAACCCCACCTGAAACATACATACCTGTTTTCTCAATCTATTTTTATTGGTGATTAATTCCTGTCACTTTTGATGTTATTTGTTAAGCTACAAAAATGACCCACATATACATTATCTTCCCAGTTCATTACTATTGTACTTGCTTTAATTTTCTCGTTTTCACAAAGTGAAAAGAAAGTTTCTGACCTGACTTAAAACTCATTTCCTTTAATTCCTCTGATTTTGTCATTGTTTTATGCTTCATAGCTTCAGTTCTTTATTTGGTAGTGGATCTTTAGCTTGAAAACAAGGTAAGAGCACTTCATGATTTTCCTTCAATCCAAGGTCTAATCATCCTGTTCACACTCTTGCTTTAAAATCACCTGACCGAATTCTTTCTCTACTTTTATAACACATTTTACACAGTATGTCATATTATATCCTTCATTATTGTCCAAACTATGTTATTTTGCAATCATCTTGAGAGGGGGTAGATTGATTTTGAAAACAAAAGCTACTCATTCAGTAAACTGCTCTATTCATTCAACAACAAAGCAAAGAGAGAACCTGAAGGAACTTATCTGACCTGATTTTTAATTTTTCCTGGATGTATCCAAACTACCCCTTTGGTGAGTGGAAGAGGTTTTCCACATGTGCAACAGAGGGAAATGATTTTTACTGATTCCCTCTTTACAATACAGACTTCCTCACCATATCTTATACCATTCTGGAATTCCCCCAACATGTAGGGGTAGCTTCAGGAAGGTTTGTGGGCTGCCCCATGAAGACCACTAGAAGTCTAAATTTGTGCCATAAAAATTCAGTAAATATGGTGGAAATGGGTTTATTGGAAATGAGCGTATCATATATTAGTTTTAGATTTAGCCCCTTTGCAGCCACAAACATTCTTCCTGTACTTTCTAATGTCAATGTCACAAAAAAGCCTCAATATGCTCCTGTTCAAATAAGTTTTTTGATGAGTATGTGTGGTTGGTTTAAAGTATGTGTGATTGTCACAGTTTGCCTATAAAATTTGTTTTATTTAAAATATTTATTAGCCACCTTTCTATCCTGCAGGAACTTAAGATGGCTTACAATATAAATAGGGTTGCCAGCTCCATGTTAGAAAATATCTGGAGATTTTAGGGCTGAAGACTGAGGCAGCCGGGGTTTGGGGAGGGGAGGGGCTTCATGTTGGAGTGACTCAGAGTGCCTGGACACTGGGGGGGGGGGACTACATCACTCTATGTGCATATACGTTTTATCTCCTTGAATGGGATGCCTCTCTTTGTCTTAACCTGGGAGCTGCCCTCTGACCCCTCCCCTCTCTCACTCTCTCTACATGGCCTTCCATGGAGACATATGACTCTGCCGGTCTCTCCTGTAGATAAATGCTCTCATACTCCCACACATGATGAAGGAGAAGCTGGCCATTTGTGATAGGGAAAGTACTTTTTAGATTAGGTGTCTTTCTCTTGTTTTGACTGCAACCTGAATGTGAACTGGATTTACTTATTAATACAATATTAATACTAATCTCTCCTTATATATAATTCTGTTTTGGTCATGGACTCCCCTGAACATTCCAACACAGTCCAAAATCAGTTGGCTCCTAGATCTGTCATTCAGAGGGTCTCCCTATCCACTGGCTGTGTTTCCTGAGTCCTGCCTCCAACATTCTAAAAAGTTTGCTGTTCCTCCCCCCCCCCATAGCCAGTCAGAACACAGAGGTCATCTGCATATGTGGCCTCATTGGCCTTTGCCTCTAACATTCTAAACAGTTTGCTGTTGCTGTTCTGAGGTAAAATGTGTTCTGAGGTAAAATACATTTCCCCTTAGTGCCTGTTGGGAGAAACCATTGTTGCCAATCTCCAGGTGAGGGCTGAAGATCACTCAGAATTACAACTGCTTACCAGATGGTAGAGATCAGTTCCCCTGGAGAAAATGGTGGACTCTGTGTCATTATATTCTGCTGAGATGGCGCCTGTATGACAGCCAATGTGACGTAGCAGTCAGGGCTTCAGTGCACGGTAGAGGCTGCAGGTGGGGGGTGGAAAGCTGAAGAGTGAGGGGAAAATAAAGGTAGGTTGATGATTGGCTGCAAAGGAGATAGGGTTGCCAACTCCAGGTGGGAACTTCCTGGAGATGTGAGGGATGGAGCCTGGAGAGGGTGAGGTTTCAGGAGAGGTGGGCGCTCAGACAGGTACAATGCCATAGACTCCCCACTCCAAACCAGTCCCTCTTGGGAAACCATTGTTGCCAATTTCCAGGTGGGGCCTGGAGATCACTCAGAATTACAACTGCTTCCCAGAAAGAAGGGTGGAGGAGATGGAAAGCTGAAGTCAGAGGGGCAGATCAAGATAGGTTGATGGTTGTCTGAGAAGGAGATAAGGTTGCCAACTCCAGGTTGGGAAATTACTGGAGATTTGAGGGGTGGAGCCTGGAGAGGGTGGGGTTTGAGGAGGGGTGGGTCCTCAGGTACAATGCCATAGACTCCACCCTCCAAACCAGCCATTCCCTTCTGGGGAACCATTGTTGCCAATCTCCAGGTGAGGGCTGGAGATCACTCAAAATCACAACTGTGCTTCAGGTAGCAGAGATCAGTTCCTCTGGAGAAAATGGTAGACTTGGCATCATTATACCCTGCTGAGGTCACCACAACTAATTGACAGTGAGTGTTTAAGGCCAGGGCACCCACCCAGAGCCTCTTTCTAGAGTTTGTTGTATTTATTTCCACAACGGGCCTTATTCCTGGTATTAATATATTTCTGTACATTCATGCAAGTATAAACTTCAAGAAATGATTCTATAGTGTTGACAAGCAGTCTATCGTGGAATCATTTTTTTATGTTTATACTTGCATGAATGTACAGAAATGTATTAGTATTAATATTGATCTATTGTTTGAAAAACTATAAAAGAGTTCTATTCTTATTGTAAATATATCACGGTTGCCATTGACTATTTTCTACTCACTTATCCCGTGATCTCTCTTGGATTATCATCACCTGGAGGTTGGCAACCCTAAATATAAATAACAATAAAACTCAAATCCATAAAACCACTAATTTAAAATCAACAAATTAAAACTGCCATTAAGTAGAAAAGTAAAATAAATTGAATGCCGTCATGAATTAAACTATCTTCAGGTGCCTCCTAACGGCCGAGAGTGAGAGGGCCAGGCATACATCTCTTGTAAGGTTGTTTCATTATTGTGGGCCACTGAAAAGGCCCTCTCGCATGTACTCACTAACTTTGTTTGGTTGACAGGACAGTCAAGAGTGCCTCTCCTTGTGAGTTTAGTACCTGGGCAGGATGTGGTGTGGTATGATGCACCTGGCTTTATTGACAATGATTGTGGGATTGTGTTGCTGACTTCCATTTTAAAAAGTGCAAACATCAAATATTAGGACACAGCCTAGCAAGCAGAGCCAGGACTACTTGTAGTGCGATGGACTTTGGGGGGCACATGACTGTGGGTGTGCTCTTCAGAGGCTCTGACCATTCAGAAGTTGTTCCCATGGTAACTCTACAATTGGGCACTCCCAGGTCTACTCCAATTTGCCCCTGGCCAGGGCTAATTGGACAACTGGAATTGCCCTATATCTGTTCATTCCCAATGAGAGGAACGCTCTTTTCTGTTCCTGCTATGATCTCTGCAGCTCTGTGTCTGTCTATCTGAGATGCTGTGATGCCATGTGGCCTGGGAGAGAACAAAGGACTGCTTTGTGAGCTCAGCTCATGGTTGGCAAAGATGGACTTCTTTCTCCAAATCCCTTGGGCTATTGGATTATTACCATGGACTATCCTGGACTGGTAACTGTTCCTGACTTGGTAAATATGAAGCATTATGTTTAGTTAAGGCAAACACTGCCCTAGTCTTTCTTATTTTGAAAATCCTTATTAGTCTGTGCTAAGTCTGTACTGAATAAACTTTATTCTTGTTATAAATAGTGTCTGGATTGTGGTAACTGGACTTCAAGCTAAATCCTGTAGCCTAAACCGCTGACCAATTGTGCTACCTGTGTAAGATTAACTGCACACTCTGGATTGAATGGCTAATGTGTAAAACCCACATGCCAACTGAGATTCTGGGGATCTCTAATCTCAGGTTGGTGAGGCATTAAGTTTAGAGATTCCTGGTGGCGGGAGGGCGGAATAAAAATCAAATTAATAAATAAATATAAATAAATAAATAAATACAGAGAGCCTACCTTTCTGGGTTATTGAGTAATGTATTGTGCCAGTGTAGAATTCTTTCCCCCATCCCTGGACTGGCCTTACATCGGTAGCACAATTGGTCAGCGGTTTAGGCTACAGGATTTAGCTTGAAGTCCAGTTACCACAATCCAGACACTATTTATAAACAAGAATAAAGTTTATTCAGTAGAGAACTTTAGCACAGACTAGAAGGATTCAAAATAACAGCCTAGGCAAGTCTTGCCTTAACTAAACAGTAAGAAACATATTTACCAACATCAGGGTAGTATCCACGAGTTCAATATAGTCTATTGGAAGAGTCCAGGTATCTTGAGAAACAATAGTTCCATCATTGCATGCACATGGTCAGCTCACAAAGGAGTCCTTTGTTCTCCCTGGGACAGCATTTCCCAGGTGCAGTTCAACAGTAGAGAGAGAGCAAGAGAAAATCTTACTCTCCTCCAAGGGTCAGACAATTAAGAACCCCAATCTAATCATGACTGGCCGTGGCCATCAGCCTATCACGGGTAGGAAGGGGGTGTCCAACTTTTGGGTTGTCATGGGAACAACATCTGAATGGTCAGAGCTCTGAAGGACACACCCGGGTCATGTGCCCCTCCAAACTCTAACCCACCATGTCCTACGTGCAGTTTCTGACATGCTGGCCTAGCTTCCAGCATGAGGTGTGAAGGAATGTTTTTATGGCATGGCAATAGAGGCCATCTGGACCTCTCTATTTGGCTTCAACAGGAAATCAACACAGCAGGGTACCAGCAAGATATCAGCAAGACACATTCTAGGGGGAGGCAGCAGTTTATAGGAATCAATATTTCTATACAATGCAAACATCAAATATTAGGACACAGCCTAGCAAGCAGAGCCAGGACTACTTGTAATTATGTATATTGTGTGTTACCTACAAATAAAGTCCAGCTCTTTCATCCTATTACAATACATGACTAATTTCTGCCCATTCAAAGTTAATATTCTGAGCTGAACAAAGGGACTTTCCCAGTTCTTGGACAGACAAACCCAGAATGCAAATTAAATATCCTTACTGAAATCCTTAATTAGCATGGGAGAAGGAACACTTTAGCCCATGTTTTCCTGACTGACTTTTCAAATACAATTTTTTATGAATTGTAGGATATTGATTGGCCCATTTCACAAGGGGCGAACAGTGACCCTCTGTCCAATCTGATTTTTAAAAGATTTTTAAATAGAGATGAAGCTGAGATAGTTCTTCTTTTCCCCTGAATTCTTCTTGATTCCATGAAAGACATATGACTTAGTTGGAGCTGCTCTAGATTAGGGGTGTGCAAAAAAAAAAGTTGGCCCATTCAGATGCCGAATTGGGCAGAATCAATTTCTGTTGGCAGTAAGACTCCCGCATGTCAGTTTCGTCAGTACCAGCCGATTCTGGAGTCTTTAGGCCAAGCAAATGTCAATTTCAGCCCCATTATATCCTATGGGCCATTGAAGTCAATGGTGAAAACATAGGGTATATTCTGGGGGCTGGAGGGAAGGGGGTTTGAGGGAGAGACTCCAAACTCGCAGAGTAGCTGATGGAGCCTTTCCCCATGATACCCACCATGTTTCAAGAGCATTGGACCAGGGGGTCCAATTATACAAGCCCCCAAACAGGTTGCCCCTATCCCCTCCATTGTTCTCTATGGTGGGGGAAAAGTTCTCTATGGTGGGGAAAAAGTTCTCTATGGTGGGGAATCTGAATCGGCCTGCAGCAGCCCAAAAGGGGTCCGAATGAGCCATTTTCAGGGGTGCATTCAGTTCAGATGAATCGAATGCACATCCCTACTCTAGGTATAGAATAGACAAAGAGGTCATAGTGATATTTTTTTTTACTCTTTGCTTTAACTAAAGGATAACAGAATAATGCAGAGCCAAAGGCCTGAAGCCATTCTTTGGAATTATATCCAGCCAAGCAACTGGAAATACATCAAATGAGGTAGGAGATGTACTACAGGAGCAAACCCAAATAGATCTACTTAGGCCCTATTTTATTTAATAGGGATTACTCAAAGGAAAGTGTGCTTAGAAATGCAGCCTAGCTGAGAACATATTTTGTCTGCAGAAGGCCCTTAGGTCCTTTCCGCATTTGCTTGCCACTCCGGATTTTCTCAGTGTTTGAGTTGAGGCAATTTAAGTCCATGGCAAAACAGCATCCAAATAGCCTGGGGCAAGAGCAGGCTGAAACCAGGCTGACCACTGAAGGAAAGTAATGTAATGCAGAAGGGGGGGGGGACCCGGAATAAAAAGAAGGTTGAATTCGATTTTAGTGCAGAATTGCTTGGACGACACCGTGGTGAACATGGATTAAAAGGAGAGTGCAGAAAGGGCCTTAATTCAGTTCATGCATGCAGAGCCTTACAGAGCAGTTGCCACCAATTATAGTACTGAGGAAGATGAGCCAATGTTCTGAATGATTCAGTATATGGCAGTTATATATGTTCATAAAGATATGTGATCCTTTCTATGGGCTGTCAAGCTCGGGCCTCGCTTGCCATAGAATGCTGTCTAGGCAAACTTCTGGTCTGTTGAGTGCTTCTTTCACTGTTTTATCTCCCATTCCGTTTTCTTCTCTGCCGGGGGGGGGGAGTGAATGCTGGGGTGAATGTATGCTTGAGCTTGTGTAGTACGTACAGGACCCTGGGAAGTGCATGATCTCAGTTTCTCACCTGACCTTGGGATGTAACTGTTAGTTTGCAGGTGTTGGGCCAGACCAGAGGGTAGGCCTAGAGCTTTGGCGGGCTGAGTGTGAACATTGATTGGGTGCTTTGCATAGAGGGGCTGTCCTGCTTGTTATATAGGGTTGGACCTGGCATTGGGTGGCCAGTTCTGACACAGAATCGGTCTATGCTTGGAATCTCTTTAACTCCTAGTAAACAAATCTTGCTAAAACAAGAGTGTCATGAGAGTGATTGAGTCCAGGACTTGACATGGGCTACTTTTTGTACTATGCTTCCTATTTCTTTTGTATAATAAAAGCAGCTTATTTAATGCACAATTTGCATAAAGGATATCACCATCCCTTACATTTTATTCAATGTATTCCATAGATTGCTTAGCATTTCCTTTCTTGGGAAATGTTTAATCCTCAAGTCCCCTCAGAGGGGGCCACTATGGGGATTAAATTCGGGAGAGTGGGGACCCTGATCAATCTCATAGTTTTCTAAGGCAATGTTTGGATTGTTTGAATGTGAGCCTAGGGGGAAGTTTTTGTGGTGTAAAAAAACGTGGGATATTTTAGGAGATACATGATTTGATTGACCTACCTGTGTATAACTTTTAATTGATTTCATCAAAATTAAGTGGAAAGTACTGCATAAAATAATTGCCAAAACAAAATGTTTAAACAGGAGACTCCCAACCATTCATCTATCATCTACTCATACATTTATATACTCAGTAGGGCAACTCACAAATATGATCTGAAGACTTACGTGACAAAGAAGTTGGTGTTGTGCATGACGTGTCAAGATGCAATGCATCTGCACTTATTTATTTATGTCCCCCTTTTCTCCCCAGTTTGGACTCAAAGTGGTTTTTAGAACATTTTTCTTCTCCATTTCCCCAACAAAACACCCCTGTGAGATAGGCCAGGGTGAGAGTTTGTGACAGGCCCAATGAGCTTCCATGGCAGAAGTGGAGATTTGAACTGTGTCACCCAGAGTCCTCATCTGCCAGTCTAACTACTATACTACACCAGCTCTCAGACATGAGCTCCAACTTCTTTTCCTTGGAACCTTCATATAGTTCTGGTTTTTGCTCTTCATTGTACACCTGTGCAGAAATTGACAGCATTTCAGTCCGAAATTGTTCTCATTACCTTCTTTCTTTCATTCTCACTTTTGGCTCTGTTACCTTAGGGAGTAGCCTCTTTTCTTTATTTCTCATTGATAGCTCTCTTGACCCCCACCTCTACCATCCCTTGCCCAGCCATCGAGTATTCCTCAGCCCTCCTTACAATTTCATCTCAAATACTTACCCATCCTTCCTGTTTAAACATGAGTCAAAAAAGTTATCAGTCACAGCTTGACATAAGAAGAAGAAGAGATTGGATTTATACCCCGTCCTTCACTACCCAAAGGAGTCTCAAAGCATCTTACAATCCCTTTCTCTTCCCCACAACAGATACCCTGTGAGGTAGGTGGGGCTGAGAGAACTCTTTTGAGCTGTCCTTGGTATAACAGCTCAGAAAGAACTTATGACCAACCCAAGGTCACACCAGCAGCTGCATGTGGAGGAGTGGGGAATCAAACTTGGTTCTCCTAGATTAGAATCCACACTCTTAACCACAACACCAAACTGGCTCTCTAAATCAGCGAACCTTATTCACTTCATTGATTATACAATTAGATACAGTTATTGGTTACAGGGGCCCATACTGGGTCTCAGAATGGCCAATTTAGAAAAGGATACCCAGTACTCTGGGACTGACAGGAATCTCTCAGTTCTTAATATGTTTATCTGTTTACCTTACTTGTAGTCTACCTTTCTCACTGACTCTCCAGGATGATTATACAGTGTAAGTCAATGCAACCTGATAAGCAATACAATAGGATTAGGATTACTGAAATTTGTTTTAAAAAGCATAAATATTAGACATGATCTTTTAAACAATGCAGAAATTACAGTACTAGAAAACAATGTGGTGAGAGCAAGATAACACATACAGCAAATAGGTAAATAAGTACTATACACAGAATAGTCCACAGTCTGGTGGTTCCCTCCATTAAAGCACCTTCCTGAACCATTCTGTTATTTTACATAGCACTATTACTGTTATAAAAATACCCTCCTTAACAATGGAAGTCTTGTGTAGTGAAAGAAGTGTGGGAGCCTTTCTGACTTCCTCAGGCACAACAGAAAATGCACATATACAAGAAGTTCTTGATCTCAGCCATTTGCTGTGTGGCACCTTGCTCAAAACATGGTAACTGATGGGTATCCAATGGAGCGACTGCAGAATGGGTGTAATATGCACAGTTCACCTAATAACCAAGCTTCAGCTTGTCTGTACCAGCTTGTGTCTGCAAGAGGATTTCAAGGCTAGATCCATGTGGAGCATACTATAGTACTCCAGTCTTGATGCTACTATGGCATGGATCCAGGTGACCAGATACGCGAGCTAAGAGAGGGGGCTATCTTTTTGGCTAAATTAAGTTGGAAGAAAGTTTTCCCCCCATCTGCATTAACTTAATTCTCCAGCAGTAATGCTGCGTCCAGTATAACCTTTAGGCTCTTAACCAAGAAAACACGGGTCAGCTGAACCCCATCAAAAGTGGAAAGCACAATGTCCTTAAAGATCTCAGACTTCCCAACCAGCATTATCTCCATCTTGTCAGGATTTAGTTTTAATTTGTTGACTCTTAGCCATTTCACCACAGCAGTCAGACATTGGCTTAAAACCTCTGCCACATCACCTGGAGATTTGGAGAGAAATATAAGATGTGTATTGTCAGCATATTGATAACAACCAATTCCAAAGCTACAAATTATTTCTTCTAAGGGCTTTACATAGAAATTAAATAGCATGGGGGATAGGACTGGGCTCTGTATTAAAGGCAATAGATAAATCCAGCAGGAGCAACAAAAAGACACGGCCTTTGTCTACATTCAGACAGAGACCATCAAGTAAAGGCACCAAAGCCATCTCTGTACCATACCACAGTCTGAAACCAGCCTGAAAAGGGTCCAGAGCAGATGGGTTATTCAAGAAAAACTGGAGGTGGTCTGCCAGTGTTTTCTCAGTCACTTTGCCCTGAAAGTGCAGATTAGCAACTGGGTGATAATTGGCCCGTTATTTTTCTGTAGCTTTTGTTTCTATTTTAGTACTTGATGGATAACTACCTATTTGAGGGGCCAAGGGAAGGCACCTTGAGTCAATGATTAATTCTTTCTGAGAGTGTGTATTTGGTTTTGGATGACCAGAGCTCCAACAGTACTAGTAGTGTTGTAGTAGTAGTTAAGAAATAATCCTTGTTAACAAATGAACATTGTTCCACCCTTGAAGTCAATGGTCTTAGAAGGGTCAAACCTTCTTAGGACTGAAGAAACTCTGCTTAACAATGGCCCTGGTCACATGGGCCGGATATCGCGGGGGGAGGCATGGCTAATTGCCCCGGCGCAGTTTGATGCACGATTATGTGATCAGAGGTGCCAGCGGCACACCACGGGTCCTTCCCTCGGTGCCAGCGGGTAAACGAGGGACCGGAGGGGAATGCCGCATGCCGGCGCGATCACACCATGGGCGTCTGGAGGCAGCCCATGGGAAACGTTTACTAGTACATTGGAGGTACTAGTTTTTTAAGGCGCATTGTCGGCGGTAAGCCACGGGTGCGCTCCACTTCCCAGATGTTGGGGTGTGATCATGCCCGGATAATCCGCCCACCATCCGTGCCTCTCCCATGGCAACTTTGCCGTGTGACTGGGACCAATATTGGGCTGTTTACTCCCACACAGGTCTGCCTGGAAATTTAAAATGTAACTGTTCTTTTGTTGTTCCTAGCAGCCTGAACTGTTGCATTAACTCTAAAGAAAAGTAATATGGTATTCCAGTAAGAATGTTAGAGAAGTCTTGGGTTCAGATTCCCTTCAGAAATGGAGCATGCTTGGTAGCCTTAGGCAGATAATTATAATCTCATCATAATGTACCTTACAGAACAGGGCAAAATGAGATGACCTTATGCTATCCTCAGCTCCTTTGGAAAAGCCAGGATATAAATATAAAAATACATATAATAGAGGAAATACAGCTTGGACCTAGGAAATGGCAGTGGTTCTGAGATCTGCTTTTTTAGCTGTGGTGTACACATGTATGGACCAGAGGTTGAGAAGGAACAGAGTAAAAAGTACATGATTTTATTGTATTGTTTTTACCTTGTCATCCTCTATGTGCAGATCTCTGGAGAGGCAGCACACAAATTTTCTGAAACAAAGAATTAAAAGAATAAATAAATAAATACAGTTCAGTTTGGTGGACTTTAACTGAAGCATATTTCAGAACACCTGCACTCCCTGTGAAAGCTATTAGCTATTCCCATTCAGTTTTAATGAATGACATCTGTCACATTTTTATCCCATAGCCCCAACTGTTTAGGCTGACAGGGTAACTGGCCTAAGGTTATTCAGTCAGTGAGCTTTACTGCTGTGTAGGGAGTTGAGACCAGTTTTCTCCAACTCTTAGGCTGACAGTCTAATCGCTACACCACCCTAGCTACTGGAGCAAGTCTTATTTAAAAATAAATTTAACATGGTATTTGGCTACTGTAGCTTTCTTGAATCTGCAATGTTATTCAAATTATGGATGAGGAATTGCCATTTACCCATTAGACTGAGACCATGTGGTATTAACTCTTCAGTACTCAATCAGAAAATTGCTCAAATTAGTATCAAGATCCCATTAGAATGCTTTTTGCTTTACTTTTCAATACTGGGAAGTGTTGAAATACCTCCTTAAATAAAATACTAACTAGCAAAATATCAAAAGTAAAAGTTCTTAAACAAAGGAATAAGACAGCTTGAGAACTGATGTATCCAGGGCTCTTTTTGTAGAAAAAGCCCAGCAGGAACTCATTAGCATAATAGGCCACACCCAACAGCAGAAACTCATTAGCATATTAGGCCACACCCCTGACAGCACAGCTCATTAGCACATTAGGCCACACCCCCATGTTACCAGAAGTGTGGTCATCCAGCCACACCCACCTTTTGCTTCTTATTCTGTTTACCTTGTTTGTTTGCTTTTTTTGTAGCAGGAACTCCTTTGCATGTTAGGCCACACACCCCTAATGTAGCCAATCCTAATGAGTTTCTGCTGTTGGGTGTGGCCTATTTTGTTAATGAGTTCCTGCTGGGCGTGACCAACTTGGGAGCCAGCCGGAACTCTGTTCCTGTGCGTTCCTGCCCAAAAATAGCCCTGGATGTATCGCTGTTTCTACCTTGCTTGCACATTGTTTCATTTGCACTTAGCTGCTATAGTGTAAGGTTGTGTGATCACAGTAACAAGTATCAGCTTTAAACTCAACATAACCCTATCCTGAGCAAAGTATTGATAAAATGTCAAAAACACCTCCCAGAAGATAGTTCATTGAAAAAAATAAATAAAATACTTTCCCTCCCACTTTTCGAGGATGTGTGTGTTTATTATTACTGAATCCAGAAAGCTCCACTGAGCATGTGTGGCTTCTCACTCTGTTTTTAAAATCTCCTGGGGAATGATGAGGAAAGGAGATTTAGTTGCTCCTTGGAGGAGATAGGCGGTGAGTTGTAGGGGAGGTACACCCAACTTGTCAAATATATACCATGTAGGCAACTAAGTGTATGGAGAAGGAAATGGGACTATGAGGTCATATTAGGAACAAAAGCATTGAAATGGCTCTCCATATTTTCAAATTTCCCCCTTCATGGAGAAGAACTAGGGAATCAGACCACAGGCATACCTTTCATCCAGTTCCTTCATGGGAACACAGCTCTATGTGCTGTGTATGTGTTTGTGTGTCTGGGCAGAGGAAGTTCTTTCTGTATTTTTATTTCATACCCGAGTAGAATCACCATGTAACACTTTGCAAGGCTTCCTGCCAACCCCTTGAGCCTGAGACTCAACAGATTTCTCACTGAGTGCCAGGACCAGAACTCTGGCAAGGAGAAAGCACCTGTGCTGTCCACCAGCCTCCTTAGGAAGCTTGTTTTCATCCAGCTGGGAGAAGCAAGAAGCAGAACCACTTAGCTAAGTCTCCAGCCTCCCAATCCTATCCAGCTGTGGGAGAGAATGCATGAAAAAGTCCATGGACTGTAGTCTCAAAGCCAGGACTTGCCTTTAGCAGCAGCATCTGGATGCGAGTGAGATCTTGTGGCATCGTTTCTACTTCAATGGATCTTTTCCTTTAACAAAAACTAATTCACACAGCAACAAATTTGAAACCAGCAGCAGTTACTATGATGAAAAGGGGAGAAAGGAAGGAAATAAGTACTGAAGAGGAGGGAAAAGAATGCAGTAGAGACAGTAGATTGGCAAGTGGCATTTGAGAGAGCAGGATGGCTCATGTCATGGTTGTTCAGGTTCAAGCATCAAGACCGTGTTTGTTTTGAAATCTGTGTGACATCTTTTTGTAGGGTCTCTACCAAAGATCCACACAGAGTGCTAACAGAAAGCTGAATGTTATAATTTGCAGTGTGACTCTAGTCATACGGTTTTCTATAACCCATTCGATGATAAACCTTTCCTGCACTGAAGAATTAACAAAAGACATTGCAGAACTGTAAGAGAGTGCCCAGAAGTCAGCATTTAAAAGGTGGTTGACTATAAGTTTACATGTTGCTGTTATCCCCCCCCCCCCCTTGCAGGATGGTTTATTTCAGGACAGCTTTAAAATGAAAAGAAACCCAATAGCCTTGCAGGTTACTGGTGAAGCAAATAAAAACTTCAGCATCGTGTTTCAACTCTGGACTGTCTCAACATACATGCTAATTAAGCTCTCAACAGGATTCAGCTCTCCTGCCCTCTCTCACATTAGCTTCCAAAGCATACTGGCTGAAAAAGCTAGGTTTTTATCCTGAGATGAATCAGGCATCATATCGCCTGACGCCAGGCTCTTGATTAGATACATATTTGTTTTAATTATCCACCTGCTTTCAATTAAGTACCAGGAAATCCACCCTATTAGCAACACAAGCTAATTATCCTGGTACAAGAATAAAGTATTTCTTTTTTTCTCTTAAGCACTTTGGTGGGGCATTGGCTAAACATGTTTCAAATATAGCTTTGGTTTTAACTTCACCATACCATAGGTTAACAGCAGTAAAAAAACAAAACAAAAAACAGCTGCTGTATAGGCTATGGAATAAGGGGCTGTTTGGAGGCACAAACTGTAGAGACACATATTATGTTGGGGGTCAGTTGACAGAAATACTTCAAGGGCATTGCCATTTCTAAAGTACCGTGGAAAGGGAATGTGCACAAATCTTTGAAAACTGGGATTTATTGGTTTTCATTTCATACAGTGCTTTGAAAATGTACTCTTTAATAATAATAAAATCAGCTGATCCAGACAGCTGTGCGGGCAGCAACTGATAAGCTCCAGATGGGTAGTCAGACAGTCAACATCTGAATTTGGTGTTTTAAAACTTAGAGAAAGAGAATCCAAAATATTGGCAGTGCATTCCTAAACAGAGTTATACCTTTCTAAGCCCACTGACTTCAAATGACTTAAGAAGAGTGTAACTCTATTTAAGATAGCACCTGCTAGTAGAGAAGGTGAAGAAACGCTAAGAGGTCTACAGAAAGGCAGTATGGAAGAAAGATTTAAAAGGAACAAAGCTAGATTGTGAGGTTGCTCTATTGTAAGGGAAGGAGCATAGAGAGGCACAGAGGAAGGAAAGGGAGAAAGCTGATTCATTTATGGGCACAGATAGGGAAAGGAAACAAACTGGAAAATAATTGAGTGGGTTCTGTTGCCTCCCCTCTGTGTTGGTGGAAGAGCTACAGTAATTGTGCTTGTAGATGAGCTATTCTTCATAGATATTCTGATTTTCTGTTCACCATCTCCATAGACGATATTTGTGAGAATGTGAGCCAATGAAAGAAAGACAATAGAGATTACCAGGTATAAAAAATGTAAAGTGCAGTCCTATGATACAGTATCCAAACTTTAGAAATATATTCAGATTAAAAGCCTGATCCTATAACTTCCTACACACTTTAAATCAATCTGTCTGTGTTTACAACTGTATGAATTCAAAACTCACAGCCAGATGGATGGTATTCTATTTTACTTTATATGTAAGTAGGACAAATCCTTATCAGTATGTGAAGTCATCTGATAACGAGCAAAGTAAAATGCAAAAACAGGACACTGAACTGGGGCAAGTTTATTTGGTTTTTAGGGTATTGTGCTGCTATCAAAAATTAAATAGTTATACTCATATGCAAACCTGAGTCTTGGCCTGAATCATTCTGCAAGATCTTGTTTGGAATTTATTTATCACTTGGCAACATAATTTTAGAATTACAGCATTTTCTCGAATGCCTTTCCTATATTTACAGGATAATAGAAAGGATAGTGGCATGCAGGGAGAGAGAGAGAGGCATTTTACCTGATAACTGTTACCTACTGGATACAGGAGAGCAGCAGCTCCATGTCATAAGATCTAATTATCAAGAATTGCCTTTTCTGCCCCAAAGCAACCATTTGGATGACAGTGTTCTGTGTGCTGTAAAACAAAATGGGAAGCCAGCGCTATATAAAAAGTCATCTGATAGCGAGCAAAGTAAAATGCAAAAACAGGACACTGAACTGGGGCAAGTTTATTTGGTTTTTAGGGTATTGTGCTGCTATCAAAAATTAAATAGTTATACTCATATGCAAACCTGAGTCTTGGCCTGAATCATTCTGCAAGATCTTGTTTGGAATTTATTTATCACTTGGCAACATAATTTTAGAATTACAGCATTTTCTCGAATGCCTTTCCTATATTTACAGGATAATAGAAAGGATAGTGGCATGCAGGGAGAGAGAGAGAGGCATTTTACCTGATAACTGTTACCTACTGGATACAGGAGAGCAGCAGCTCCATGTCATAAGATCTAATTATCAAGAATTGCCTTTTCTGCCCCAAAGCAACCATTTGGATGACAGTGTTCTGTGTGCTGTAAAACAAAATGGGAAGCCAGCGCTATATAAACTGGCTCACCGCTTCCCACCACTTCTCCTGATATCTGCCTCCTCATCTCATTTATTTTCCACACATTAATGGTAGCAGTCACCTTGAGCTGGTGATGCAGAGTAATTTTCACAGAAACCTTGATCAGAAACCATAAATCAGCCTGATGTGCTTTTATGGTCTAATAACATTCTGTCTGCTCCTACAAGCCCTTATGTAAAACTGCATTGCAGTGAAGCCCTTGTGTGAGATTTTATCACAGATATTCTAGCACTCTGTATATTTCTCTCTGCAATATGCATGGTACCTCCAGACAAAAATTCTAAAATTATTAACATATTAAGATATTGGTTTGGATATAGAAATAGGAGGGAAAAATGTACGTGGAGAAATCATAAATTGTTTCATAAGTGTTTCATTTAAACTCTTGGGATGGCCGAAGCAGTGGAGAAGACGACAGAGGAAGCAAGGATTGTTCCCGGAATCCA
Source organism: Gekko japonicus (assembly GCF_001447785.1). Lineage (NCBI taxonomy): Eukaryota > Metazoa > Chordata > Lepidosauria > Squamata > Gekkonidae > Gekko > Gekko japonicus. The sequence goes on from NW_015174851.1 coordinate 991,195, forward strand.
GGTGTCCTGAAGACCCAGTAATGGGATTGAATTTATCTTTCACTTTCCAAAACAAAATATTTCTTTCACCCTGTACAAGATTTATGGTATCTTCTCTTACAGATGTGGTGGTGAGCATTGACTAGAACAGCCATAACTAGAATGGCTTTAAAAGTGCTGTTTAAAAGTAGACAAACCTTGCAAAGGACAGATCCACCACTGTAAGCCCTTATGACTAAATGCAACCTCCATGTTCAGAGGAAGTATGCCACTCAATATCAGTTGCTAGGAGGATACAACAGCATTGGAGGATACTGACTTTATGATTTGGCCAGTGAATTAAACTGGATGCTTGATGCTTACTCCAGCAGGGTTGTTCTTATGTTATGATGTTCAACCAGGGTACCAGGAAAAGGGAAGAAGGAGGGCAGATCCTGATAGCCAAAGCATAAACTGAATATCCATAGGCCTGCAAGATGTAACAAGGGGACATTTCACCTAACTCATGAAGTATGCAAGGAATGTGGAAGAATGATGGATTTATTTATTTATTTACATTATTTATAGTCTGTCTCACATGGACTCAAGGCGGATTACACACAATCAACAAAATGGGATATTCAATATCTAATGCATTAGGATATTAGAAGACTGGAAACCACAGCATAAGTGTTAATATGGCATATTAAATGGCACCAAGGTTACATAACAAGATGCTATTTACCATATACAGCAGAAAAGACCACAAGTCCCAATCATTTATCCAAGTACGTTTGTGAAAACAGTTTGTACTGTGCAGCCTTATTATCTGTACAGAAAAGCCCTCTTGAAGCTTTCTTGACCTCCTTAGACAGGCCATTCCACAAGGCAGGAGCCACAACAGAGAAAACATATTGTGACAGATTGTCAAGGGCTAATGACTAACAGAGTCTGAGAACCTTTGAGTGGAATTCTGATGAGAGAGTCAATTAAGGAATGACAGTTGGGAACTAGCAGTTGAAGAAGAGACAGTTAAGCACTGACTGTGGACTGGGAAGGAAGTTAAGAGAATGACTGGATCAAGGAGGATCCCCATTCAAGCAAAAAAAGGAAAATAGCTTCAAGTAAAGGGGAATAGCTTCTAGTGAAGAGGAGTGAGCCCTGGGCTATGTATAAAATTTGGGGAACTTGGTTTTATGTTCCTGCCTTCTAAACTTTAAGTGTTGGTGAAACTCAGAAACCTATGCTTGAGTGTTTAAGCAAATACTGAAAAGAAAGCCTCTCTCCTCAAAGTTTTAAAGACCTTGTAGAATAGCAGAAATACTTACCTGTTGGCAAAAAATTATCTGGTGTTAGTGTGAATACAAAGTTACCTCAGTTTTATTATCCCTTCAGTCTGATGTCTTTCAGGCCAGGGAGAGTCAGGCAATTTTGCAGCCCTGACCTCAGTGTTCTCTGGGGGTTGTATGGGGAAATGCGGTCCCTTAGGTAGGCAGGCCCCTGACCATATAGGGCATAAAAGGTCAAAAACAGCACCTTGAAGTGAATCCGGTACGGTATGCTATTGGCAGCCAGTGCAGTGCAGTGCTTTCGTATAGAGAGACCCATCAGCAGCCTGGCTGCTGCATTTTGCACTAGCAGCAGCTTCCAAATTTGGGACAAGGGCAGCCCCATGTAGAGAGCATATCAATCTGTCTGTTTGTCTGTCTGTCTGTCTACTTACCTACCTACCTACCTAAAATAAAGCTACTGGGTGGGACAGCTTTAGACAAACAAATAAGAAGAAAATAGATAAAAGGGGCTGTTCAGCAAGAAAGTAGACAGAAGGGAAAATTCTGCATGTGAGGGAAGGAAGAGGGTGAGATCACCATACATGTGTATGGGCAGTTGTTGATTTTGTCCATATGCAGGTTGGCACCTGACATGAGCAGAGTTGTCATGGTGGAGCATAGAATGATAGTCTTGTAGATAAGAGGGACCAAGACCATGAAGGGCTTTATATGTGATAGCCAATACCTTAAACTGAGCTCTGTAACAAATGGGCAACCAATGGAGGGTGTGCAGTATGGGAGTAATTAATATGCATGCTCTGTCTCGCTCCCACTAATAGTTGAGCCTCAGCATTCTGGACCAGCTGGAGTTTCTGAACTGATTTTAAGTGGAGACAAACATATATTGCATTACAGTAATCTAGTCTTGTTACTGTGGCATGGATCCACATGGCCAGGTCAGGTATATGAAGGTATGGGGGCATTTTACAGGCTAGGCTGAGTTGGAAGAAAGCCTTTTTTTCAGGAGCTTCACATCCAGACCAAAGACTTGAGTAACCGTCATGAGCCCTGGTTCGTCCCCAGATGTCTGTTAAGGTGCCTGAGAATGGTAACACATAAGTCTCCATGATATTCAGAGAATTTGGCCAATGGGAGCTGGAGACAGGAAGGGAGAGCACTGAAGATGTTCTACTTTTGATTTTTATTTATTTATTCAGGTTTAAACAGTAGCCTCTGTCTTTTGAAAATCAAGATTTTAAATGTAATACTTTTTACTTCCTCTCTCCAGAAATTTCTGCTTCCTAATAAGGACATGCTGTTGTTTTATAGATCTTGTAGATACCTGCTGCACCCCCCCCCAAAAAAAAACAACCCCACAAATTGACTCTTACAGAGGAGTGTGAATTGGTGCCACAGAAAGCTGGATGGATATAGTGATTTTGCAGGCTTCACTTTCATCCTGATTCCTGCAGGGGATCATGGGTATTATAGTTCCCTAGATAGCCTGGTTGAATACATTGGGCTAAGTGGCTTAGGATATGAAAAGGAAATCAGAGCCTTCCTCCTCAGAAAGTATTATCTTAAGAATTGTCTAAGAAAGCCAGAAACTGAATTTGTTAGAGGACAACCAGAGGCAGCAAGTACACACAAAGCTGTATTGTAATTTACATAATGGATAGTTCAATATTGGGATGACCTCATCCCCTAAATAAATTAAAATCGGTAGAGAGCTGCAAGATATGCACCTATCCCCAGAACAATGTTGTCCATCTTGTTCTATCTATTTCTGCTTTTTACTGTCAAAATCATTGGCTCTCCATTCTGTCAATCTATCTCTTCTCCGGCTCCTACAAACAACATTTTTACCTATAAGTTTTAGAAGTTTCATGAAACCAACAATGTGCAATAGCTGATGAGAGTGATTCAGATCCTCTGGCTAGGGAACCATGCCTGGAATGTTGATTGCACTAGAAAATCAACAAGAAGAAGACTGGTTCCCTTCACAGAATATCCTAATTCCTTTTCTTTGTATGGAAAGTTTCTTGCACCTCTGAAAGCTTCTCATCCCCAAAGCTTCTCAATTTCAACTTATTGTTCGTTTCTTCTTTATTCATCCATCTAAGCTCTTGCTCCATCTCTCAGATATGTTTTATCTGTTGTAATTTGATATTGCTTCGGGATAGATAGATAGATAGATAGATAGATAGATAGATAGATAGATAGATAGATAGATACCTAAAGCTTTATTGTGAGATATGTTCGATATTTAAATCAACTAATTAATAAAAATAAGCTGAAGGGTATTATTCTTCCGCAGCTGTACAAACCTAATTATGGAAAATGCTGTGCATATATGTTGCCAAATGAGTCCACAACCTTTCCACTAAATGGGCCATTTTGCACCTCCAGTCCCTAATAATATATTCTTTAGTTGAGTTTCTCTTATTTGACAACAGCAACAATAATTTAATTTTCCCATCCCCGGAACTCATTTTCTGCAGCGTTCATGAATCTCCTTTTCAAACAGAATGGAGTAGCAGGGAGCTGCAATCAACTCCCCAACAAATGCATGCAGCACACAGCTTCTTTTATGTTTGGGCTCATTCAGGAGCTTCCAGCTCATCTCCAGGGGAAATCGCAATTCAGGAACAGATTCTACTTTTGAGGGCCTGGAACTGCCAGGGCAGAGCACATTAGAGGAGCTATCTTCCTCTTTTTCAAATATCCCCTGCTGTCTAATCCTCTAGCTGACATTTGTTGTCTGCTTGAGGAAGCTGTTTTCAAACCCTCCTGCTTGGGAGCAACGTATGCAGGACGGTGAAGAAAGAGCAATGAAGGGAAATGAAGTAAAGAATACATTCCTTTTAGATTTGCTGATTCACAGCAAGTGGATATTGCAGCTGTAGCAGTAAAGCAGAAGATGACCCCCAAAGCAGTTGATTAGCTGAAAATCTTTTATTTAGAGAAAGCGTTTCAGAGTTTCTAGTCATTTTAACTCCTTGGGGCACTGCTAAAAACAGTCTGATAAAGAAAGGAATTGGTATATTTAAATAGACTGTACTGAGGATCACAGTTATAGCAATGGAATACTTGTTTGCAAGGGAACTTAATGTAAAGTAGCATATCCTGCTCTCATGTTCAACATGCACTGCCATTCATACTTGAACATGTTCATTCAAATAACCCACTGCACAGCTGGCTTGCCTTCTGCTTGTAAACTGGTGAGGGGCTAAGTACTCATTGAATACTATTGGAAACTAAGAGCAATGGACTGAAGAATGCAGATTACATCTCTAACTTTTGTAGAGCAGTGGCTCTAATTTAGAAGCTGGGCTTTAATGCAAAATACTTTCTCTTGTCCAAGTTCCCCACTTTCCCTTTTTATTATTAACAAAAATTACAGAAATACCAGAACTATAACATCATCTATGACATAATAAAGCATTTCTATTGTTCAAGTCAATTGCAATTTTTTTTTAAAAAAAGTCACAAAATATTCTGGTAGACAACATCTATTATTTTACTCACACAAAAATTAAAAGCATAGTGTAGTCCCAAAATTGAGTTAAATATTCCTTGTGATTTTTCCCCTTTCCTACAACATCCCATCAGCCAAAACGATGCAAGCTACATTTATTTCTCTGTGTTGTAAATAAATATGCCTTCTATAATTTAGAAGAAGAGATTGGATTTATACCCCACCCTTCATTTGGAGTCTCAGAGTGGCTTACAAACTCCTATCCCTTCCCCTCCCCACAACAGACACCCTGTGAGGTAGGTGGGGCTGAGAGAGCTCTGACAGAAACTGTTCTTTTTTCAAGAACATCTCTGACAGAACTATGGCTTGCACAAGGTCAACCAGCAGCTGTGAGTGTAGGAGTGGGGAATCAAACCTGGTTCTCCCAGATTAGAGTCCACGCACTTAACTACTGCATGAAACAAAAATGATATATGATACAACTGGATCTCTTATTCCAAATTTTATCCCATTATTGGCAACACTGATAACTAATATTATTTTGGTTTAGAACACTTTCATCTGAGGGTTGGAAAATACCAACAAGAAGCCATGCCTGGGACTTACCCCACTGCCACATTTGTGGGCTCCGTGGATGGGGGAAGGGGGGGACCATGCGGTTGGAGGCTGGCTGCATGGTATGGAGGGTGGGATCCTGCAGCAGCAGGAGGTGGGCACCTGCATGCAGGGGCTGGTGTTCTGTGGCAGCAGGCTCCGGGTGGCCCTGGGGACTTCACTGCCCCTCCCTTCCCTTACTTAAAGCACCACCATGGGGATCATGTCCCTGTTTTCTGCAGCTTTCCCTTCAACCTTCCCTGCATTTCAGTTGTTACGGGTCTTTTTACTGATTTCTGTGTTACTGTTATTGTCACAAATTTGGGTGGTTTGGGCATTGGGATGGATCCTTTTGCTAGGGAGATGGTGCCTGCGTGCCCACATCTTGCAGTCTGGAGACTCCCTTAAGGGGTCTTTGGGTGGAGCCAAAACAATAGCATGCCGAATTTAAGGGCTGTCAGTGGGGCTCTTACCACTAGGTGGCAAGGGTACCACACAGCGGCTAGTGCTTTTGTGGCTCCCAGGGTTTTCCACTCCTCAGTTTCACCCCCAGCAGGCGGGCTGGGATGTGGGTGTTATCGGGCAGCAGGCAGGTCACCTGATTCAAAATCCATCCCCATGCTGTACCAGTGCTCCTTCAGTATATTCAATAAAGTTGTGGTCTTTGTTTCTACGGAATATCTGGTGGGTAGTCACTTCTTACCCATGCCCCCCTCTATCCCCTGGGTCTGCAATGACATTTCCAATACATCTTACTTAGTGTATAAAGTATTTTGTCTTATTCAAGACCATTGCATCATTAGCTTGAAACAATTCCCCATTCCATTTATATATAATAAAAATTGTGGCCTAGCATAGACCATAATTTCTCCAGGTTGCAAAAGTACTAGAAGTTTTCAGATTCTGGGCCCACTTTGGCATATGAGTTTTGTTTCATTCTGCTTTGCAGTTCAATTACAACACAATCTTATACTGGGGTAGGGATGCTGCAAATTTCACATGAAATGTATTAAACTGTCGTGATCTTGCACCAGATGCCTCTGGACTCAAACTTTGTTCTTTTAGTTCAGCATCAAATAACTTAAACACCAGCTGAATAGGTTGGCAGCAGTTTTTGTAAAACTGCATGAGCAAAAATACTAATGATCCAAACAGACTTGCAGGCATTGACATGACTAAGGACTACTTAGACAAACATTAAATGGAAGGATTTTATTTGTAACTGATCTATATGATTCAAGATCCTGAACAGACTAATTATCTATTGAAAAATTGACTTCCTGTCATCGACGAACAGAATGTGAACTGAACTGGTAGGTGTACGAACATTGCTTTAAGGCAACCTTTTTTGGCTCAAGTACCGAGAGATCCATCGTCTACATATGAAGATGTTGATATGCTGGCAAATGCTTGTACTTGGCCAGATACACTGGAAGTAAGTCAGGCTCCAGTGGTGTTGCTATTGCCTCAAAAGCTCACCTTGCACCTGGATGTTGGCCATGAAGGTATGGGAGGTGCCCATGCCTTCTTCCATGGTGCCAGCACCTCTAGAGCTCAGTTCAGTTACTTGAGCAAAAAACTTGCAAAAATTAGAAGCCAGGGCTACTCAATGTGAAGACTTACCTTCACCATTGTTTTCACCTGTGGTTCCTCTGAACACTGGTCCCCATTTGACACCTCCCCATGTTTCAGGAAAGTGGGCAAGGCCTGAGGCAGCTTGCGGTCTGCACCTTGAGACAGCTACTGTGAGAAAAATGGAAAAACCATCAACCATCCCCATAGCAGGGATGGTTGATGGTAATAGTGAATGTGTTTGATGGAAATAGTGAATGTGGGTCTCCATGGGCCCAAGAGTGAGTACCACTGCTGTAAAATAGTACACCCATTGTCATCCAGTTTGGTGCAGTGGTTAAGTGCACGGATTCTAATCTGGGAGAACCGGGTTTGATTCCCTACTCCTCCACTTGCACCTGGCTGGATGACCTTGGGCAAGCCATAGTTCTGATAAGAGCTGTTCTTGGAAAAGAGCAGTTTCTGTCAAGAGCTCTCTCAGCCCCACTGTTACCATGGGTGCTTGTAATTGCATTGTCTGTACTGTGCTAATGATGTGTTGTCTCATGTCTATGTATCTATGCATTTGGGACTCAGGGATTAAGGCTGTGCTTGCTGCTGTGATTGTATGGTTCGCTTTGCATCTCATACCCGCCCATGGATGGGCAAGGCTGGTGTTACCGGCTGCAGAACACGTGCTTCCCTGGACCTTCCCAAAGTGCCTCAGGACAAAGAAGGCAAACACCATTACCCCAGCTGGGGACCCCTGGAAAACAACAGCGTTCCCCACCATTGCTGATCTGTGGGAAACCACGTAACTCTCTTCCTGCTATCTGGTTTGGCATTGCAAAGACAATACCGTTTATGGCCCTCTGGACCAAGCATCTCTGCAAGTCAAAGGTTGCCAATGGAAACGACAGTTTCACACCTGGCCACATGGCCCCCTTTGAAGTTAGGGCAGCATATTTGAATATTGCCCCTTCCCTTTGATTAGGACGTCACCACTCTTTGACCTATAGCCATAGTAGAGAGGACGGACCTTAAGGGTTTTATTGCCTTAAGCCAAGCCCAAAACATAGCTTTTAAAAAGAGAAACGCGGCTTTGTTTCTCCGGTTAACCCACCCCTCCCTTGCCGTGCACTAAGGTGCTTCAGGTAACTCTTATTGTGTTCTCTGGAGTCGCGACCAGAGAGCCCGCACATGGCTTGGCAGGACCGGCCTGTGTGTCCCAGAGTCTACCAGTTGATGCTTTAGCTGCCCTCTTAGAAGACTTCTTCCAGCTTGGACCTCAGATAAGTATGAGCGATATCCTGCTGTGTTATCCCCCTTGTCTGTAGCCTTTGTTATTTTCCATGCTGACTGTTTTCTATGAACTATTGTAACTAAGGAGCTTGTGTGAATCTTGTATGTATCTGATTTTCGTATGTCTGAGAACTGCTTAGTAAAGGCAACACTTATTCAACCTTAGTGTGTTGTCTCATTTCCTGGGAAATAGGAGTGTCCGTTTGCCAAATCCGCCCTCTGTATACACGAGAAATTACTCACGCAACGCCCACTGCTGTAGATAGCTGACTTGGGCTCCCTCCTCCTCCTCTTCTTCTTCTTCATCCTTCATCTACAAATCTGTATAGATGAGAAATCTAGAGCCCAAAAGATACCAAACAGATCTCAGATGATTTCTCCCACCCCTCACTCTTCTCTCAACATTTATCAGTAAAAAGCATTTTTAATACTATTACTGTGGATGTGAAAGTCTAATTAGTCCAACTGCAAAAATGCATATATTTCTGGAAGGTCACAAGGACCTCATTCAGCAATACTGTGGAAGTTAAAGAATATTGTTTTAGTAATAAGGAAAAAATGCCTCCTTGTTGTACTGACACACTTTTTACTAATTATAAGGAAAAATATATATTGCTGCCATGAGTGCTTTTTCTTGTGTACTGGAGCAGATAGCGTCTTCATAAAAAAGTAATCATTGCATTTCTTTCCTTTGGGGGAAAAAACTGAATTAATTTCCCTTTGACTATTCTCTGACCTGTGGTCCCTTTTTCTCTTTTTATACCAGAATAATGGTAGTCTTTGGAAAGGGTTTGAGATATTTTAGAAGTCTCTACTTCAAAGGATTTTGCCACAGTTGATTGAAGGATCCTTTTTTGAAGAAACATACTGGTCAGATTTTATGTGTATGGATGATGTGTCTCTCTCTCCCTCCCCCTCCCCTCCTCATATCCCCCTAGCTTTTCTACATTCATAGTTGTTTTTTTTAAAAAAAAAAATCTTTCCATGAACCCTGGGGTGATCTTTGGAAATTTATTGGAATTGTTTAATGAGAAAATCAGACAGTACTAGCAGACAAGCTTGGCTAGTACCACTTATCTTTACCAGCAACATGGAGCTGCTGGGAAGTTGTTGTGCATTCAGGTTTCTAAGTTATACTGTCAGTTCAAATAGGGCAGCAGTGAAATCAAACAGCCTGGGCAGTGTCCCACATAAACTGATGGCCCTTGCTAAAGTGTGATCCAGAATCCTATGCAATACACTAGAGTTTCTCAACAGATGAGGAATATGTAAAGATATCACTAAGTGTAGAAAGATAGGAAACTGATGCACAAGCACAGCATTTTATTATCTAATAAATACACAATTTCAAGGCAGGCTTGGTTAAGTGGCCCCCACCCAAATAGCCTCCAGTTCAGATTTCATTATTATCAAGGATGAGGGGTCTAGTATTTGGGAACTGGTGTCTTCTGCTTACACCAAACTCCTGCAGGTTCAGATCACCTCATGATTTCCAGGTGTGAATATGCCACGAAATTATCAGTGATAGTATCGACTAATCAGTGAGCCATTTGCCAGAGTTCACTTGGAGCCTGTACAACAGCATTTATACAAACTTTTCAAGCATGTCTGTTGTTTCTTACAGTGCCATGGTGCTGCTGCATGGTGGCAGATTTCTTTTCTCTGAAATCATATTTAAATCTATCCAGAATGTCTTCCAAAATGAATTAAAATTATAACAGATCCTACTTTTCACGGTTAGTATTAACCTTCGCTAATAGTTTGAGAACAAAATCTACCAAGTTTAGTTATTCAATGAGTCATACTAGTTTTATTTGCACTATTGCAGTTCTTCAATGTATTTTCATGGAGCCCATTCAAGTGTTCCACTCCTGCCTCAAAGGATCATATGATAGGTGCTGTAGTTTCCCATATAACAACAAACTGATGTATTTATTTATTTTATTCAATTTTTATCCTGCCCTCCCGCCTGTTGCTTTCTGACCCCTTGCCTCTTTCTCCCCACAAGTCTTCCTTGACCACTTTCTTCTCATCAGCAAACCTAATAATGCTGACAATGATCTTGTGAGATTGCAACTGGCTTTAAAAAAAACACACTGTGATGGTTTCACCTGTCCACTCATTTCTTCTCTGGTTTTGACCTTTTTTTAAAAAAAAATCAATGTTTGACTTTTATATAAAAAAACAACTTTGTACTTGTAGAGACAGCCCCCTCCATAGTCTGTTCCTGGCCTCATTGTGAGTTTTTTTTTAGCCATAAGCCGGGGCCAGACTCAGAGTTAGATATACGATATGTACATTAATGAATATTTGGAATCCCTTCAACTTGTCTGAACTGTGGATAACAGGTTTTAAGTAGGCCGGTTAAAATGTTCCCTACTGACATTTGCTTTGGCACCAGACTCATCATTTCTATATTTAATGCTGGGACGATGGACAAATATAGGCAAGGAAAGCATGAAATAATGCAGTAGCGCAGTGACCAGTGTGAATTCCATGCTTCGCGGAGCTAGTTTGCTGTCTGATTCCCCACCTGGTACCTGGTCAACATTCACAGCTCTTGTGCAATTCTTTGTTTAAGGTCAGCTACCATTTCAGAACATTACTTCTTAATGCAATTTTAGTATGCAATTGCATGAATGGAACCCAGAGCAGCATTGTTGCACTGGAGGACTGTAGCCTGTCTGTGTGGCTGTCCTTTCCTCCTTTTCTGTGAGATGAGGGGTGAGGTAGGGCAGGAGGGGATCCTGATCTTTTCACTCTGCACCCAGGCATTCAATGTGTATTAATCTGTCAGTTGAACTGAACCTTCATCTTACTGAGGAGGTAATCTGAGCACCAAATACTGTGGACAAACAATAGCCCGTCACCTTCACAGCCAGCTTGCGAGCTTTTAGAAACATCTGCAGAGAGCATTTATTATTTGGATTTGAGGGTCCTGGGTCCAATCCAACAATTCAACTGTTTCCTTATGAGCAGTATTTTAAATGGGAGTATTAATTGTAGTATTAATTGTATGGTAAAACTGGGTTTCATGCTTGTGGGTCTGTGATGGTGAACACGACTGTTGCAAGAAAACTTTATTTTTTTCATAATCTCAGTTTCAAGATTTTACTCCAATTGGATTTTTCTTCATGAAAAAATGGCTCCTCCCTGACCCCCCTCCTCTGTTTAAATGCTTTCATCTTTGTAGTACCATCTCTGCTGCCTTTGGGACTTACACCAGCCTGGTTTTCTCCCTCTGCTAGGGTTGTCAACCTCCAGCTGGGGCCTGGAAATCACCTGGAATTGCTACTGATCTCCTGACTACAGAGATCAGTTCCCCTGGGGAAAAATAGTTGCTCTGGAAGTGGGCTATATAGTATTATACCCCAATGTGGACCCCCCCCTTTCCAAACCATACCCTCCCCATGCTCCACTCCCATATCTCCAAGAACTTCCCAACCCAGAGTTGACAACCCCATCTTTGACACCAAACGAGGCTTCAAGATGAAAGCCCATTTGGAATGGATGGTCCTGTGTAAAAACTTTTCAGTCACCTGTCTCAGCTGCTTATCAGAGGTAAAGCAACTATTTGTAGTTTTTGGTGCTGGACAGCAGGTTCCTTTTGATCTGTTGTGCTCCTCAACATCTCTCTCTCTCTCTCTCTCTCTCTCTCTCTCTCTCTGTAAACCCATGATAGCAACCAGAGGTGACTGCTTGCATCTGAAGGGAGAAAATACCTCTGTGTGCGCTCTTTGAATGCAGTTTAAATTAAAGTTCATTTTTACTTGCCACCTTTGGGGAGGAATGAAAAACATTAAGATTATTTATCTGTTTCCTGCTTTTAACATTATGACCTGGTTTCCCTTTTTCCCAGTCTCCAGCTAATTTAATTCTCTCTTCCATCCTTGCAAACGAATCTACATTTATATCCATCTTTCCCCCACAAACCTATTATAAGGGGGAAAGATTGAACAAAGAATACAAAGACTACAGCCTACAGAGAGTAAGGATGCTTAAATGAAAATCCCATTGAAGTCAAGAGGAGTTAAGCAGCCTATTTGTGTGCAGGACTGCAGCCAAAATGTCCAGAGAATTGTTTGGACACCTAACCTTTAAAGCCTTGTATTGGAGCAATGTGAACCATTTTGGTTACACCGTCTATCCTTCCTATGCTTTGCTATTCCTAATGCAAACCTGTCTTCATCCCATGATTTTGTGGGATATCTCCATTGGAGGCATAGAGCACAATTTGATGCACGGTTAAGCATGCTTAAGTCCCTTTTCAATCAATGGGACTTATCTGTACACTGGAAAGCAGCCATTGGATTTTCAGCTGAAGACTGTTTGGGCAGCCTCCTCCAGAGGGAGATAAAGGTTGCTGTCAATCCATTCCCTGAGTAAGTTTCAAAAAGCATAAAGTCTAAGGAAAGACAATACACCAATTAGGTTTTGTAAAAAACAAAACAAAAAAAGGAGAACAATTTGTAATTCTCATCCCATCTAATATGTTATTGGCACTATGCAATTGCATATTGGCATTGGTGTGCTCCCAGATACAGCACTTCAAGCTGTTTGACTAGTATTACTAATGCTCTTTTAGTGATCTGAAGATGGCTGAAACAGACATGACAAAGATCTCTTGTCCATCTATAGCAGTGGTTCTCACTGTGTGACTTGTTGAAAGCCACATTCACAATTGCAATCAACCAAAAGAGCCACATGACAACAGTATGCCCTGTCAGCCAGCCCAATAAACTTGCACATATCTCCCTTATAAATAAAAGCCGAATGGTGGTGGCACTTCTCTAGAACATTCCACACGCTCCAAAATCAGTTCGCTCTCTGATCTTTCATCCAGAGGGTCTCCCTATCCACTGGCTGCTTTGCCTGAGTCCTGCCTCCAACATTCTGAACAGTTTGCTAATCCTCTCCCCCCCCATAGCAAGTCAGAACACAAAGGTTATTTGTATATGCAGCCTCATTGGCATCTGCCTAGGAACACAGAGGTCATTTGCATATGCGACTTGATTGGCTTTTGCCTCTAACATTCTAAACAGTTTTGCTGTTCTGAGGTAAAATGTGTCCCATCTCCAGGTGAGGGCTGGAGATCACTCAGAATTACAACTGCTTTCCTGATGGCAGAGATCAGTTCCCCTGGAGAAAATGGTGAGCTCTGTATCCTTATATGCTGCTGAGGTGGCCCCCGTATGACAGCCAATGTGACGTAGCAGTCAGGGCTTCAGAGCATGGGAGAGGCTGCAGGTGTGTGGGGGGTGGAAAGCTGAAGAGTGAGGGGGAAATAAAGGTAGGTTGCTTATTGGCTGGGAAGGTGATAGGGTTGCCAACTCTAGGTGGGAAATTCCTGGAGATGTGAGGGATGGAGCCTGGAGAGGATGAGGTTTCAGGAGTCGTGGGACCTTGGACAGGTACAGAGCCATAGACTCCACCCTCCAAACCAACTATTCCCTTCTGGGGAACCATCATTGCCAATCTCCAGGTGAGGGCTGGAGATCACTCAAAATTACAACTGTTCTTTAGGTAGCAGAGATCAGTTCCTCTGGAGAAAATGGTGGACTCAGTGTCATTATACCCTGCTGAGATCGCCACAGCAAATTTACACTGAGTGTCCAAGGCCGGGGCACCCACCCAGAGCCTCTTTCTAGAGGCCATTGTATTTATTTCCACAATGGGCCTTTTTCCTAGTAATAATATAAATGTATTAATGTTAAATATATAACTGCTACTATAACCTTTTAAATTTCCAGAGTACCTCTGAGCACATAGGTATTCCTCACCACTGCTAATCCTTAGCCAATCTTAGGTTGTGGTCACATGGTTGTTTTGATTGGGTTTCACTACTGTTCCCTCTCGCATTTAAGTTTGCTGATCAGACGGGCTGATAAGTATTTTCTGGGTACTTGCGCTCACTCCTGCAGTGCTCCCAGTTCTCTACTGCATTTTCCTGCACCAGGAAAATTAAGTATTTTCTGGGTACTTGCGCTTTTAATCCGCAATTTCCACAATCTGGACAGTTACCTCTCGCACAATGATTGCAATTCGGTCATCTGACTGTCCTTCGCGTGATGAGGTCCCCCCCCCACAGCTTCCTCCTTTGAGCGCATGAGCAATATTTACATTCAAGTGCATGTACAGCTGTGGTGTTAGGAGGGAAGAAGGGAGCCTCTGGTGCAAGGGAGCACGCCCAGCTTGCCAGCTGCATTGGGCCCGGGCTGGTCCCATGTCTGCAGACCGGCAGCAGGAGGAGGTGCGGAAAGTTGCTGGGAGAGGGAGGCGGGCGGGCACAGAAGAAAGGGCTGGGCAGACAGGCTAGCAGGAGGGCAGTGGTGGTGGTCGGGAGAAGGCTACATTCCCCTCTAATGATTGAGCTTTGCAATTTTCTTGTTATCTCTCCCCTCCACCCCCCAAAATATTTCATTTCATTGGATTGAGAGGGGTTGGGTGGAGTTAAAATCCTGCCTGCTGGGAAAAAGACTGTTCACTAACCGATTTTGGGCTTGGAAACACACACACAACAGAGGAGCTTGTATTATCTCTGCCCTAGATCAGCCAAAGGCACTTGGATCACCCCTGCCGTCACTCCGCTGCTCTCTTTTTTTATGCCTTCCCTGGATCATAAAGCAATGAGGTTTCTGACATGTTGATAAGAGATCTATGCACAGATTCTCTCTACTGGGCTGATTTCCCACAAGCGCTGCTCCACACTCACTCCTCCCTTTTGCCCCGATGGCACATGTCAACTTCACATAAGCTGCTGCACGGCCGCATTTCGCCTCGCAGCTTCATGCAATTTCCCCTGCATCTACTCAGTCTTGTTTTTTGAGGATTGAGTAGACGCGGGGGAAATCACGTGAAGCTCCGAGGCAAAATGCAGCCGCACAGCAGCTTGTGTGAAATTGACACGTGCCATCGGGACAAAAGGGAGGAGTGAGCATGGAGCTGCAGTTGCAGAGTGGAGCCACTCACGGTTCTGGATGTGCAGCAATTAGCAGCCAAATCTGCTAACTAGAAGTTGCTAAAACATGGCAGGCTGCTCGAAATCAGGCTGCAAATGGCATCTGCGTGTGGAGAAAAGGGGGCTTGTGATGGAATCCAGGCTCCGCTCTGGTTCTGCACCAGGCACTTACCTGCCCCACTAGCCCAGTCCCCTTAGAAAGTACTAACCCTTGTGTTGTTCTTGGCAGGTCCAGGTGGGGGTGGTGATTCCGCCGTGTGCATATGCGCATGTGCAAAGCAATTTTTTTTAAAAAAACTTGTGCAGCTATCTAGACAGTACCCAGAGCCTTGTCGCACAATGCTTGTGGTTTGGAGAGCAATGTGTGATCATCCCAACCCGAAAAAAATATTCCCGATTAAATCTATAGCGGGAAGAAATCGCAATTAGCTTGCTGTGTGACCACAGCCTTAGTGTAGATGGAATGAGAGGAAGAGAAGACCCATGATTTTTCTGAACTATCAGAAGTAGGTGCTCAGTTTTTACTGGATACACAATACAGGGGAGGAGATTATGTCCTCCCCTCCCATAACATGTTTCCAATTAACATCACACACAACCTGACATTGCTATTTACTCCATGATAGGTGAAGGCATAAAAATACCTGTATGGTGCCTCTTTATTTTTCCATGGTGCAAAAAAAGAGTGTTTGTGTGTGTGTGTGTGTGTGTGTGTGTAGAAGAGAGAGAGAGATTTGTATTAAGAAACACTACAGGAGGACAGGGTTAATGTTCACTCCTGGGTTTTGTATCTGTGATCCAAACTGAGCCCCTGATGCATGCTTTTCTGCATACATAAAGTTGCAGAGCTTTATGGATGACACTTTCATGCTTGATCCCTTCCAGTCCAGCTTCCGCCCAGTCCATGGGACAGAGACAGCACTGGTTGCTCTCACAGATGACTTCCGGAGGCATTTGGATCGAGGCAGTGCGGCGGTGCTGTTGTTGTTGGACCTGTCGGCAGCGTTCAACAAGGTCGACCACCAGTTACTGGCCCACTGCCTCGCTGACATGGGGATTCAGGGGCTTGCCTCCCTGAATCCAAGGTCGAGGACAATGCTGATCTGAAGAGTGCTTCAAGAAGCGGTGCTGTCTCCAATGCTATTCAACTACATGCACCCCCTTGCTCAGATTGCCCAGAGGCACGGGCTTGGGTGTCACCAATATGCAGATGACACCCAGCTATATCTGTTGTTGGGCGGTCAGTCCGACTCTACCCCAGAAGACCTGGACCGGACGTTACAGGACGTGGCTGGATGGCTTAGACTGAGCCGATTGAAATTGAATCAGATTAAGACGGACGTCCTGTGCCTGAGTTGGAGTGGATCGGGGGTAGGGATCCCATTATTGGCCTTCGATGGGACGCTGTTGGTTCTAGCACTGAGGGTCAGGAGTTTGGGAGTGCTCTTGGATGCCTCTTTAACAATGGAGGCCCAGGTAGCAGCCACTGCTAAGGCAGCCTTTTACCATCTTCGGCTGATTAGGCAGTTGGTTCCTTTCCTCGAATGTAATGATCTGGCAACAGTAATCCATGCTATGGTAACCTTGAGGTTAGGCTACTGCAAAGCACTCTACATGGGACTGCCCTTGGTGCAACTCCAGAAGCTGCAGCTGGAGCAAAATGCTGTAGCCAGGCTGTTGATGGGTCTCCCTATGCGAGAGCCCATCCAGCCTGTGCTGAAGCATTGCACTGGCTGCCAATAGCATACCGGATTCACTTCAAGGTGCTGGTTTTGACCTTTAAAGCCCTTTATGGTCAGGGATCCGCCTACCTGAGGGACCACCTTTCCTCACATGTTCCCCAGAGAGCACTACGGTCAGGGTCGCAAAATTGTCTGGCTCCCCCTGGTCCAAAGGACTAGGGCCTTTTCTGTGGCTGCTCCTACTTACTGGAATGAGCTTCCAGATGAGATCAGGGCCCTGTGGGACCTTTTGCAGTTCCACAAGGCCACAAAAATGGAGCTCTTCTGTCAGGCATATGGGTAAGGAGCCATATCTTACCATCTATGTCCTGTCCCAGTCTTATTCCCAGCCTGAGCCTGCTGATAGTGGAGGTACTGCTTATCTTATTATAGTCACATTGCCATGGCTATGTTACTGGTTTTCATAACTTACTGTGTATTTTATATTAATATTTATATTAATTTATATTGTTTTATCTATGGTTCTCTTGTAAGCAGCCCCGTAGCTAGGGAATTTTGGGGGAGGGGGCGTCAGGGGGCCCACCAGCTAATTAAATGAAAGTAAATAAATAAATAAATAAATAAATAAATAGAAAGCTGGGGCAATCCATTTACAGATCTTATAGTATTTTGCCTCATGTGACCCTAGCATAGGCAGAATGAGAATCAGAGGGAAAGAATGGTGATAGAACCAGAAAGGAAGAAGAAAGATCTCAGGTAATTGGATTTATTCTCCAAAATACAACAGATAATATTTGCACATCTCAAAACAGAAAGAATGGCTTCATTCAGTTTTAGAAACCTTTGTTCCCAGTGCTTCCCATGAACAATATCAATTAATACCAGTTGTATTATCATAGGTAAGGTTTCCCTTCTTTCTGTAATGATAAGCTTATTTAATTGTGTTATAAATAAAGCTACAATTTTATCTTTCAAATACATGTAGTGTTAAGATGTTATAAAGTTTGTAGGAAAGGAATATTATGTCAGTAAAATTGGACAATTAACTTAAGGCAATAAAAAGAAACACATAAAACAAACACACCAACAACTGAGCATTAATATGATGACGTTTCATCTATTAGCCAAAATAGCAATTCTGCTTCAGAGTTTAATGATATAGAATGAGAGAAGGATTTTGCTTAATTTGTACTGGGAAACCAGGAATTTATAAAAGGCTGGCAAATGGCCACAGTGTCAGACAATGTAATATGCATGTTTCTGCGGCTTTGTATTTTGCTATCTAGATCCCGTGCTGTTGTGGGTCCTGATTCTTTTTTACTTTAGAGATACACACACCATTTCCACCTCTTCTAGCTGACACATTGATTTGGTGGTCAGAATAGAGCTTATGCATCTACAACAATACACAGGGTTTCTGCTTGCATGCAGATAGCTCTGCTAGGGTCTGTGTTTTATGCCAGTCTCCAATTCCACACAAGGAATCTGGGAGCAGGGTATATATTGCGGTATGTTGCACCTTTCCCCTTCTTGTACTGAAAGAGCATTTGAGAAATAGAATGAAAGCTGACATTATCTGCCTTTAGGTTGTTTTCTTCTTGGAAGGGAGTTTTGGAAGGGGGAGGACTTCGCAGGAATGTCCAAGGGTCTGTTCTTATCTCTTCATATATAAGGTATAAATAGGAAAGGGGTGTACCTGCGCCTCCATCATGTGAAGTAACACCATGCGGAAGGTATTAATTGGAGCACAGTGTCACCTTCTGCTGAGGGCTGGTGAATGAGACAAGTGCAAGACAAGGTCAGTTCTTATGTAGAAAGGTAATCCTATGAACACTACTCCCACTGGAACCTGAATCCTTGAGTAGGAGAGGCCATGGTTGGTCCACTTGTGTTTTCTCTTACAGGGAAGCTGCAGAAGTGTTTGGCCAATATTTGGAATGCCCACGCTTCCTTCTCTGTGTGCTTGTGTGTAAATATTTATGAATTAACACATAACTGAAATAACTGGTTCTATATCTGCTATCCTGTTGTTGTTTTTAATGAAGAATGAACATCTAAAGGAACTCTAAGAAATAAAGAGAAAACTGTTAAAAAGAGAACTGCCTATCTGATTCTTGATTTTGTTGTTATAAACCAGGCACTTGACATTATTTTAAAAATTATTTT
Source organism: Gekko japonicus (assembly GCF_001447785.1). NCBI lineage: Eukaryota > Metazoa > Chordata > Lepidosauria > Squamata > Gekkonidae > Gekko > Gekko japonicus. The sequence goes on from NW_015174851.1 coordinate 1,010,155, forward strand.
ATTTATTTAGATTTTAATTTCTGGAAAGTGACACATTTCTTTTTGTTGCTAAACAGGAAATGCAGGCAAGGGAAATTCAAATCAGCTATGTGCTTTATTCATAGGGTCTAGTTTGGAGGTAATTGTTTCTGCTTTTTAAGATGCAGCCTGATGAATAAAATAAATTTAGGAAAAGGGAGAGACACAATGTAGAAATATAGAGCACTAAAAATTCCTGTAAGCCCAGAACAAATACTTTAATTACACTGGATGGAGATAAATCATGGATGTAGAGCAGCTGGATGCTATGAAAATGTAAATGCAGCCTAATCTGAGGAAGTAGGATGGAGCTAGGAAAGGTGTAAATCAAAATGTCTATTGGAGAGAAAAATGCACAGGCTTCTACCAGCCACTTACACATTTTTACATAATATTCTGTGACACTTTATAGTGCATATATGGATAGGAGAAATACAACTGTCCCTTTAAAAATGCAATAACATTCAAAATGATAGCGATCAATTTGTTGAAAATAGGGTTCACAGTACACATATAGCCGGCCAGTAAACTATTCTTTTGAACTGGAATGTCGCACAGACGCGCAAAAATTCCTGAATACATATTCCCACCAATATGTCTGTTGTTTACTGATCTTTGCAGATACTCAGTGAGTCCTTGCTATCATTGTTTTTTTTATTTCTAAATATCTTATGTTCCCTCATCCATTCAGTTTCTTTGAAGCAGAACTCCGCTTACTGTTACAGGCCAGAAAATGAGGCCAATACAAGCCGATGACCATATAGCAATTTCATGACTGAACAGGGATTTGAACATTGGTCTTTAATGGCCCAAGTCCAACACACAGTCCATTTAACCATACTTCTTCTCCTCCTCTTTCAGCAGTAGGGATGTCATGAATTTTGCCACTGACCATGTTTGACTGTGCTTATTATCAGATGTGAGTCAGTAACCCAGTGTGCTTGGTTCAGCACAGAGCTGCTCAAAGCCAGCCAAATAGGCTTGCATCAGCCATTTTCAAAACTGCACATGTACAAAAACACAGCCAATCCAAACAGATCAGCAGCCATTAATGTTGCTAAGAACTACGTAGACCAACACTGAATGGCAGGAGTCTTTTTGAACACAGTATTTATTGATGATTAATTTACATTACTTGTGGCTGTTTTAACTTCTAATTAACACAATTTTCTATAGAAGGGAGCAGCAGAACAGCAAGGAGGGAGGAGCAGAACTCAATCGGACAGTATGAGAACATGCATGCATGAAAAGCTGCTTACAGTGCACTGAACTGTTAGGAGAGAATATGATTAACATGGCAAAACACAGGTCATCAACAGACAATCTCTCAAAAATTTGGCTCCTTTTTGCTGCAGGTGAACAGGACATAAGTAAATCAATGAGTGTCTGAGCATCCCTAAGAATGTTCAGTCAGAAAATAACTAATCAAGATCCAACCAGAATCGCACCCATCTATTAATATAGTGAATACAATTAATCCAGATGCATATGATCAATGGAAATTTAGCAACAACTGGAAATGTTGAACTTTCACTGTTATTCTGGTGCTTTGATGTTTTGTTTTAGTTCCCTAGGCAACAGGAGTGGCAAAAGGGGAGAATTTTTTCTGCAGGTTAGTACATGACAATGCAGTCATCCAACCAGAACTATTAGCACTTGTTCACTGAAAGTGTCACCTGATAGTCCAATGATAAGTAGAAACACTCTGCACAGAAAGAACTATCTCAGTGTTAGGGCTTAGGGAAGACAATTCTATATAATCCTGATCTTGTTTACAGGAGCTTGTCTGTTATATGAAGCTGCACCTACTACCGTAGGGTAGGCAGGGCAAACATAGGCCCAATCTGCATCTAGCATTTGCTCCTCTGTTTTACCAAACCCACACTGGAACAGAAATTCCCCTCTACATTGCATGCCACTTTCAGTTTGATTGATTATCAGATTTTATGGCAGTGTCCAGACTGCATGCCGCTTTCACTTCGTTTGATCTCTCGGTTTTATGGTAGCATCTGCATAGTTTTATGGTCATTCAGGGGTCAGTACGGCATTGGCCCAGGGTATTTGAATGGGGTTTTGAGCTGCATCTTTTTCTGTTCCAGTGCGGGTTTGCACACAACTTGGAGGGCAGGCAGAGGGGCAGCCTGGGGAGGTCCTCTGGGAGTTTGACACTTCTAGCTTTCAGGTGGACGTGTTTTACACACTCTTCCCCCTTTGTACATTGGACCCTAGGGAGGGATTTTTTCCCTTCCCCAAAGCCAATCTGCACACAACTTGGAGGGGGATGTATTAAAAGGAATGGCAGGATTGCCCATTGGAAACAATGGGAGAGGCTTGAAGGCCCATTTTTTAAATTAAAAATCCTTGGGATGCCACCCCTCCTGACTGACCAGTCAGCCAGCCAGCTTCCGAGCTGGCATCCCACTATGGGCTGTGCATGCCTGTAGTAGCCCAGTGGCAGCTAGCCTAAGTGAAAAGTCCTCGGAAACGTTGAACGTTGAGTGATTCAGCAAAGAGTACTTTATTAGATCAGAACAAGACGAAAGACCCCGGCTCGCAGGCCGGTATATTAGCACTGAAAACCCACCACCAAACACACCCCCTAGTCACCCTATAGGTTATTTACAGTGACCGAGAGTCCCGTTGGCTCTCGGCCGCGGACCTGGCCCTCTGATTGGTGCGGGCTAGGATCCGCTCCGCTATTGTTCTCAGGGAACGAAGCTTTGGGCTTGTGCTTGACCGCATGGCCCAACGGTCGCGCACGTGGTAATGGCGGATACATTACACTAAGGGAGTGGGAGAGCGGGGAGGTGAGGAGACAAAAGGGAGGGAGCAGTGTGTCCTATCCCTTATGCACTTGTCCAAGTCAGTGGCAATTGGATGCCCCCTCCACAGGTCACAAGTGGCGTTAACCACAATTAAGCAAAAAATGTGGGTTTTGTTTATAGGTGCAGAATGCATAATAGACAATAAACTGGAGAAAAAAGAATAGTGCAGAGGGCAGGGGCACAAAATAGTAAGTTAACATTAAAGGCTTGACTGCTTGGATTCTCCGGAGTAAGCTACAGTGAGCTGTTAGTGCAGAAAGGACCATAAAGACTTGGATAGAGAGAGAGGCTCAGGTTACATTTCTCCCAGGTCTGCTCTAATATAAAAAATCAGATGGGCTGGACAAAAATGCCAGAATCAATGAAAAACAATAACGTAAGTTGGAAGAGGCACAAAATGAATAACACTTGGAAAAAGGAACCAGAACATGTGTAATAACAAAAATATAGAAGACAACCTTATTAAACATAAATAGGCATAGTCCTCATTTTTATGATATATCATTTTTTTATAAGTCACAGCTGACTTACTGTGACTCCATGGGGTTAAAATATTTACATATTATTCATTGGGCATACAAAGGCTGAGTTCAGACTGGCAGTTTGTAGTGTCATGACAAAAAAGACCCAGAACAACTTGTTCCGGGTATTCCCGGTCACACTGCACCGACTAATGCGGGAGCATACCAGGGAGGAGGCGCAAGGGAGCGTTCGCACTGTTGGCTCGCCCCTGGCGGAGGCGTGGTTGTAAGGCACGGCTTTCTTTTTGGTAATCCAGCAATATGTGCTTATGCGCATCAGCGATTGCGGCTTTCAGCATTCACACTTCCAGGAAGTGGGATAAATGCACTCTCCAGGGTTTGCTACCACTTTTACCTGGTATTTTTTAAACTCCTGAGGGAAGTGTTACAAGATGGGTTGAGTATGGCTGGGGAAAACTGGGCAGCTGTGCCTGTGTGAACTGGCCCTTTAATCTGTTTGTGAAACGTTTCTGGCACATGCTTATATCGGGGCAAACTGCCAGTCTGAACTCAGCCAAAGAGTATGCAGTGTATCTCTGTTTTGACAAAACTTCTGAAATGCTTTCAGCTTTGGACCCTGAGCTGGCATGGGATAATGAAAAATAACAGCTCTGGTCACACTGCTTGGGAGTTGTTCCCTCTAAGCTGAGTTAGTGTGAGCTAGCTCACAATTTTTTAGCCTCCAGCTCACACATTTTTGTCTTAACTCAGGAAGGATGGCTCCAGAGCAAACTAATTTGTTCAGTAGCCAAATCGCTCGCTCGCAACTTTAATGCCAGTAGCTCAGAAAGGAGAATTTTTGCTCACAAGACTCCACAGCTTAGAGGGAGTATTGTTTGAGACCTGCGAGGCCAGTGCTTGAGGAGGTATTCTGATAGTGGGCACTTCATAGCAAAAGGCATGCCTGAGTAGTACTCAGCTATGGGCAGTCGGCAGTTGGTTCAGTCCTGGCTGCTCTGCTAGGAATTTAATAGTGCCAGGGGATGCAATAAGAAACTGTCCAAGTTCAAACACACCTGCAACTGGGCCATTATCACTTGGTCTGATTTTCTACAGAGGAGGCTTTGAAGGGGGCCTGGAAGCCTCCTCAGACAGAGCGTACAAGGGCAAAGATTAAGTCTGATGCATAGGGTAATTTTGGATGGTGGAGGTGATGCATATCATTCAAGCCAGTTTGATGTAGTGGTTAAGTGCGCAGACTCTAATCTAGGAGAACCGGGTTTGATTCCCCACTCCTCCACTTGCACCTGGCTGGATGACCTTGGGCAAGTCGTAGTTCTGATAAGAGCTGTTCTTGAAAAAGAGCAGTTTCTGTGAAGAGCTCTCTCAGCCCCACCTACCTCACAGGGTGTCTGTTGTGGGGAGGGGAAGGGAAAGGAGTTTGTAAGCTGCTCTGAAACACCTTTGGGTAGTGAATGGTGGGGTATAAATCCAAGCTCTTCTTCTTCTTCTTCTTCTTCAACTCCATTAGACAGGATATACCACACCTGTATAGGGAGGATGGCATGCATCTTTCTCCAGAAGAGTGTGACGTCTGTTTGGCAGATCTACATTGGGGCCTGCAGGACATTATAGTCAGCCGTATAGTCACCAGGTGGGGCATGCATCTTTCTCCAGAAGAGTGTGACGTCTGTTTGGCAGATCTACATTGGGGCCTGCAGGACATTATAGTCAGCTGTATAGTCAGCAGGTGGGGCAAGGGCCATTAAGCTAGGCTAACCCCTTGTGTTGTAGGGATAGCATGGACTGATCACGATAGTTAGGGAGGCATCAGTAGTGATGGAGGGCATGTCCAGAATAGTGCATTACTGGTCATGCAGCAAAGTGAAGCTGAGTGCTGAGCAACATCTTTCTGAGCTGGGTAGTGTTACGCCAACTGCTTTATTTACTTTACTTTATTTACAGCAGAGGCCAACTAAATTTTTAACGTGAGTTCTGGCCAGCTATACCAGGGTCATGTCCGAACCCAGAGTCCCAGTAATGTAGACCACATGGGTAAAATTTACTCTGTTGAAAAGGCACGAGAATGAAATTTTGACTTTAAACTAAGATAAGCGAGTACAAAAGCTGAAAGTGCCTTACCATGGATATGTTTGTAACCAATTATTGAAATCTGTATAATGCATTCTCTTGAAAGAAGTGACTCTAACATCATGTACCTATTATTATTATCTTTGTTATATGTATATGTTATTTTTGAAAAATATTAATAAAATTTTGTTCAAAAAAAGAAGAAAAGGCACGAGAATTTCTGCGTCTACATAGTCGTCCATCAGGAAAGGTTGAAGCTGAGAAAGAGGACAGCACCAAAGACAGTGAAGAAGAAGGAGCAGCGGCATCTTCAGATGAGGACTCAGACTCTAAATTAGGGGCAGCTGCCCCGAAGACAAGCTATCATTTGAGAAAGCCAAAGTATAAAAAATAAGATGTTATCACACTCTGAAAGCTCTTAAAATGTATTGTTATAAGTTTTATATTGCTTTTTAAGAAGTCAGGTGTTTAAAGTCATATTATTAGTATAAATTGATTGTTAGATGACCACATTCAATGAACTTGAATTGAATTTAGAGCTATAAGCTAATTTTGCTAATTTTGCTAATTTTGCTAATTTTGCTAATTTTGCTAATTTTGCTAATTTTGCTAATTTTGCTAATTTTGCTAATTTTGCTAATTTTGCTAATTTTGCTAATTTTGCTAATTTTGCTAATTTTGCTAATTTTGCTAATTTTGCTAATTTTGCTAATTTTGCTAATTTTGCTAATTTTGCTAATTTTGCTAATTTTGCTAATTTTGCTAATTTTGCTAATTTTGCTAATTTTGCTAATTTTGCTAATTTTGCTAAGCAGTTTGTATGACCACCATCTCTTGGGTTTTTAGTGGATTTTCTTTACTTTCACCCATAGTATGTAGTTCCCTGCCCTGATTTTGTTGTAGTTTTTATAGTTTGTAGTTTCTAGAAAATGCAAATAAAAAATCCCCTACGGGGGGCACAAAAAAAGAATCTCCCCCTTTTTTGCAGATTCCTAATACCCCCCTCCGTATATACACACACACAAACACGCTTTTCAAATATTCTGTGGGTACACTCACAATATTCTGTCTCTCTCTTAGAGTCTCTGAAGACAATGTGGCTTTAAAATATTCATTCAAAAGCTGCATGACAAAAAAAATTCTTGTCAAAAGGACATTTGACATGCTCATTCAGTACCTATAGAAATTGCACATTTTAGGGAAATGTGCTTCAATTGTCTATGTCTGAGCCAATACCATGAAATAGCTGCTGAAGCAGGGTAATTATGTTAAAAGTATGGTAAGAGAATGAAAGCCTTTCATGACAACTAATCAGCATCTTGAATGTGTCTATGGATACAGAATGGTCAAGAACAATCTGCTGAACTCCTGGCCCTTAATTATCATTATCTAAGCTTCTTATCTAAGTATATAGAACTCTTTTAGTGTAGCCACCTTACATTGTCTGTATTGCTGCAAAACTTAACTGTATTGAAATATGTTATTTCAGTTTATCTTTTATGCTAGTCACAGCATTGAAACAATCAATGCAATGTTCCATCATTGCTGCCTCCCTCCTCCTTGGAACATATAAGGTGAAGACAAAAGTAACCTTTGTTAGAGCTGATTTCCAAAATACATTTTTCCTCAACAGTGTCAAGCTCTGGAAAAACAGGTTCTGTTATGTATGGTGTGGTGCTGATTGGCTAGTGCTTGAGATGTTACCAAGAAAATTCCCCTTAAGCCCCAAAGGAGTTTTTTTTACTGAAAATGTATATATATTAAAAGTAATTTATAAGGAGATGTATTTTATTCATTTAATAAATATGTATAGCTAGATAATTTTATAAAAGAAAGAATTCAGTGGCTCACACAAAATTAAAATCATTCAATCATAATAGCAAAGAATATAGTAAATAAAAGAAAGCCAGAACATGTAGGGGATTGTTATCACTATTAGCAACCAAATACATAAAAGGACACATCATGGCTTAAAAAAAACAAGCAAAGCTGACAGTACATCTGAAGTATGAGGAGAGAACAAGGCTGAATGCTGATCCACTGCTCCATTTTCTGGTACTGAGAATAGTGATGCTCAAACACCTGCTGGTTCAGCTCACATCCTGTTCACTGGTCATGAGCAGGGAACTAATTTTCTATGATCGTTGTTGACCCATTCATGGGTCAGGTCATGGCTCATCAACAAACTACAGAAAATTAATTAAAATTGCACCATAACGTTGTCATTGAAATTCTGTTTTCTTGTTAACAAGATTTCAGTTAAAATAGATCACAGTGCTGTTTAGTGAAATGGGACAGCAATCCAAAATGATCAAAGAATTGTGTGGCTACATATGCTAATTTAAAACTGATGGTTTGATTATGCTGAGGAAGCAACCTTAACATTGGCACAAATGAAGAAGTCATGCACTGCCAGGTAAGGTTGTTCTGAAAGAACCTCTACCATTTTGTTACATTTTTAACTATTTTTTAAAAACAGCATTGTTTCCCCCTCCCTGCCAAAGTCCTGGATGTTAAAAACACTTCAGAAATACACATCAATATGAAATTCTGCCCCACCTAGTATTATGTGCAGTTCAGCATGTGTAAGTGGGCGTGTCTGTCTTCTCCTTACAAAAAAAGCCAGTTTGTAAGAGAAGACTCAGTGGAGGCAGCCAAATCAACAGCCATTGTGGCAAGGAGTGAATCCAGAAGAATCCCATGAATTCATGGTAAATCTCAGAACAATTTACAGAATCCCATGAAAAATCCAGAATCCCATGAAGATCTAGGAAACAGAATCCACTTGAACCAAAACATGGTATGCTTGACTAAAAAGTGAGAAATCACAAATCTCGGGCCATATATGTATGTATGTATGTATGTATGTATCTTCTTTTGATGATATAATAATATGGCATCAAACAAGCTTTTAAATTAAAATAGAGCATGAAATTAAGTCATAGCTGCTCTTTCAGGGATATATTTAACAGATGATTCTGGAAGGGATTCCAAACTATATTTCTGAGACTTTCTGATGATGTGAGTGAAGAGAGGAGAGGAGAGGACATGGCGTTTCAGGCCACCTTTTTGAAATGTGGGATCTCTTTGCACATAGCAGTAGTGCACAAAGGTACACTGACAAGATCTAGCAGTTACAGAACTTCAATGATACAAGTTTCCCGGTACTCTGGATAACACTTGTACAGCTTATGATAATAAACCAATCAAAACATTAGGCTATGTTATAGCTACATTGGTAGGAACAGAGGCCTTGGTTTCAGCTAGCTTGTCTGCCAAGGTGCTTCACACAATTAGTTGCTACTACTGAATGTGAGTATGGGGGGAGACAGCAGAGTAAGATGGGCCCACCTGCCCCCCTTCTCCCCACCCCTTTCATTCCCTGTGCATAAAATACAGATACTCCATTTCCCAGCCTGCCCATTATTCATATAAAAACAAGAATGAAATCCATATTAATTGCTAATATACACCCCAAAGCATTTTTAACTGATTTATCATTTATAAGTCCTCTTAAAAAATTAACACCCAGCCAGTTTGGTGTAGTGGTTAAGTGTGCGGACTCTAATCTGGGAGAACTGGGTTTGAGTGAAGGGCGGGGTATAAATCCAATCTCTTCTTCTCTTCTTCTCTTAAAGACAGCCAAGTGGTTTTCCTGACAATGATCAGAAATTGTGAGCATGCCCCCAAGATTCTCAGCGCTTGGTTACCTGAATTTTTGTTATGACTAGTTCCCCCTTTTTGTACATGTGTACATTGAAGTCTGGGCCTAGAATTGATAGAAGGAGTCTTAATTAAAGTGATATCAAAAGGCAGTGAGTCGTGGCAGAGGAAGAAAAGAATGCAGGGCAGTTTCTCTATCAACCTTGCAAAAACCCATCCTAAGAGGGATTCAATTGAGGGTCATTTTGCCCAACAACATTGGAGCCTCCACCCAGATAATTTGATCCTAACAACCCAGATTTCCAAAACAATAAGCAGCTCCTGATTCCAGCAATTTCCTCCATATTTTAGCCACCGGACATGACGATTCCTGTCCTTCCCCATACATGACAAGAAGTTCCCGGGGCCCCTAAGTTCCCCAAGGGAACATTTCTTGCAGTCTGCATGTAAAGGCAGAAAACTCCCCTCCACTAGATAGAGTTCTTTTCAGTCTGGCTCATCTTTGAAAGATCATATTTTTATTATTCCCACTTACCAACACCCCTCCCCCCACTTCCCCTGCATCTCTTCAGTAACAGGCTCTTATGTCTTCTTCTCTTTCATAGGTTTATGCTAGGGTTGCCAAGTCTGGATTGGAAAATACCTGGAGACTTTGGGGGTGGAGCCAGGAGAGGGCGTGGTTTGGGGAGGGGAGGGGCCTCAGCATAGCACAATGCCATAGCATCTACCCTCCAAAGCAGCCATTTTCTCCAGGGGAGCTGATCTCTGTCGGCTGGGGATCAGTGGTAAAAGCGGGAGATCTCCAGGCCCCACCTGGAGGCTGGCAATCCTAGTTTATGCTAGAGTAAGCGTTCTTTTACTGCATTGCTTTTCCCATTCTGTAATCCTCATTGCTATCATTTCTATATTGCATAGATTAATTTAGGGCTTTTTCTGTTTATAGAATAAAAACCCATTTGTTTAAGAGCGATTCCCCCCTCATTTTCCCAAGTGTTTATCTGAATCTGGACCTTGTTATACATAGGCTAACATCCCAAGTATATAGGTGCCCAAACTACATGTGTTTGCTCTGTGCAAGCAGGGGAATGCCTTTGCATGTTATGTCCCTGACATGTGTATACTGATTTGGGTACATTGCTAGGATAAAATGACAGAACTTGAAATATCTTTCTTGCAGAAATTCATGGTAAATCTCAGAACAATTTACAGAGTAGGAATTCATCTGAAGAAAAAAAAATATTCTGATTCAAATAATTCTGAAAGCAAGGATGGACCCTGTAACTCCATTCCACTAACAGCAGGGCTTTCCTCTGGGACAAGGAGATCTCCATTGATTCTACTAGTGCTGTGTTGGTGGGAGTCTCCCTGGAGGAAAGTAGGGTTGCCAGCTCTGGGTTGGAAAATACCTGGAGACTTTGGGGTAGATCCGGGAGAGGGTGGGGTTTTGGGAAGGGGAGGGGCCTCAGCATGGTACAATGCCATAAAGTCTGCCCTTCAAAGCAGCCATTTTCTCCAGGGAAGCTGACCTCTGTCAGCTGGAGATCAGTTGTAAAAGTGGGAGATCTCCAGGCCCCACCTGGAGGCTGGCAAACCTACAGGAAAGCACTGGAATTAGTGGAATGAAGTTGCAAGGTTTAGTCCAAAACATTTTTACCTTTTAAAAAAATTGTTAGCTACCAGTTTATTAAACCTTGTACCCGCCGTATAAACCATTCCATGTAAACATCAGTGGAGGACTATCATATGTCAGTTAGATACTTGTATTACATTTGCAACTCTAGTCCTTTGGAGGAATTGTGAGAACAAACTTTCCCAGAGGGAAGGAGGGAAGCCAAGGTGATGTTTTTGAAATCTTCCAAAGGAACATTGTAGTGCCGTTTTCTTTCTACTTGACTAGTTTTTTCTTAATTAATATCACAGACAATTGTTCAGGATGAAACATGTCTCTTTGCAAAAACTCCTGGGACAAGAAAAGTGGAAAAAATTGCTCACCTAATATAATCTTCCCTGAAAGATCCCTGAGCAGAGTTAATTATCTTTAATGCTGAGTTTAGAAACTTTATTGGAATTCCTTTCAACTCTGAAAACTGAAAACCAGCAGCCTGAGACCCATCTCCACGAGCCATCAAGCCGCTCGCCATTTCAAACCCACTTAAGACCTGGTTTTGATCTGCTATCTAATGAGTTCAGTGATATTGATCTGAAATAAAACTGGGCAAAGAAAGTACCAAATATTAGCCATCAATTAGCAAGGATGTACTTGGATGAGATTTCCACACCATCACAAACTCAATATTCCCATTCAGATATTACAAAGTAAGGGTGCCTTTGAGTTCTGCATCAGAGTATACAGAATGCTAGGGCAGAAAGGGTTCCAGAATGAAACCGGGAATCAATGCATTGTTGTAGATTCCTTCCTTCAAAAAATGGACCCATCAAATCTGTTGTATACCCGCAGGTGGATTTCCAGCTATGCTGGAGGTTTGGAACATGTGAGGTAGTATCTAAAAGGGTCCTAAAGATATACCGAGGGCATTCATATGCTTTCGTGGCATGTGTCCATGTTTTGACCATGCTAGACATGACAGGGACTCAACGTGGCCTGTTAGAGTGCACCAGAATCTCCCTTGCATGCCCTCAGTGAATGTATCCACCATGGTATGTTTTCATCCCCACTAGCCAGTATGGAACTCAGAGCATGTGCAGGAGCCTTCAGGAGTGGCTTAGGGAATGGGTTGCCAACCTTCAGGTGGGGCCTTGAGATCTCCCAGAATTACAACTGATCTCCAGACAACAGAGATCAATTCACCTGGGGGAAATGGCTGCTTTAGAGGGTGGACTATATAGCATTAAACCCCACTGAGGTCCCTCCTCTCCCCAGACAAGCCCTCCCCAGGCGTCACCCCAGATCTCCAGGAATTTCCCAACCCATAGTTGGCAACAACATTGTTGCTTGTGCTAGAGCCTGCCTCAGGTGCCCCAGTGTCTTCTGGTGTTGGGAGAGCAAAGGGAGTTGAATATATTAATCACTGGGTTGCACTAGGAAACTCCTGGGCCCATATGCTACTGTCCTAGACCAGTCTTGGGATGTCCCTAGGCTGCACTGAGCCCCTGCTTCACAGGCTCTGAACTGGTGAAGCAGCACATTTCAGAATCAGGGATGCAAACATGAAGCCCCACCCCCAGCTTAGAAGCTTAACCCAGTTAAGCAACTTTCTAACAAAGACTTCCACAAAGACAAGGGCTATTTGGAAAAGGGTTGCTATTATCACATGTCCATCTGTCACTCCCTCTTAGTAGCTGCTATTTTCCATCATATGTGTGTTGAGGGGAAGCTGTCTGCAGGGGTGGGCTTTGTGGTATATATGAGGCCTCAGGCATAAGATTGCTACATTGCATATATGCATCAACAAGGTAAGGTTTGTTGCTCAGGAAAAGAAGACTTACAAGGGAGCAGTGAGTGTCCAGTTGTGTGTGTGTATATATAGAATGATTGTGAGCAGGGCTTTTTTTCTAGGGAAACCCGCCAGAACAGAGTTTTGGAACCTCTTTGACAAAATTCTTTTTAAAATGTTTTAAAGTTCATGAGTTTTTAGTATATAAATTGAAAATCATTTCCCTCTTGAGAGTTCCAGCGCCTCTTTTTTTTTTTTTTTTAAAAAAAGTCCTGATTCTGAGTTTTTCTTGAATGTCTTCAGAACTGACTTTGGTAATTTTTCATGTGCTTGACAGGGGGACTCACAAAAACAGTTTGGTCCGGTATTAAGCCAGAGGCATTTCCCCATCACTACCTGGAAAACTAATTGTCTGATAAGTAGAAGAAACTATGATACTAGTTGTTAAAAAATAAATCCTACATATTAAGATAAGACAGGTATACTAGCATACTAGCCTTTATCACTTCAAGTGCAGGAAAACACTGTAGGGAGTTCACTGGGTGTTTTCCTCAAATAAGTATGCATAGAAGAATATTAATGCATGCTTATATGGGAGCCCAATGAACTCACGGGAACATTTCTGAGTAAACGTGCACAGGATTGTCCTGTGTGCATATTTTTCAGTCCTTGTTTGCTTTAAAATCTGTATTGTTATTATGCTTTTCATATGTGCTGCATATAACACTAGATGCCAGCCTAGAACTTCTAGCAATAAAAATAAAAGTAGAACAGAACAATTTCATTCAACATAAGGAGAATAAAATGAACATTTGAACTCAAGGTGTTCAGTCACACAGTTTGAATATCAGGTCTTTATTTCCATATGCATCAAGGGAAAACTGGAAGAAAGCAGTTTTTATATTGAATCTGAGAATTTTCCTCCCTGCAAAATAAGGTTACCTTTTAAAATATGGGCGATCAAGTTTTTGGAATCTCATTGGCCCTTACAAGAGCTGCACACAACAGTCAGGAATCAAACCCAATGTTAAAGAATTGGTGAATAGCCACCAATCACTTAATTGAAGGTATGGCTGAGGTTTGTAAATTATATATATGAATATAAATAAAGTTACCTTGTCTGGAGTGCTGCTTGGTGCCAATTTTTATGTTATTACTTCAGTGACATTCAATTATAATTATGTTTTGTAGGCAGCAGTGCCTTAAACTTTAAGAACCTTTGGTCTAGCATGTTATCATGAGATCTGTGAAGTCACCTGGGTCAGGAAATGGTAGGGATGCCAGCCTTTTGGTGGGACCTGGGGATCCCCTGGAATTACAGCTCATCTCCAGACTACATAAATCCATTCTCCTGGAGAAAATGGAGGATGGGCTCTATGGCATTGTATCCCACTGAGGTCCCTGTCCTCCCCAGGTTCCATCCCCAAATCTCCAGGAGTTTACCAACATGGATCTGGCAACCCTGGAGATGGACGGGGGTAGTGTGACCCTGTTAATTCTCTGGACTCCTCAGAAGCTTTCGATATCATCAGCCATGTTATCCTTTTGAACTGGTACTGGTACTGGGAAGCATTGTTTTGTGGTGATTCCAGTCCTACCTTGAAGGTAGGTTTCAGGGAACTGCTACTTGGCCTCTTGGTGGGTGGCATACAGGGTCCCACAAGGTTCCAACTTGTCCCCTATGGTTTTCATCATTTATGTGAAGTCACTGGGAGAGGTAATCTGGGAATTTGTTTTGAATTACCACCAATATGCAGATAACACTCAGCTCTGTCTTGTGCTTCTAGTAGAAACCGTGGAGGCTGTGGAAACTGTGAAAAGATGCCTGGAGACAGTTTTGGGATAAATGAGGGGTAACAAACTGATGCTTAGTCCCACTAAAACAGAGTTACTACTGGGAATGAGAAAGTTTTACCCAGGAACTGGGATGCCTTGTTTTCTGGATGTGGCTGCACTCCCCTGAAAGAAGATTTGTAGCTTGAGGGTGCTGCTGGACCCCATCCTCCTGTTGGATATAGAAGTGGATGCCTTTTTACCAGCTTCAGCCGGAGAGCCAGCTGTGGGCCTTCCTGGGCAAGAAAGAGCTTGCCACTGTGGTGCGTTCCCTGGGAACAACACAATTAGATTACCTCAATGCATTCTATGTGAGGCTGCCCTTGAAGACTAATTGGAAGCTACAGAACTGTCAGGATCCACAGCAAGACAATGAAATACATGCTTCTAAGAAGGCTTTACTTTTATTGAAAAGCCATAGATGCAGTAACATGAACACTGTTAGGAATGGCGGGTTACCTATGTGCATAATATGATATAGGGCATTCGTATGTGCCCCCCCAAGTACTATCTAATTAGATGGCCTCCCATGCACGGGCATTTGGCAGATTCTCTAACGGCTGCGAAGCTGGAACATAAGAAGCTCCCACGAAACCTAGACACTACCAACTCCTCCAGTGACCTTGATAGATACGCGTTACAGCTTTGAAGCGATGAGGCGCATGGAAAGGAATGCAAAGCAATTAGAAACATACACCACACTCATGGCAGCTTTAGCTGACAAGAACACTGTGGCCAGAACACTGACTGGAGTAGGTCATAGGGGCCATATCACTTCATTCTTGTTCCATTTACACTGGCTTCCAATTTGGACCCAGGCCCAACTTAAAGGTGCTGGTATTAACCCTTAAATTCTAATACAGTTTGGGGCCAGCATACTGGAAGGACTGCCTATTCCCATATGAACCTACCTGACCTCTCTCATCATCTTGAAAGGCCCTGCTTCAGGTCCCCCCCCCCCAAGCTAGACAGGTGTCAGCCTTAAAAAGGGCCTTCTTTGTTGAAGAAGCCAAACTTGGAACTTCCTTCCCAGTGGAATTCATCCATCTGCCTCTTATTGTTGTCTGCTGCCAGCAGGTGAAGGGTTTTTTGTCTGACATTTCCTCATTAGCTTTCTTTCCTGTTCATGTGTTTTACTGTGTTTATGTGCTACACTGTGTTTCATTTAATATTGTTTTAATATTGCATATATATGTGTTTGTGTGTTTTCATTTTAAATGTTTTTAACCTCTGAAATTATTTAATGTTTCAATATTAGAAATATACTAATGTTCACCACCTTGGAGAACCTGAATTGGGTGGAAAGGTAGTATAGAAAAGTTTAAAATAAATAAATTAGTGCTGTTTTAATGAAATTGTTGGTTTTTATTGACAAATTGTTGTTGGGTTTTTAATTACTGAATGTTGTATATGATTTTTTTACTGTTCCTAATAGCCAACTGAGGTGTTCTTTTTAGGAAATTGACAAGGGATATAAGTTCACTGAATAAATGAATATAAAAGTCTGAAAAGAGGAGAGGCATAGGTATGAGCCAGCATGTTTGCTCGCCAGTTGCCTTGGCTTCTCAAGCTGATGAAAACAGGACTGGGTTGTTCAACGATCAGTAGTGATCTCAAAACACAGCTGTGTGCATCTCCTGCTCACATTGTATGGAGAGCTACTGATTTCCAGTGTCAGTCATAGTGACATGAGTAATGTTACTGCATGAAACCATGAAGAAGCATAATCAAGAATAATGTGACATGCAGTTGGAGCTGCTGTCACTGATGATTGCTTAGGAAATCTGATCAGGGCTGTTGGTTCTGATGTTGTAGTTCTTTCCATATTATTCTTTCTATAGTTTCCAAAGGCAGAACTTTAAAGAAGGCTTTTAAAGAAGGGACTAACAGAACAATTCTGGGGGGAGGGGATCAGAACAGGAAGCCGACTGACCTCTATGCTGGCATAACTCAGATTTATGCTAGTGCAAGGGGTGTATAAATTGGCTCAGAGTACAAGCGGTGCTGTGCTGTCTGACAGCTCCCTGATGTGTGGACTTAGAGCTAGTACATATGCACCTCAGTGGTGGGCAAAACACAAACTGGGCATCTAGCACCTCTGGGTGAGCAGTTGGGGGGAATACACTGCTGGGAGAGCAAAGTCCACACACTGTGGCTGACCTCTCCCATATTTGAGGCCCCATACATATGGCAGCTCATCTGCTTGGATCTCAAGGGGCAGCCATGCATGAACAGGGTGCTCCCTAATGGAATGGCCCTGGCTGTTGTTCCTGGGTCAAGGGGGCCAGTGTGGGCTGATGATCCATCCAGGAACTGTCATGCTAACAGTTGTTGGCTTTAAAGGCTGCCACCTCAGAGAAGCTTGGTGGGTAGCAATCCACACTGTTGAGTGGAGATAGCAATTTCACAGGGCAGTCCCCTGCAGAGGCATGATAGGCCCACCTGGATCCCAGCTTCCCCAGGAATATTTGTGTATGCAAATGAGAGACAGTGCATAGCAGGAGCTACTGGGCAACCTCAGCCACCAAGGGCAAAACTGAAGAACGTCACTGTCGATATGTGTGTCAGCCTTCCTGATGGCCCTCCTGCAGTATGGCTACCATGAGGGTATACACCATCACTACATGTACCAAGCCAGGTCCCACCCACCCACAAACATCCTTGGGCCCAGTGCCCACAGAGCTAGGATTGCCCACCCTACATGAGGTGGGTGCATGGGGCCTACACTGTGAAGGGATTGGACATCTGTGGGGGTGTGCAGTTCCTTCTACACCCCCCCCATGTTTGCAAAAATTACAGGTTGGCCAATCTTCCAATCGTGTGACTGGCACATGTCCAGACCATCTCAAATGGTGGAATCTCCTAGTTCTGCAGACACTGATGCCCCTTACAGCCAGTTTGGTGCAGTGGTTAAGTGCACAGACTCTAATCTGGGAGAACCAGGTTTGATTCCCCACTCCTCACTTGCACCTGCTGGATGACCTCGGGCAAGCTATAGTTCTGGCACAGCTGTTCTTGAAAAACAGCAGTTTCTGTCAGAGCTCTCTCAGCCCCACCTACCTCACAGGGTGTCTGTTGTGGGGAGGGGGAGGGGGAAAAGTCTGTAAGCCATTCTGAGACACCCTTGGGTAGTGAAGGGTGGGGTATAAATCCAATCTCTTCTTCTTCTTACCCTTTTCAGGGGACCAAACCATTGTGAAAAACAGAAAGAGTGACAAGGGGTGCTCCCCACAGTTGCAGTCATGGGGGACCGAGGGGCTCAGTGCCACAAGGACCCATCCCTGTGCTGTTGAAACTCCCTTTGGAAGCTCTGAGGGCTGCAGCGGATGGGCAAAGGGGATGCCACCGTAGTCCTGGCTGAGCCCTGAACCTGGCTACCTATGGCTAGGGGATGCGGCTGCTGGTGGCCCAAAGGAGGGGGAGGATCCTGGCCCCTTGCTTGGTCCCCAGGCAAGGGCCCATGTCCAGCACAGCCTAACCTGCCCACTCTATGTTCTATGTGGGTGGCAATCAAGTGGGAGCAGCTGGCGAGCTGTCATGAGTGGCGGGAAGCCTTTTCCAGGGGACAGCAATAGATGGAGGGACTGGCAGCATCTATAACAGTGGCTGCTGGGCACCTGGAGGGGCTTCTTGCCACAGAGAGGGATGTAGGTGAGGGTGCCTGGCCTCCACAGTCAGCAGTGAGTGAGGGGCACCTTCCCATCCACATTCTTGTCCAACATCACCCTCTGGGGCCCTGTGTGCTCTGTGTGCAGAGTGCCACCACAGGGTACCTGAGGCCTCTACCACTGCCCTCTACACTGACAGGTGGCTGGGCTCATGATGGGAGCTGGTCTCTTTAAGTGTGTGTGTGTATGTGTGTGTGTGTGTGTTTGTGTGTGTGCAGAGGAGAAGCATTGCTCCTGTGGCCCATTCCTCACAGCCCCCTGCCAGTGATAGATGCTTGGCTCAGCCTCCTGGACTCATGGCTCCCATTGGTCCTGCCTGTCCTGTCTGTCATGCTGCCCCCTCCTCACAATGCCAAAATGGAACACTGCAGTGTGATTACCACGGACGCCACCACAGCAGCACCCAGCAACACTGTTGGAGCACCTTTTTCCCATTTGGCCACCACATATCTATCCCCTTAGGGAGGGGACTAGTGGCACCACAGTTTCTCTATGGCCAGCTGTATAGAAATATTAATTCCTGTAGGCCTTATGTCTCCCTTTGAATGTTCAGTAGGCTCATGTTTCTCTCTTGGAGCTCATGTTTCCCCTTTGGAATGTACCCCCTGTTGGTTTGATTTCCTCTCGAAGCCAGATGGCTGACCATTTGCTCAAATTGCCCCCATAAACCAAATGCCTCTGCTGAAGCATGGCAGAGATGCACGTAGGCTCCTGGATGGGAGGGGGTCGGAGGATCATCTTACTGAAGAGGATGGCCTCTGAACCCAACCTATTCCCACCCATTTACCATGACAACCCCAAATTTGGAAAGTACCTGTCTCATTGTGGTTGGCTACTGGCCAGGGCCGGCCATAATGAGATTGGGGTTCAAATTGGCTAACCCTTAGAGAGGAGCTCACTTTTTTGGCTTGCTCTCTCTCTGTTCCTGCCTGTACCCTGGAATGCTGTCTCTGCCATGGGTTGAGGCAGACAAAGGATTCTTTTTGGGCTGAAGCACATGGCTCTGGGCCCACAAGGATGCAGCTATTCTTTCTCAAGATATTGGACTCTTACTATGGACTATTGACCCACCTTGCTGTTGGTAAATATGCTCTATCGTGTAGTTAGGCAAAACATTGCCAGGTTATTATTTTATAATCTTTTCTAGTTCTGATTGCAAGTTCTGTGCTAAATAAACTTTACTCTTCTTCATAGATACTGTCTGTTGATGAGTAACTGGACTCTAAGCCTAGATTCCTGTGCCTAGCTGGCCTACATGCTACCATTGAGCCTTAAAAGAGTGTATCTCTGAGGAGGTGCCAGAGTTGGGTATTGTTGTTGTTATTGTATTGTAAAAATATAGGAGTTTTTCCCTCATTCCTAGACGGGCGTGGGGGCAGAACCCTATACACCAGCTGCTGCAGCACAGGTGCAACACAGGATAGCTCTGCCCATTTCAGAAAGTAATAACATGAAATTTTGTACATTGCAACTCTTTCCTTCTTTTACTAGTTAAGATAAGAAAAGGGAAAATCATATGTAAAGCCTTCCTAGATAAAATACACACTCAGATTTTCATCTCTTACTGAAACTCAAGCAGTGTTTAAGCAACATTGAATTGTGCAATGATGGACACGCGTCAGCGAATGAAGAGTGCGAAATGGCTTTCTATTTTCCAGAACAGATCAACAGTTTCTCTAACAGCAGCTATATTGTGATGGCGTACTATATATCTACTAGGCCAGGGGTGTCAAACATACATCCTGTGGGCTGGCACGGCCCATCCAGGGCTCTCATGCAGCCCACAAGCAACTGGCCATGACCTTTATTGTCAGATGACTGAGGCTGTGCATTATGTCCCCATATACTGTCCCAGTGCTAATGCATAATGGGTGGTGGAAGTGGGAGGGTGGGCATCAGGGAGATAACCTTAAAGAAATACTGTGTTAATGTTTTAAGCATGTTTGTATTTTGAGTAAAAATAATTGTTAATTAGGTTTGCCTGTGTCCCTTAGAAAGTTTATATCTCTGGTACCTGGCATTACATTTTATGGCACACATGGCCCGGCCTGACAAAGTGATATTTATGTCTGATGCAGCCCTTGTAACAAATGTGTTTGACACCTTTGTACTAGGCTGCAGAAAAAATCCTTGTGAATAAAAAGTACTTCCACATCCATCAGGAATTTAGTCAGAATAACTTGGTAGAATCCATGTTGGATTACTATTTGAAGTTTCAGGTATCTTGCAATGAATTGATTAATAACAGTCTGTTCTGGAAACTGTTCTTTTCAGAGGAATAACTTGCAGTTCACATGTCTGTATTAATGTTCATACTAACTAGAGATGCTATCATATTTCTCATACCTGCTGACTGGAATCAGAAATCTGCATTTGCATTTCACTTTTCTCTTGCTTGCATTGAATCTGTGAGTTTTAATTTTCATGTCATTTTTTGTTTCTTCATGCTGATTTTTCCTGTTAAAATTAATCGAGTTTCAAAGTTACTTTTGGATCAACTATATATAATGTATAAGTTACATAAATTGCATTAAGGGGG
Source organism: Gekko japonicus (assembly GCF_001447785.1). NCBI lineage: Eukaryota > Metazoa > Chordata > Lepidosauria > Squamata > Gekkonidae > Gekko > Gekko japonicus. The sequence continues at coordinate 1,030,648 of NW_015174851.1, forward strand.
TATTAATGGTGTAAAATACACATACAAATTAGGAATACCAGCAAAAAATGCTTCTAATGGCAATGTACAAAGCTAAAAAGAAATGAACATGGGCAAATATCAGTGTCAGTGTATATATCCCTAAGGATATATCATTGCTGTCAATGCTATGTAGTAACTCATACCCCCCAAAAAGTCTTTTATTTGATTTACAGAATTTGTCCCTCATGTTTTTGCCTCATCTGAGCCATGAAGGAAGTGAATAGTTAAAACAACCATTATAAAAACACATCATAAAAACAACCAAAACCAAAAGACAACCAAAACCAAAAGACATATTTTAAAACACTGAAAACCAGTAACAATTAAAACCAAAAGTAAAACACATATTTTAAAACACTGAAAAAAGTAGGGCAGGAAAGATGGATCAATGAGAGAACCCCAGACAAAACTAAAAAGTCTTCATCTGCTGGTGGAAGACAGTGACAGAAGGGGACAGACAGATAACCCTGAGGAGAGTGTTTCATAGTTTTGGAGCATAGCCAAGGAGGCCTTTTTTTGAGTTGCCACCTGCCTAATCTCAGAAAGTGAAGTAGGGTTGCCAAATGGGGCAGGGGGGCGGGGAATCCCCCGCTTTGATGGCCCGATTTTTGATGTGACAAAAATCGGGCCCGGGGGAAACCCCTATGTTTTCCTCTCAAATGGCCGTGGCCCCGCCCCCAGCGTGCAACGTCACATCTGGGTGATGCGCGCGCGCACACACCTCGGATGCCGGCCGGGATCCCCCCCGCTCCTGGCCGAAAACAATTTGGCAACCCTAAAGAGCAGCCCCGTGTAGAGTACATTGCAGTCATTTAATCTAAATGTTATCACAGGCCACATGTACCCTAGGAAAGGCAGCAGTTGGCTAAAGGATCAAACCTGGTAAAAGGTACTCCTGGCCACAGTTGCCACCTGCTTATCCAGCAATAAGCCTGAGTTCAGGAGCTCACCCAAGCTACAGACTTGTTCTTTCAACAGGAGTGCAACCCCATCTAGAAAACATGGCATTCTAAATCACAGGTCAGTCCTCCTGCCCACCAGGAGCACTTTCATCTTGTCAAAATTAATCTGCAGTTTCTTAGCCTCCAGGTACCAGTTCAGGGGTTCTACAGCCTCCCTGGGATCTGCAGAAAGTATGAAATAGAACTGAGTGTATACGGAGTGTATGCTGATATTTTTGTTATTCTACTGCTTAATAAAACACTTTAGATCATATTTGTTGTTGTTCAATCACACAGTCAAATCCGACTCTTTGCTACCCCATGGACCACATCACACCAGGCCCTCCTGTCTTCCACTGTCCTCCAGAGTTTGCTTAATTTCATGTTTGTTGCATTGATAACACTGTCTAACCATCTCATCCGTTGCCGTCTTCTTCTACTTTGACCTTCAATCATTCCCAGCGTCAGGGTCTTCTCCAGTGAATGCTCCCTTCTCATTCGGTGGCCAAAGTATTTGAGCTTCATCTTCCGTGTCTGGTCTTCCAGGAACAGTCACGGTTGATTTCTTTTAAGATTGACTGATTTCATCTCCTTGCAGTCCAAGGGACTCTCAAAAGTCTTCTCCGGCACCATAATTCAAAAGCATCTATTCTTCAGTGCTCAACCTTTCTTATGGCCCAGCTCTCACAGTCATACATTACTACTGGGAATACCATTGCTTTGACCATACAGACTTTTGTTGGCAGGGTGATGTCTCTACTTTTTATTATGCCATCTAGGTTTGCCATTGCTTTCCTTCCAAGGAGCAGACGTCTCTTAATTTCATGGCTGCACTCACCGTCTGCAGTGATCTTGGATCCCAGGAATGTGAAATTGTTTTCCTCTATTACTTTGCATTGTTCATTCAGGAAGGCCTCCTTATCTCACCTTGCTGTTCTCTGGCAATCTGCATTCATTTGGGTAAATCTTTCCTTTTCACCTTTGCCTTTTGCTTTCCTTCTTTCCTCAGCTATTTGTAAAGCCTCATCAGACAGCCACTTCGCTTTCTTGTATTTCTTTGGGATGGTGCTAATTGCAGCCTCCTGTACAATGTCATGAACCTCTGTCCATAGTTCTTCAGGCACTCTATCAAATCTAGTCCATTAAACCTATTCTTCACCTCCACTGTATATTCATAAGGGATGTGATCTAGGTCAAACCTGTATGGTCTAGTGGTTTTCCCAACTTTCTTCAGTTTAAACCTGAATTTTGCAATGAGTAGCTCATGATCTGAGCCACAGTCAGCTCCAGGTCTTGTTTTTACTGACTGGATAGAGCTTCTCCATCTTTGACTGCAAATGACATAATCAATCTGATTTTGCTGTTGCCCATCTGGTGATGTCCATGTGTATAGTCACCTCTTAGGTTGTTAGAAGAGGGTGTTCACTATGACCAGCATGTTCTCTTGACAAAACTATGTTAGCCTTTGCCTGGCTTCATTTTGTTCTCCAAGGCCAAACTTGTCCATTATTCTGGTTACCTTTTGACTTTCTACTTTAGCTACTTATTCTGTTTCATACTTTCTACTTCTTATGACTGCTGTAAGAAATAATCCACCCATCACACTTGTGGCCATTTTGGGAAGTGGCTGCCACCATCAAATAAAACTTAATTTGAGTTTGCCACATTTGCTTGAAAACCTGGATATTAGCTTAATTTCATGCTTCTACCATTAGTTATTTCAAAAGGGGAATTTTCAAGCACCTCGGAACCAAGCACTAAAAGTTAGAAGAAACAATGATCAGCAGTATGGGTGCCTACATCCAGTTCATAATAAAAGCTTCTAAATGTAATTTTCTAGCTCTCATTTTCTTAGAGACAGATTTTTAAAATGAGTGGTTTATATGATATAGAGATAGATCAATTTTTTGACAGATTATAGCAGGGCTACAGTTTTGGTTTTATCAAATTGCCTACCTGAGTTACAAGACTGTTCATAGTAAATGTCATTTTTCGAGCCTAACCATTGAAGGAGTACTGTAGAATAGAATGTCAATAGTTTTTGAAAACAACTGAAGCATTGCTAGGCAAACTTTGGTTAACACCAGTGCTGAACTAAGAAAGTTGGGCAAGGAGAGTTACAGAAGGGTAAGATCCTAAATAATTTTTGTTGGGCCTTTCTTATTCTTCATAGGTCTTACGGAACAGAAATCTCTATTTAATATATTCTGTTCCTTGTGGGGTCATATCACTGTGAGAACACATTATTGACAAATATATTCTACGCTATTCTGCTACAATAAAAACGGTGCCCTTTGTCTGTATCACATCTCTGAAATATTTAGTCTGCATTATGCAAATGTCCTTTACAACTTTGGTGTGCCATTACTCTCTGCTTGAATTTTGTAACTGAGAAAGACTAGCTTTACTAATGTAACAGTTGAACGAATAAGCTGCAGGGTAGAATCACAATGGCTTTTGAAGACACAGTTGAGAGGACTTCTATCTTGCAAGTGTTTGCATTTTATTTTTTTCAGCTCTTCAATTGGAGTCTGCCCAAATGAGATTTAGATTGTATCAGGCCTCTTGGCATTTCTAAACTTTCTGTTTCATAAGGTGCATGAAATCAACTCTAGGAAAGAAAGGATGAAGCTTGGAAACAATAGTGACACAAACTACACACAAAAAAGGTTCTTTGTAGTTGTCCTTGACAAGTGTGGCAGCCTTAAGAAGAAGGAAAAAATTCAATAGTAATTAATATAGGCGAGCAGTAATACACTGAGCGTGAACAGGAACACCAGCACTCCGGATATAAATTATTGTGACGAGTCTATTCCCACACATGTTAACTACAGAAACCAGGGCCAACAGATGAAAGAGTCATCATCACAAATGAACATTTCTATAATCTGCTCTTGATTAAAACACAAGTCAAGAATCTAAAAGTCATTAAGAATTAATGGATTACAGACCAAGTAGTATATTTCTGTTTTCTGAACAACTCTAAAATATATTTATTTATTTATTTATTCAATTTATATCCCACCCTCCCCACCAGGGCAAGCTCAGGGTGGCTAACAAGGCCATAGGGATTATAAACAATATGACAATAAAACAGTATAAAGGTAAAGGTTTCCCTTGCTCGAAAGCCAGTCGAATCTGACTCTAGGGGGCGGTGCTCATCTCTGTCTCCAAGTCAAAGAGCCAGCCCTGTCCGAAGACTTCTCTGTGGTCATGAGGCCAGCATGACTAAATGCCGAGGCGCACGGAACGCTGTTACCTTCCCACCGAAGTGGTACCTATTTACCTGCAATTTCTTGCTTTCAAACTGCTAGGTTGGCAGGAGCTGGGGCCAGAGATGGGAGATCACTCCGTCACGTGGTACTCGGGTCTCGAACTGCCAAGCTACCGACCTTCCGGTCTGCAACTCAGCATCTTAACCTCTAAGCCACCACAGCCTAAAACACTATAACAATATAATAATTTAACAATTTAAAATCAACAGACTGTTTAAAATACACCTCACATCAGATAGTGGAACTGTCTTAACATCCACCATAGGGAAAACAGCAGCTGGTGTCAGGCTCCTTAGGGCTTGAGTTCTCTCATATGGGCATAAATATTAAGCCGGCAGCCAAGAGTGGATAGTAGGGCATAGTATTCCGCTAGATGGTAAATCATTTATTGTGGCATTGAATGCTTGGCGGAAGAGCTCCGTCTTACAGCCCCTGTGGAATTTTACTAAATCCCGCAGGGCCCTGATGTCCTCGGGGAGCTCGTTCCACCAAAGCGGAGCTGCCACAGAAATCACTTAGTAGCATGAACAGAACATATGGTTTTATCAGTCAGGCTACAAAATGCTTACATGTCTTGGCCCTTAACCTTATAGTTTTCATAACTTCCATGTGACCTGACATCAGACATTGAATAAAAACCAGATACCCAACTGATAGCAAAACTTAGTAGCCCTCTTGCCTGGAGATAAGCTTCCTTTGTCACAGGTCCACTATACAATTTATTTGATGTTTAATCAAGTATTTAAAAATTCCCAGTTTCTACCCATCCTAAATTCCTGGCTATACCGTTTAAACATCAAAGGAGAATTCAGTGGATCTAATTTACCATTTGAAACGATAAGATATAAAGGGAAATTAGATCCACTGAACTCTCTTTTGATGTTTTGGGAAAGTATCTTTTAAATTCTATTAATTACTTGAGTGATATCATTTTTATTCAACCAGAGCCTCAATGGTATATATAAAATATCTGTTTTGTTAATCCAGTAGATTTTTGGCCATGAATTGGCCTAGTTACAGATTCCATCTTTTAACAACATGGATTTCAGACCCTGACTCTGTGTAGATTGCCATCAGAAATTGACTACTGCTAAGACTGCAGTGATACAGCACCATGAACTACATCTAATCCATAATAGCTATAAACTCTGGGAAAGTCCCTGTTAATATTAGTAATAATTTTCATTATGGGGGGGGGGGCGCAACTTGTCTAAAGCTCTTTTTTCAGGGCTCTTTTTCAAAAGGAACGTTCCAGAACAGAATTTTGGAACTTCTTCGACAAAATTCTTTTTAAAATGTTTAAAAGTTCATGGCCGGAGGCCTGGTCTTCCCCCCATAGAGTGCAATATTTTCTGTAATAAAGTTTGACTTGATTCTGTTTTCTCTTATAATGTTTAAATTATTGTTTAAATAATTTTAAAGTTTTAAAATTTTATAGTTTTAAAAATTCATTCTAAAATTTTTACAAGGTTATGGAAATAATCTAAGAAATGAATGTACACAATAGTCAAATGTAGACTCACAACTTTAATGCTACTAGCATTTTTTGCTCACAAGGTAGAATTTTTACTCACAACACTGTGGAGCTTAGCAGGAGCATTGGTTGAGAGGCCCACAAGCCTGTGAGGGCCCTGCCTTTTCCTGGATCCTAGGATAGGTAGCTATGAAACTGCTTCAGTTTGCTTGTTAGGAAACTAAGCTATGGCAGCGGTCACTCGAGGGAAATAATGTGGGGGGAAAGTGAGGCTCTTTGCCCCAGAGTGAAATGAAGTGTGATAGCGTGATCAGACCTACCCCTGAGACTCTGTGCTCAGGCCATCAGCAGCCAATCACACATTGGTGGTGAAGCGTTGCAAAGAATCCTGGGGGGAGGAAGAAGCAGCATGGCGTGATCATACATATGTCGATTGCAAGTCACTGCTTCCCGATCAGATGGGCGTTTCCCCCCGAAATGGAGTTTCCGCATGTGCATGACCACGGAAGTGAGTCCGGAGAACAGCGGACATGCGCACAAACAGGAAATCGAGTGTGGAGTCCCGATCTTGGCCAGAACAGATCAGCTGCATGCATGCCTCTCCGGACAGGGTGACAGGCTTGTCAGGACCCCCCGGAACCCACTCAACAGCTAGCAATGGAGAGGGAGCTGGACCTCCTGGGTGCAGTTGTCCTATCTGCATGTGCAGTAGTGGGGGCAATCATCTGCCAGATGCAGACAGCATGGCAATTTTGGGAGGAGGCGACAGATACCAGCAGGAGACAGAGGACTGCTGTGACTGCAAGATATGTAGCCAGGCATCGAGCCTGGTCAAGGCAGTGGCAGGCCAGTAGGACAAGGAACACCCTCTACCTTGTCCGTCCAGCAGAGGAGTACAAACTCCACTGCTGGTGTGTGTACCCAAGGTCCAGGGACTGGTGGATGACATTTGTCACCCATGTCTGGGGGGATGAGCAGTGGCTCAAGCACTTCAAGATGTCCAGGTAATGTATACAGGGTGTAGACGAAGTCCATCAGTTGGCCCATGATATGCTGGGGACAAGTGCCACTGTGGGAGTGGGAAAGACCACCGTGGCAACCATACACCAGAAGATGGGTAGGCAAGGGCACATGGAGACCAATCTGGCAGCCAGGGGCAGTGACAGGAGCCTGAGGAGCCCCCACAGGTGCCTGTAGATACCATGCATCAAGAAGAGGGTGAGGTGGTTTGGGAAGCTCTCACCACGTGGCTGTGTAGACAGGCCAGGATCCACTAGGGTAAGGGGGGAGGGTACCCACAACCCCCAGCACCACACAGCTCTGGGTCCACCCAGCACCTCCTACACCACCAAATGTAGGTCCCACTGTTCACCATGGGGTGCCACACTACAGAGATGTGTGGATGGAACGGTAATAAAGGGGTTACAGACTTCACAATCATTCTCCGTTCCTCATTGTACCTCAGGGACAGAACTGGGCCCACAAAGTAGGGAGGGGTCAAGGGTCTGTCCTCCCCAGCAGTCATACCGCATTGTGTGACCCCTGTGGTTCCTTCAATCATGGAGGGCTTCCCAGGTAGCAGTACCAGGGGCACCCCCTCCAAGTGGAAGCCTGGCTGGGGTGATGGGCCCCCCTTATTCCCTGATGGCCAGGTCATCAAGGCTGTGGGGATGCATTTCACTGCACATGTGCTTGATGATTCCACTGGAGGGAGGCATCTCTGGATGAATGCCATTACCAGGGTGCCTGTGAGCAGTGGCGGCGCTGCAGGCTCCGAGAGCTGGGGACGGCTCGGCCCCTTTTGCTAAGCAGTGTCGACCCCAGTGAGGAAAAGGATGGGAGACCCAATGGGAGACCCCGGTCAAGAAAGTCTTTTGTGTCAGCACGGGGTGGCCTGAAGCCTGTTTTGCACATCCCTAGGATGCCACTCCCCTCATGTCCCCCCCAGCACTCTCGCAGCTGCTGGCCTGTTCAGCCCTCCCAGAGTGGCCAGGACCACTGCGGGGATGCGTTGCAGGGATGCACTTCACTGCACACGTGCAAGAGAAGTTTGCAGCAACCAGAGTTCCCAGTGAGGTGGTGGCATCCGTCAGAGGGGGCTTCCCCCCCCCATGGGGTTGCCGTCTCCAGACCAACACCACCACCAGGGTGTTCGCGAGTGGCAGCAGTGCTGTGGGTTCCAGGAGCCAAGAACGGCTTGGCCCCTTTTGCTAAGCAGCGTTGACCCCAGTGAGGGAAAGGATGGGAGACCCCGATCAGAAATGGCCGATCAGGAGTCTTTTGTGTCAGCACAGGATGGCCCGAAGCCTGTTTTGCATGTCCCCAGGGTGCTGCTCCCATCATGCCCCCTCAGCACACTCACAGCTGCTGGCCTGTTCAGCCATCTTGGAGCAACTGGGACCACTGTGGGGATGTGCTTCAATGTGCACACGCATGAATCGCCTGGTGCACCGGTGAAAGGTAATGCAGTGCTCCCCTACACATGCACATTCTCTGCCGCCTTTGGGAACACGGGGACATGGTGTTCCCAAATAAAAGAGTGCTCTGGCTAAAGGAGGAGGTGGAGTGTCTCCTCAGGACACTCCACGAGCTGGAGGCCCTCCACCCACCTGGAGACTCTCCCCCTCTTCAAGGCGGTGGCACAGCAGATGGCAGCCCTGGGGTTCAGGTGCTTGGCGGATCAGTGCCGGGCCAAGTTTAAGAGAGAGAAGGTCACCTTCTTTGAGGCCCTTGAGGTTTGAGCTCCTGAGGGCCCTCTGGGACCAGGGCGGGCAGCCTGAGTGGCGTTATCAGACACCTTACAGTGAGTATGCCCCACCCTTATCACCTGTGGTACTCCTGTTGTGACTTTTGTGAACACCTCCACCATATCCCCACCCACAGGGTGGTCCCGTGCGAAGTGGTGGCATTCTCCTCCAGCAAGAAAGACCCTGGACCCCCCGTTGGCCACGGACAGGACCCAAAAGAGCAAGGTGTGTTGGGCACAGTGGCATTAGACTGTGCCATGTGGCCAGGCACCACTGATGACCCTGGCCATGCACCTGCCATTGCTCTGGCGTCTGCAGCTGGCCACAGTCCAGACTATGTTGGCCGATGGCTCAGTAGCAGCCAGGCTCAGTAGCCGGGCCACTGCTGCTGAAGTGCAGTTTCGGCAGCCAGGTGTTGGCCAGACACGTGTGCCAGTAGGAGTGGCGCCTGCGTGGGGCATGGTCATTGGCCTTCTGTGTTGATGTTGTTATCCCCCTGTAGAACCAGGGGTGGTGAGCTCCCCACACACCTCTCCGAGGCATGCTGAAGCGGGCATCTCAGGTGTGTAGCTGAAGTTTGGTGCTGGACTCTGCTTTGCCTTCCAGGGGATATGGGGTTCCGAGGGGCTGTGCCAACAGCCTTGCCAGCACATGGTGGCCTTGTCTTTCAGGGAGTGGGCTGGGTCCTGTGGGTGCTGCATGGAGTCCATCACATGTGCCATGGGTGGCATGGGTGCCAAGGTCACCTGGGTGCTAGCAGCAGTGCCCTTGGGTCCCACAGTGACCACATGTGGAAGGATTCCGAGAGGGCCAAGGGCTGTGCAGGTGGGCGGACACAGTGATGCCTGGCATTCTGGTTGCTGTCAGCTGGCATGGTGGCCTGTCATTGTTTGGTGGACCCACTAACACTCTCCTTGTCCCCTGCAGGTGAACAAGCAGGAGTGGCTGTGGCGAGGGCCGTGGCAGGTGAAGGTTATGACACCCCTGGGGAAGAGACATGGCTCATTTGGGGGGGGGCAGTGGGCCCCGGGAATGCTGCAATGGTGGTGTGCAAGGGTGCCCACCATGTGTCTGTCACCTACCTTCGCTAACTGGTCAGGCCATCTTCACATCTCCAGTGTCACACTCCTCCTGGTCGCTGCTCCATTGCTGGGTTGTGCTGTAGGTCTCATGACCTGGAAATGGAAGGGGTCCTCACCACTGTTGCTGGCTTATGTGCCTATGGTGAATGCAGCTTGGATGTGACCTATCTGCCTAGGGTCCCTGTATCAGCACCTTATGTCACTGCTGACTTGGAACTCCTGTAGACTGCTGTGTGGCCCCTGTGGTATCTCCTTGAAATGCACTCACATGGAAGAGTGGCCTCATGCTGGGCATGTGCTGCCATAGTCTCATGCATCACCAACCCCCTGCCATGTGCTCTGGTATGCGGTGGCTGCATGGAGTGCCACTTGACCTCCATGGAGTGCACTGGGGGACTGTGTGGCATCTGTGACTGTGGTGTGTCACTGTATTCATGCACATGGAGTGTGGGTCCATGAGGTCAATCCTCCAGTTGCTTCCCATAGTCCGGGTCTTGAGAAGGGACCTATGCACAGGGGGCTGGATGCTCCCAGGGTAGTGTGGGCCGGGATGGGTTTGGATGCAGGTGCTGTGGGAACAGCCTTGAGGGTTTGGACCGCCTGATCTGTGCCCTTCAGTGTGCTTGGAATGTTCACACCCAGCACCCCAGGACCTGCTGGTGGTCACACCTACCTGCCTGACTGCTGGTAGATGGCTGAAGCTCGGATGTGTCCTGTGAGTCCTCAGGGAAGAGTTCCAGGGATGCCTCCTCAGAGGAGGTGGAGGAGCCCTGGGAGGCCCTTCGGGCAGGAATCCGCCTAAGATTCTGGAGCAACCTTCTTGGCCGTATATCTGCGTCCACATGTAGGATTCTGTCCAGCTCCTCATAATAGGGGCATGTCACTCTTCTCTCACCAGACTTGGCATTCAGAGACACTGTCCTTTTGTATTCGAACTGCAGCACCTTGGTTTCTGAGTGGCACTCAATGACGGACCGTCTATGCCCTCGAGAAGCAATACCTTGGGCTATCTCCTCATAGATGTCTATGTTTCTTTGGCTCTCCCTCAGGCCATCCTGGACCTTGGCATCTCCCCACAAAGCCAACAGGTCCAATGTCTCTGACGCTTGCCCGTGTCCTGCTTTTTCCAGAAAGTACTGCATTTTCTGCGGTGGCTTTTTACTCCGCCTCTGTTGCACCGCAAAATAGGCCGCCGATGAATCCGGGACTTTGCGCAGATGTTCCCGTGTGATCGCGCCCTTTTACTCCGACCAGGAACCGCACCTATGCCGCCGCTAATTGTACATATGATCGGGCCCTATAACTAGAAGGGCAGAAGGGTGATAAGGAGGCAATTAATGGTTTGCCCACATGTTTGCAAATTTTGGTCCCAGTTGTATTTACAGTCCCTGGTGGTCCTTGATTCATCGCTATCTAATACGTCCACTACTGGGTACTGGTTTAGAATTATGCTGTAGATTCATATATTGTCTTTCATGTTTCACAGTGAATTGTTCCCATCATCCTTGAGTGGTTAGAAGGTATCCATCTTCTTATATGCAGATGATATGGTGTAAATTTCCTTAATCTGTATCAGTTTAAGAAGCATGTTGCATAATTTGGTAATTTAAAAAAAAAACATTAATTTTGCAAAGACCAAGGTCTTTGGGAAGAGACCTCGAAAGCTTAAGTGGTCAGTAGATGATAATTACATTGCACGATGCAAAACCTTTAAATATCTCAGGGTGATTTTCAGTGAAAGCTCACTTGGTGATCACAAGATCAGTCAGTCAGTCAGTCAGTCAACCTTTATTGGCATAAAGGTTTTGCCAATGGATGGATCAGCATGGATCACATTTTAAAATGCATATCAAAATTATGTAAATATAAACAGTCAATCCACCAGGGCTTTGACCTTATATTCTCTTACCCTCATAATGATAGAAAGAAATCACATAACTAAGAAAGTAATGTGGGGGTGGAGATCTGATAAAGGGAAAGATATAAGGCTCTCTTCAGATAGACTGTGCTTATTGTGCAGGAGGGGGCTGATTAGAACATCCCAAATCCTATCACATCATGCCAAGTCCTCTCATGATCACAAGATCTCTAATTTTGAGAACCACAAGGGCCATCTTGAACTTTTACAGCTCAAAAGGTGGATTTTTGATTGAACCAGCTCTGAATTTGTTCCAGAGTGATTTCATTTCACAGCTCCTGTATCATATAGAGATCTGGGGCTGGAATTAATATTTGATCATGACCCTGGAACCTATTGAAAATTTCTTTTTAAAGTAAACTTCAGCTTTGCATCATGGTACTCCAATGGTTTTAGTGCAGGCTGAACTTGGATTACCCTCAATGAGAGCCTGCAAGCATTTCACCCTATTCAGATTCAGAAAACAAAGGAATCTTTCTATCAGTCTGCTTTTAAGGCAAAGCATTGTGCTACTGAACTCAGATGCTGCTTGGATAGCTGGCTTCAACAACATTCCCTGCTGTTATTCCCTAGTGGATGATTTTTGGGGTGTCCCTTGCCTGGTTTCAAAATATAAGATTGCATTTTTAAGACTGATGCTACATTTGACAGAAATACAATTTCTCACTCTAGATTTTCTCTCTAGTTCAAATTGCTTTAAAAGGACCATGGCAGAGCTTCTTATCTGTCCATCATTACTTTCCCAACTCTTAGAAGGCTATAACATCTATGAGGTTTCAAACTATGCCTTCTGCCATTTTAGTAGGTTGCTATACAAAAAACACTGACTGCTGCTCATCAATATATTTGGTCCCAAAAGAGGTTCCACACTGTATTTTGTATACTGACCCTGGGAATAAATTTCTTGCTGACATTTTAAAGGATATTTTCTCCTGTGAAGGAAAAATTAATTTTCCTTCTTTCTGATTCAGACCAGAATTTTTCTTTTAGAGTGGCACAATTTACCTTCACAGCCAAGAAAATACAGGCCAGAGCTATGTTTAAAGGCTGAACTATCTTAACTGTGAGTTGTGACAGTGTTCATGTGGTTTTAGTTGTCTTTTAAAGAGCTTTTACATTCTTATGTTCTTGCTTTTGTGATAATTTTGTATGTCCCTCTGTATGTCCTAATTGTCATTCCTTTTGGCCTCATACAATAAATGTTTTCCATGCTAAATTTTATATTCAGTGGGTTCTTAAGTCTCTCTAATTGTTTCCAGTGGGCATAAAAACATTCCTGTCATTTGTTCTAGTACATCTGTTGCCAAGAAGCCGTTCCAGATTGCACAGTAAAAGAGACTCTTTTACCATCAGTGCCTTGCTGGACTGTGAATTGGATGCCAGGGCAATGGACAGAGCTGTGGTCCTAAGTTGCATGCCCCATGCTGGACTATGGGCTGTATGCTGTGGCCAGGGCAGCCTCGTGCCAGAGGCGCATGCCAAGCCACACCTGGACCCATGACTACAGAGGACTTCTGCCCATGCTCCATTCAGTAGAAAGGAGTATAAATGCTATGTTGCCCTAAACTGCTCTAAAATGGAAACTTTATTAACAATACTATACTATCTTAAAGACAATACATTTTACAATGTTACAACATAAACATGCAACAAAAAATCGTAAATGAAACCGGGCTCATAACTTTGAATTGCCTGCAAAAAGAGCCATGTAGTCACTCCCTTAGCACATCAACCTTAAATTGTCCAGCCATCATTTCTTTTGTCCTATCCACCCTAAGGTATTGTTTTTTTTCTTCTACATTTCCTGGGAACCAGTGACTGTGCAGTTCCTGTTTCAGGTCACAAAATGGGCTTCTTAAGGGAAACTCTCTGCACATGCAGTGGAGCTCTCACCCCCACCCCACCTTTCAGTTTCCCTCCCTGATCAGTTTGGAACCACTCCACGTGTGTTGCTGGCCGGCTCATGATTGTTAGAGAATGAACTTAATATTTGCTTTATGGACTATATTTATTGCTACACACAATGGACTGTACACACACACACATAGGCTCAAAGAACTGTACGCTTTAAGTCACCTGTTGTGATGTAACACATAGAAGGTGCCTGCACAAGCCTTACACGTGTAAATAAGGTTTCAGCTACACAGTTACCAGCCTGTTGAAGAAGCACACACCTCCATTATTGTGAGCAGTAAGAAACAACAGCTCTGAGAAGAGACAGCCCCCATTGCAGAATTATTTGTGGTCACGTACGACACATCACTGCTTTGTTCCTGCATTGGTATTTCCTGCCAAATGGACATTTGGTTCACAATGAGAATGGCCAGCTTCATCAACACTACAATGGAGCATCCTGACGCCAAGGTTTTCACAACTGCCCAGATGCTATTCTTTGAGTAAGGTTTTAGATTACAATATTGGCCACTCCTTATAGGTAACCTCCCACTCCTATAGGCAACCAATAGGATTGTTTTTGGGATGGACTAACAGGTAAGTGGGTCCACAGGATGGAACAGTTACCACCCATCTAATGGACCCACTATAAAAGGAAAGGACCATTCCCCTGTACCTTCCTAGCAAGCAACCCCCGCAACAACCCCTCTCTGCTTTTTACTCCTCTTGAGTCCCACTTGCTATCCCCAAACCCCAAATCTACTTTGATCTCTTGATCTGCAGTCAAGAGACCCACAAATTCTGGCTGGTTCTGGTTGTGTGTGAACTCCCTTTAGTTTACATTTCTTCCCATCCATTCTTCATTGGAACAACCAAAGCTGCAAGACAGATAAGTATTGCCCACCATCACCCCCATTTGCTAATGCAACTATGCTTAATTTAATACTGTATTTCTAAGGAACTTGATTGGATGTGTGAGTGCATCAGTATTGTTTGTATGAGATATATTTTCAAGTAAAAGACATTTATTTTAACAATAACAGCCTTGAAACCTTCTCTGGTAACCCTTGGTGGGAACAGGACCTTGGTATAGTTGGCAAGAACCCATTTATAAATTGCCAGTCACTGTAAATAAAGCAATTCGGCTATCAGGATCCACTCCCTCTGTCTCGTCTTCTTCCCTTTTCACTGCACAGTCTACTCATCTCGCCAGACAGGTAACATATCACCCACCAACGAATGTGAAACTTGCTGTCTTTTCCTAGATCTGTATTGAGTGCATATGTGTGCTAGTCATTTCTGTATTACTGATAATTATTAAGTAAAAGACCAATTATCACATGAACCTGGTCTCCTCATCTATTCACGGGCTCTTGGAATTCTGACTCTGGTATATACAGGTTATGCCCCTGCGCTATATGTCAATTGCCCTTTGATATCATAATTCCCCCAAGCTTGATAAGAAATAAGGCAATTCGGCTAACACATCCTGTCCCTGGGATCATATTAAACTGCTCTGGGACTGAAATGTCAGCCCCCAGAGCACTGCTTCCAGTCCTAGAGGTTGTGGTTCCACTCTGTGTGCTGACATTCAAATCCAAAAGCATTTTATCTGGGCCCAAGGACTGTCATTCCATTCTGGAGGCTGACATTCTAAGTTTAGGGCAGGTTTCCTGAAATCCATTTCACATTTCTTTTGTAGCCTTTCTGTGCTGTAATGTATTTCAGTAGACTCTATGCAAGTTAGCTGGCATTGTGGCTTAGTGGTAGAGCACCTGCTATGCATCCAGATGGTCCCAGGTTCAATTTCTGGCATGTTCAGTTAAAGGGATCATATAATAGCTGACGTGAAAGATCTCAGCCTGAGACTGTGGCGAGCCACTTCCAGTCATAGTAGACCTGACTCAGTATTAGGCAGTATAAAGGAGTTGTTGTTCAGTTGCACAATCGAGTCTGACTCTTCACGACCCCATGGACCACATCACGCCAGGCTCTCCTGTCTTCCATTGTGCTCTGAAGTTTGCTTAATTTCACATTCGTTGCTTCAATGACACTGTCTAACCATCTCATCCTTTGTCGTCCCCTTCTTCTTTGACCTTCAATGTTTCCTAGCATCAGAGTCTTCTCCAGTGAGTGCTCCCTTCTCATTTGGTGGCCAAAGTATTTGAGCTTCAGCTTCAGTATCTGACCTTCCAGGGAACAGATACTGATTCCTTTGGTATAAGGGAGACCAAGGTTCAAATCCCCATGCTGTCATTGAGGTTTTCTGAGTAACTTTAGGCCTGTCACACACTCCCAACCTCACCTACCGCATAGGGTAGTAGTGAGGATAAAATGGAAGAGAGAAAAACTATGTAAACTGCTTTGGGTCCCTATTAGGGAGAAAAGGGGGGTGTAAATAAATAAACATACACCAGTTGTTCCTGTCTATTGCAGTTGAAGATTCTGGAAAAGAAACCTCCAGATTTCTGAAACTGTATATATTGCATGGTATTCTGGAACAAGAGCTGCGGTGGCTCAAGTGGTTAAGACGCTGAACTGCAGGCTGTGGAAGGTCAGTAGTTCAGCGGTTCAAGACCCGGGTGCCGCAAGACAGGGTGAGCTCCTGTCTCTAGTTCCAGCTCCTGCCAACCTAGCAGTTTGAAAGCAAGAAATTGCAAGTAGATAAATAGGGACCACTTCGGTGGGAAGGTAACAGCGTTCCGTGCACCTTGGTGTTTAGTCATGCCGGCCACATGACCACGGAAACGTCTTCGGACAGCGCTGGCTCTTCGGCTTTGAAACGGAGATGAGCACCGCAACCCTAGAGTCGGATTCGACTGGCTTTCAAGCAAGGGAACCTTTACCTTTACCTTTTATTCTGGAACAGAGGACCTATGTATCAAAACTATGGGTTAATGAAGGCTTTCAGACAAATCTAAAACCCATTTTAATTGATGAGTTAGTGAAAAGGTCAGCAAAACATTATATATTTTACCACATTCTGAAATGGCTTAGTTTTTTTTTTACAGTAATACATGGGTAGTACATGGGTAAGCCATGTATTGAAGTTGCTCAAAACATGCTAAAATATTGATCTAAATTTTTGGTGGTGCCTTCAAAAGGAAGCTGAATCATGATGAGGAAAGTCATCTAGAAGGAGATGTGGGTTCATTAAAAAGGTCTGTATACATTCACCCCATACTTTGCAGAATTTAGATAGATGGTTGGTCAGTCCAAGGAAGGGTTTTGATTGGCTGAAAGACAGCCTCTATACTGCAGAAAGATTATGGGAACACAGCTTTTGGAATATGTCTATGAGAGATGTAGGTATCAGCCCCCCCCCCCCTTAAGATTCAGCATAGGACTTTCATGTAGCACTGGATTTACTTATGAAAGGATGACTGATTGATTTCAGAGGGATCATTGAATGAGATAAAAGCTGTAAGCCTGGGACTCTTATAAAATCGATATATGATACAGCTGAAGGAATGCACTGTATCTTTTATTAAACATGCAATTGAATTCAGTTATGGCTTTTGGAGAATTACTAACATTTGGCAAATTTCCCAGATCTTGTTATAACTATATTTAAACAATCAGCATTGCAAGGATGTTTGAGTGTAACATCATTAACTTTGACTGTCTAGTAAGTTTTATTTATGGTATTCATTTAATTTTTCCAATTCTGGGAATAGAATTGTACTGCCCATATAAATATAAAGTTATATTGCTATGCTTGCTGTGTTTGGTAGTTTTGCACCTCATACCTTAACAATTTGGTATTGCTAGTAAGGCAAGTGACAGCATGGTCTAATGCATGACAACACTCATAAATTGATAGTGTTGATCACTGTTTGACAATAATATGCACTTTTGTCATTAGGTTTTTTTTTGACACTTTGGAAACGAAGAACTGGAATATTAGTAATATTTCTGCTGAGTGTGGACTTAAGGCAAAATGTTTTAAATATAGACCCCCCCCCAAAAAAAGAAACCAACAAACAAAAGCCAGATGATGTTTGTACTTCTGTAAGGTTATTCTTTTCTGGATTTCTTTTATTTTCTGTTTAGTATGTCAAAAGCCCTGTTCACATGTTACAGGGAACACACTACATCCTGCCTATGTGTGTGTACATCTATTTGTAAGAAAGAGCCAGTGCACATTTACTTTACAAATGAAACCAAGGACCAGTACCTGGAAACATATGGGGTTTGTATCACACATTTATGCATTTATGATAACTCACATACGAAGAACAATCAAGGGTACACTGAACATGGATTGTACATGCATTCAGTATAAAGTGTGAACAGGGCATTGTATCTGCTGAAACAAGGAAAACTCTGATTCTGGTCTTCAGAAGCACCTTCTGTTATCTTTTCAGTCAAGACTGACAATTGCTCCCCTACATTTCTTACCATATCTGTGACAGTAACCCAAGATGTTTGAGCAGCTCACAGACAATTGAACTGCCTGACAAAAACTGAGTCCCTGCTCATAACCGCCAAACAGAACATGAGCTGAAGAGCTGAGGATGTTTGAACATCTCTAGAGTTCACCAGTCAAAATGGACAAGACTTGAATATGAGAGAAAACAGCCACAAGATTTCTCCTCCTCCAACAACACCTCTTTTATCAGTTAATAATATTTTCAGTCGGATGGGTTTGGCAGAGAGTCAAGATAGTCACTGGAAACCAATTTGGGAATTTTCCACACACGTGTAATACAATTGCAACTGAACCTTTTAAAAAAAGTTTCTGGGCACTGCTTGCAATTTCTTATAGAACTGAAACTCTAACAGAGGAATGTTTGTCCACCACTGCTGCAAACATGAACAAAAAAGGAAGACGTGAAAAGCTTTCCCCAGTATTCTGGGATATTTTGGTAGGTCCAAAGTATCATGTTTCTCCTTAAAAAAACCCAGCATTGTCATACAAGGTGGAGAAATATTGCCTTTGCTCCTATGAAGTACAAGTACAGTGGTGGTCACAGACACATTTCCTGGCCTCCCCCTCCTCTCAAGAACTCCTTGACATCTCAAAAAAGCCTGTGCTGGACATTGTGAATGAAAGGCCCTGCAGCCAAGGGGGATGCTATGAAGAGAGGGGATTGATGGGCACTACTCTTGATATGCACAAGTGGAAAGACCACTGACAGAAGACGAAAGAGTGGCTGATTTTGCTCAGTATTTCCTTCCCCCGCTACATGGCTTTTGTATTGCAGATTCCATAACCTTCCACATTAGCATTTTAGAGGTTTCAAGAGCTATTGAGTTGAGGAGTTGGACAGGAAAGAAGCAAATTATGAGCATCTTCTTTGTGTTTGTATTTCATAGGATTTAAGCAACAATGAACTGAAAAGCAAAGTAAGATCAAGGTTAAAGGAAACTGAAAATATGATGGAATGGATTTGATAGAATTTGTTTTCTTCTGAAGATATAAGCCTTATAATAAGTGAAAATCTGATTAATAATTAGTGTCTTTTGAAAAATCAAAGTTGTAAAATAAACAAACTGCATTAAAAAACCCACAACATGATGGATTGTACATTGAGATCAGATGGCTGTATCACTTCAACTTCTTAGTATCTAGTTTACAAAAATATGGCAGCAGTTAAGCCATTCCCATTATATCCCATTTTGGAGCAAGACTACCTAATTTATATTCTGTTTAGCACCTCACTAAAACATTTATGACCATGTTGATTTAAAATCATATTGAATTTTCAAAATGTGTAGCATATATAATGAAGAACATATTAAGAAATTATACCCCTGGATTTTAACTTCAGTTCTCTTGTTGAACTGAGGATATCCTCTGAACTGGATTTACCTGAATGACCCAAAATTTGAAACACAGATACTTTTTTCACTTTTAAAACCACTTAGTTGGTCTATTTTTCTGTGTCTGGCACCAAAAAGAAAAGAGTAAGTGGATTCCATTGTAAATCTTATTTTCTTAAGAGTAATATAAGTAGCTTCCAGGAAGAAATAGCCACCGGGGATCAAAGCTCAGCGTCCCCTCTACACTTAATCCCAATAACCTATTTACTTTGGATTCTCAATTTTGATTTACTTCTGAGTAAACATGTACAGGATTGAACTGTACATTAATATGGACCTTTTTTTTTTGGTCTTTCTTAAACTTCAGGTTATCAGAATAGTTTTCTCAAGGAACATTTGTTTAAAATATTTATATACCTGCTTCCTCCCAGGTATCCCAGAAGCAAAGGTGGTAACAGCAGTGCAAGAACAACAGAATAATTTAATACAACAAAAATTAAAACAACACATTAAAAACAATAGAAAACCAGCAATCATAGAAGTTTGATATCTAGCAAAGGATATTTTGGAACTGATGTGGAAAATGTGCTTTTTTAAAAAAAAATAGCTGCATCTTATGCCCTATGACTTCTACTGTTTCTCCTCTGAACCTTCAAGAACTTCAGCTGTCTCAATAAGCTTCCATCCCTCTCATCAATCACTGAAGATGAAAGAAAAACCAAAACTCAAAGGATTGGGTTATAAATCCTACAGTTCCATCATCTTTCAAAACTCTTGTCTAACAATCAACCCTGTGCGTACCACTTTGATGTTTCTCTCTTGTTTGCTACTAAATGCAATACAAGGCTCTTCTCATATAAATTCCTAGGCCTACATTCTGCGCGCTCTCTCTCTCGCTCTCTCTCTTTCAGTAGCTGCCATTTTTTTCTGTTGAGAAACAGTATAAATATATATTTGCACAAGTAAAAAAAACAATTACTATTCAAGCTGCTTGCAATAGTTGAAAGGCATCCAAGAAGATTCTAAATGTCACTGATATTCCCATTTGTATAATAATAGTGTCAAAAAGAAATGCATTTATGGTATTATTCAGTTGCTTTGGTACATTACACTGTCACAAGTAATACAATTTCACAGGGATAAGTGGATTAGTGCTTTTTGGATAGAAGCAGGGGTCATTTCGTAGAAAAATAGGTGCAGGAGCTCATTAGCATAACTTATTTGCATATGCCACACCCCGGCCCCTGGCATCACCGGAAGTGTGTCAGAGGGCAACACCCACTGCTCAGGCTCCACTGGACTGTTTTGGATCGCTAGCTGGGGGAGGGGGACACACAGATCTGCCCTAGCAGAGGAGGGAGAGCTTGTACCTGAATAATCCTTGGCCTTAAAGGTGCCACTGGACTGTTTTGGATTGCTAGCTGGGGGGGGATGCGCAGATCTGTGCAGGAAGGAAGGAGGAAAAAAGAGAAGGAAAGAAGGAGGGAAAGAAAGAGGGGGGAAAAGAGAAGGAAAGGAGGGAAAGAAGGGAAAGAAAGAGGGAGAGAAGGAAATAAGGAGGGAAATAAGGAGAGAAGGAAAGAGAGAAAGAGAGAAAGAGAGAAAGAGAGAGAAAGAAAGAAAGAAAGAAAGAAAGAAAGAAAGAAAGAAAGAAAGAAAGAAAAGAGGGAAAGAAAGAGGCTTTTTGCTCCTTGTGGCCTGGGGCTGCTGGGAGCAAGGGGTGGGGCTTGTTGCATGTGCCCACCCCCTGGGCTCTTTACTGCCGGAGCTCTGCTCCTGTGCACTCCTGCAAGAAATGACCCCTGAATAGAAGTAATACTAAAGTGGGTTGTATCCTATGACACCGCTCAGCTAACAGAGGTACCTTCCTCTGAAGCAAGGATCCTTTCTCTGATGCAAAAGACACTTCTGCTTAGTGGCTCTTACTTCAGAGGAAGGTGCTGTTACTACCTGAGTAGATCAGTAGGATACAACCCAACATTTCCACTAAATATTCAGATTAAATGTGCTCAGAAAATTTTATTCATTTCTCACAGATCTTTTATCACATATTTATCTTCTCAAAGTGTATGGAAGATCTTTTTAAGGACAACCCCTAAAATATAGACTTGATAATATTATTTTCTTTAAAACTGTCTTGTAAAAATGTTTCTTAGCACAGTATAATGAATCTTTTTACACATGAGACAGTAAGGCGCACTTTCTAACGAATTTGCTTAATGTGTTTGACATAACCAGGAATTTAGCCAGTTCCTTGATCAGCAAGTAACACTTAACAGCTAAACTTATTTTGTTATGAATTCCTCATAAAATATAATAAAATATAATGTCCTTATTATATAATTTTACCAGATGTACCACAACCATTCTGTACACTGAGTCACAATGCATTAAGAAATTTTAATAGAAATTGAGTTGTACACTACTAAACAAGTTTTAAATTTGCTTAATTTGATAAAAAAACAGTTGCATAGTTCATGGGATGTACCATTTCACTCATTCCTATTTGTTTCAAGGAGATATAGTATGATGGCTGTTAAATAGTGGGTTTAATATGGCAGAGGCGAAGGCAGAGTGATTTCAACAAGCAGCAGTTTATTGCATCTCAACAGGAATGTTCTACATGGGGCAACTGCCCTAACTACATACACCTAAGCCACTCCCAGCCCCCATGTGATTGGTGAGTTCAAATGGCCTCCAGGCTCTAGATTGGCATGGCTGTAGCCATGAGTCCATGGCCTGATAAAATAACACAGTGATTACCAGTCCAAGCCACTGTGTTTTGCATACAATTTGGTTGTTTCTTTTATTACACTGAAAAGTGGGATGATGTATATGAAATAAATAAAAATTTTGTTTATCCCCCTATTTTTCATTCTCATATTTAAAAAAGGGGGGGAGACATTTTATTTATGCAATCTACTTGGTGTGCAGAGAACTAGATAAATGAAAAAAATAGTGAAAAGTAGTAATATATTCCGGGAATGAGAGTCAATTTAGCTAAAGTAGGTTTCCCGCCAGTGAGGGACAGGGGAGGTGGTGCATTGTCTTCCGGGATAGGTCGAATGTGACTGGTTTGGGCAAGTAGTGAATTCTCTTCTGTTGAGAAGCATAGCAGACAGACATAGTGGATGGCATGGAAGAACACAAAACTTTGAATTGTAATTCAGTTTCTGTTTTAGGAACAAAAGGAATTCTAAAAACTGGCAAAACATCAATTATATAGTAAAAAAGAAGGCTTGGATCCAAACTAGAGAGAACACAGCTCAGCAAAAGGAATAGAATTTTCTTCCCTACTCTCTCCTTCTGCAGTATGCAGAGCCTCATGAACTGCTGCTCCCAAGAGTCAGGGGACCCTTAGGAACAACAATGTGGGAGAATCAGCAAAAGCACCCCTTTCACTACTGGTGGCAGTGTACTTCTGCCAGAAGAAAGGAAGATATGAATGCAAGTCAATACCTTTTGGTTACAATAAACTCTCTGCCATATATCATCACCCCTGTAATATATGTGTCTATCTTTCTCTTTTATTTCCTTTCCCTCTCTCCCAAATGTTACTTGGATTTACAATCATATGTGTGTTCCATTTTTAAAATGTGTATGATGCTTATTAATTTTAAGTACAATAATAATGTGTATACATCATTTAATGTACACCATAATAATAACTGCAATAAACTGAATGCAATAAACCAAGAGCTTATTTACATCCTCATTTATTATCATCTAAAGCTCTCAAGGTATGATGAGTCCAGTGGCATCTTTTAAAACCAACAAAGTTTTATTCACGATATAAGCTTTTGTGTTCAAGCACACTTCCTCAGATACAGTGGAACAGAACCTCCTCAACCATTACTTATACAGGGAGGGATGGGGTTTGTTGTCAGGAAGGGTAATTTAAAGTCAAGATGCATAAGTACTGTGTGATTATAGCTGAGACTGGATGTAAGAAAGATCTGTGAATGGCAGTAAATTAGCATACAAATACAAGAGTTAACAATCAGATGTACAGCATGTAACTGATTTTACACAATTTATTTATTTATTTATTTCTCACATTTTTATCCCGCCCTCCCCGCAAGCGGGCTCAGGATGGCTCACAACAAGGGCATCAAGTGCCAGTATAAAACATTAAAATCAAAATAAAACAGTCAGATTAAGATTAATAAAGTGCTCAGTGGTATTATTGCTTCAGTCAAATCAAGATGAAGGCTTGAAAATATTAACACAGGGGCTACTAACCCAGAGCCCATTTTGGCGACGCTGATCCATCATGGTACTGTAAAAGTTTTATATTGGGCCGTCCCTCACGGTTGTTGGTGGAGGTGGTAGTGGCAGCTCCTAATTAAAAGCCTGGTGGAAGAGCTTTGTCTTGCAGGACCTGCGGAACTGTGAAAGGTCCCGCAGGGCCCTGATCTCCTCCTGGAGCTCATTCCACCAGGTAGGAGCAGCCACCAAAAAGGTCCTGGCCCTGGTTGCCACAAGCCTGGCCTCTTGGGGGCCTGGAATCACAAGATGATGTTGAGTCCCCGACCGAAGTGCTCTTGAGGGTACGTATGGGGAAAGGCGGTCCCTCAGGTATGTTGGACCCTGGCCGTATAGGGCTTTAAAGGTATGTACCAGCACTTTGAAGCAGATTCATAACACTATTGGCAGCCAGTGCAGCACTTTCAGCACAGGTCGGATGTGGTCCCATTTAGGGAGACCCATCACAAGCCTGGCTGCAGCATCCTGCACTAACTGCAGCTTCTGAATCTGCGACAAAGGCAGCCCCATGTAGAGTGCATTATAGTAGTCTAACCTCGAGGTGACGGTCACATGGATCACTCTAGCTAGGTTGTCGCGGTCGAGGAAAGGGACCAACTGGCGAATCAGCTGAAGATGGAAAAAGGCTGAGCCAGCAGCGGCTGTCACCTGGGCCTCCATAGTTAAAGAGGAATCCAGGTGCACTCCCAGCTCCTAACCTCTGATGCTGGCACCAAAGGCACTCCATCGAAGGTCAGGAGAAGGAACCCCATTCCACGACCACCCCGACCCAGACACAGGACCTCCGTCTTCTAAAATATATTGGACATATGTTGTTTTAAAACAATGTATCTAATATGTAAGGTATTTTTGGAATACCTTATATATAGCAGTGTGCATTTACAAAAGGATCTCAAAACAGAGCTCCCTTTTCTAGTCTGGAACTTAATTCTTTTACCCTTTTGTACACTTTGATCCTACAAGGCTTAAAGAGCAGAATGGAATATCCTGCTTGTATTCACAGTTGGGGGATATGAGCAGGACCCAAAGAACATGCATGGGGACTTTTGACTTGTGGTCCTTGATTATTAGTCCTACATCATTATTCTTTGGTACCTCATGGTAGGTTTTACTATAATCCTCCAACAATGAATGGGTTAAAATCTAAACAAGTGAACAAACAATGCCA
This sequence comes from Gekko japonicus, assembly GCF_001447785.1. Lineage (NCBI taxonomy): Eukaryota > Metazoa > Chordata > Lepidosauria > Squamata > Gekkonidae > Gekko > Gekko japonicus. The sequence continues at coordinate 1,055,199 of NW_015174851.1, forward strand.
ACCTAGCAGTTCGAAAGCAAGAAATTGCAAGTAGATAAATAGGTACTGCTTTGGTGGGAAGGTAACAGTGTTCCATGTGCCTTGGCGTCTAGTCATGCCAGCCACGTGACCATGGAAATGTCTTCAGACAGCGCTGGCTCTTCAGCTTGAAAACTGAGATGAGTACCGCATCCCTACAGTTGGATTTCACTGGCTTTTGAGCAAGGGAAACCGTTACCTTTACTATGATGGCACTTTCCACCACCATATCACTAATTATTTTCTTTCAGGAATCCAAATGGCTGAAGACAGAGAGAAGAACAAACTGTGGACAAATGAGTATGGCTAATGAAATCTCTCTATAGTCCTTCCCATGAGTTGAGTTCTTTCTGCTGATCCTTTGCAATGGCTGACCTTTGAAACTGACAGAACATTCACCACTGATGCTTTTTTAAAAAGACATCTATCTTGACTGTGCAAAAAAAAAAAAGGCCAGACACCCAAGATCCACTTATATTTATATGTGAATCAAACTGTCATTTTTGTTCTGCTAGTGTCTGTTATCACACCTGGACAAGCAATCATTCACTAGGTTAGCTTCAAACAACCTTGAATTTTTAGGAAAGTCCTTGAGAGCTAATGCAGCTGCTTTATGTAGACTGTTCATGAGTGTAAGAGTGCTTATTCAGAAATCTTGGCAGATAGGGCTGCTAATAAACATTTAATTTACAACCCATAGAATTCCTTTAGCTTAGCAAAGTGTTTCATGCATCCATCTGTTTCTTCTGATTTATTAAAATCCCTGTTTAGCTTTTCATTGCCTGGGGGGGAGGGGAGTGGCATAATCATAGACAAGCCAGGTTTAGGGTATAAATATGTTCATGATTCAACAGTGGGAAATCCAAATTTTCATTATATTCCTATTTTAGGATTATAGATTGATTCAGTAAGTAGACAAAGAACCAATTGTCTTCCTCTAATTTATTGCACGCAATGAATACGAAGTAGGAACTCATTACATCACTGTGTGCAGAGGAGACAGAAGAAGATAATTTCTACCTAAAGTACTTGGCCAAGGCAGGACAGAAACCAAGAAAAAAAGGGGGGAGGGAAGCAGGACTGGGCCAAGGTAGGTCAGGACAGACTACATAAGAGCATAAGAACATAAGAGAAGGCAATGTTTGATCAGGCCAAAGGCCATCCAGTCCAACACACCGTGGCAAAAAATACCAGGTGCCATCAGGAGGTCCAGCAGTGGGGCCAAGACACTAGAAGCCCTCTAAAAAGCCCACTAAAAAGCCTACATAGCATTAAGGCATAATTCATAATGAAAAGGCCGCTGAATATCACAATTAACTCTGAATGCAAAGTTTTCTACTGAATTCCTTAGGTTATAGGTCACAAAACAATCCCAGAACAACTTCAATAATACATCCAGAATTTAGCACTATAATATCTTGTGCTGGTTAAAACAACAGTATCAGAAATGATACCTTCACTTTTGGTGTTAAAGCCTGTAATGAGACTAATCAAATTATGCTGTTATATGACTCTGGTCATGAAATATGTATCGCTTATCATATAAGAACATAAGAGAAGCCAATGTTGGATCACGCCAGTGGCCCATCTAGTCCAACACTCTGTCACACAGTGGCCAAAAATACCAGGTGCCATATATGCTTCCTTATATGATAATGGAATTCTAAAGTTTTAAAATGGTAGCTTTATTGGTCTAAAGTGGACTTTAGAGCAAAGAACACAAGATATAAACCTGAAAGTGGATACAGTGATGAAAGAAAATAAACGGATAGACACAATCTCTCCTTATATATAATTGAATAGTGGGTGCCAAAGTTCTAATTCTAAAATGCACTCCCTTAGTGTATGGCTGATGGCACTGCTCCTCAGCATATATCACCACCAATCAGAAGGCAAAGCCCGGGTCCCGCCCACACCACAACTGCTGCGACAACCTGGTCTTTTGCATATGGAAGCAGATTGGACTTCACTCCATTCCACACCTCAAACTGCCCCCCCCCCCAGCAAGGCAGTTGGAATGTCAGTTGCATATGGAATCTGCTGTATTCTGGTGGTGTGCAGGTCCCAGATTCATGTTTTAAAAGCAGACTGACACTGTTTGCCCAGAGCCTCTTTCTAGATCCCGTTATATTTATTTCCACAACGGGCCTTATTTCTAGTGATGGAATATAGGGCTATGCAGACCCATCTAAGATTGAGAGGGGTGGAGGAAAAAATGGAAGATGAAATTCGTACCAGAGTGATCAAAGCCATTGCAGAATACTTACAAGAAGATGTGGAAGACTTTGGAGTTAATTTTGATCTGATTTACAGAGTGAATTCAGCTTATGCAAAAGGGAGGAAGGGTCCCTCTTGGCCTCCAAAAGCCATGTGAGACAAGGGCTATAGTAAAGGGGGGGGTATTTGAATGACTGAGTGGAGAAGCTCCTTGGATCCTCTACATCATTGTAATTGATCCACAAAGGATAAATTGACCTAAGCTTTTGAATTGTCAAGAACTGCCACAAATGCTCTTTCTTTGGGATGATCATGGCAACTATTTTTCTAACTCAAAATGCTTCTTACTCCAGTATTTGTGATTTGTTGCAGTGAAATATTTTTGTGGTAAACTGACACAAATGCACACCACTTCTGTAGAAGTGTTCAGATAAATACCCAGTTCTTTTTGTGTTTGTGCCTGTGTTTGGGACTGACTTGAAGAAGCAGAGCAGAAGTATCTTGTAGTTCAGTCCTTAAAAAACACATTCCTGGGAATGAGTCTCATTGAGTAGACTTCAGTAGGATTCTGTTTAGGATTGCTCTGCTGACCTTGCAAGTTGTTCCATATGAGGATTGTGTGTATATAGATTTCAATAGCCTTAGAAGGTAGGGAGTCAGCCCTGTGTAATGAAATGCAAGTTCATCATGATTTCTATGGCCAGGTTTTGTGCTGTTGTTTTTTCCAATGATATGTCTTATCACACACCATCATATTCCAGATATTTAAACCAATGAGACTTGGGCTGTATCTCCATCCACAATCATTGGGGTCAAGTGCAAAAAAGAGGACCTGAAGAGGGATGTTTCAGAAACCTTCCATTGGTTGTCTTTGTTTTGGAGCCCTGCATTTTGTCTCCCTTTACCCAATAAGGGATCCAGTGAGGAACATGATATTATAATACATCATTCAACCAATCAGATCTGGCAATGTGATAATTCCATGATGCAAAACCAGTGAAGGCAACACTTTCTGTCCTCATTCTGAATAGGGTAAGCATTTTGTCTTCTGTTTTCCACTGTTCCCTCCCAACTTCCTAAGCAGATTGAATAAATGTAGAGTCCGAACAATGTACCCAACAATTTTGGCTCTGCGGTAAATCTAATATTTGTACCACTGGGTTTTTTTGCAACCTGGTCCATGTTGGATACTGCATGAGATGGTGAAAATGGATTGCCCAACAAAGAACTTTGTGTTTAATAATGTCACAACTGATCCAGTCTCAGGAATTCACAAATGTGTATTCCATGTGTTACAAGTATTGCGCAGTATTTGTTAAAATTGGGCGGTATATTAAAATTCACAGAAGGCTACCAAAAAGTTAAAAGTAAACTAAATATTAAATATGATAATATAAGATCAACCACTGATCAATTGGTGCACTTCACAGCAAAAGAATTGTGTTGACATATTGTCTTACAAATGTATGACTAATTTTAAATAGCGTAGAGGGACAATAAATACCAACATAAACTGAACATTCTCTATAACCAAGATGCAAGCTGCAGCACCCATTATAATCAATATTTGAGTGCTTGCAATAAACCACCAGCAGCAAACAAGTAACATCTGCCAAAACTTTGTAATTCTTTGCAATATGCTAGTCTTGAATGTACTAATCTGAATCAAAAGCTGCTTGGACAAACCATGATGTCTTGTGACTTGATAGCACCATCTCATTGGATTGGGTGGTAGAATCTCAGGATGAGCATGAAGACACAACTAATCCCTCCAGGGGTACCATTCCAAAAAGGTCATGTGGCTCTGGTCATTATGGGGAAGGTTCACTGATTTCTCCTTCTGCCCTTGTGTTCCCTTTATTTCTTGCTTTATAGGATGCTTTAGCATGCTGTTTTCAAATAAACTGAGTCTCAGTCGTGTTTGCTGATAAGCTTGTCAAATTCGTAGGTTTTGAACACCACAACTGTATGCAGGAACATAACTTCAGACTTTAGCTACTTGTAGGGTTGGAGAAAATATTCACAATTTGTGTCAGGTTCAGAACTGATTGCCTCCTCATTCAGAATAAAGAGTCAGACACACAGATACTAGATAAAATATGGGCAACTTTATTTCACTTTTAACCTGCATTTAAATAGCAAGGGCAAATCTAACTTGCAGCACAGTCAAGATCAAGGGTCATTCCTGATCCCTCCCCTGTCATATAACAGGTGAGCCATCCTGCCCCCAGCTCAAGCCAATAGACATGGCTCACACCAGGCCAGCACAGCAAGCAGGTCATGCCCTGGAATTCCAGCCACCAAACCATACAACTTAAGTGGAGGATCGATCCAGGCAGTCCCAAAAGGCAGTTCACATTCCTCACCCTGGGTTGCACAACCCAAGGGCTGATTCTGCAAGGTTCCTAGCCCCCAAACTGGGGGTGCTAATTGGTGCTCCCCCTAGATGCATATCAATCACCCAGCACCATCTAGCCCACCTAAAGTGACCAACCTAATTAAATCGTGCCACCCTATGCCAAATTCACAACCCATTGAACAGCCATACAAGGTAGGTGAAAAAATACCCCTGCCGCAAGGCCATTCAGGCAGGGATCAAAAATTCCTACCTGGCCCCCACAAATGGGGGACCTGCCAAAGCCTGTACAGCTATCAGAGTGGGAGGGTGGGCCAAGCTTCCAATGACAAATGAAGAGGCAGGAGCAGAGCCGGCCATTGTAGAGCACTGGCTCCACCCCCAATCAATACACAGCATCTGGGACTGCTGTTCCTCCTTCAAAGGAAGCAAAGGCACTGTGAGACTCTACAGTAACTCTCAGACGCAATAAGTCCATTTATGGATTTTATTGTAGAAATCAGAAGAACTGCAGGTGAATCAAACTCTTTGACAGTAATGGCAATTAATACAAAATCATGATCTACGAGAACTCTGGTTCAGCCCACATTCATACGTCATGGTTACATGTGACAGAGACAGGTTAATAAAGTACCAATTATAATGGTGTGAACAGTTTATCTGAAATACTTCCTACAAGGCCATGAGAACTTAGAAACGAAGCCCCCAAGCGTACATATAAATTGAGGATTAGAAAAGATAAGACAAAATGAAGGCTGAAGGACGCTGAATTGTGCCTTAAAACTTTAGTTTTATTATGGGATGTTCTGGGGGTTCTCTTAAACAGTTAAATCATTGGATGAAAATATAAAAAATTTAGCATAACTGACTATGTTCAAAGTATACTAGCAAATTAAGATTAACATTTATATAAGCTATTGTTATGATCTCCTATACTTGGGGTTTTAGTTAGTAGTGGTTTTCTTTCCTTTCTCCCTAGATGTAGTTACCCCTTCCCTATTTTTCATTGTAGTTTGTAGTCTATTAAAAAATGCAATAAAAAAATCTCCTCCGGGGGGCCTAAAAAAAAGAATTTAGAAACGCGAATAATCTCCTGGCCTCCATGTAGGAGGACTCTTATACAGAAGTACAAAGAGCTCTATCTACAATGCACATTCAAGCATGTCTCAACCATCCCCCACATCCTGAGAATGTCAGAGGAGGATCTGTGTGAACCAGTTGATACATTGCTAGCAGGTGTTACATGAAGGATGGGAACTACAAGCAAGGATGAGAACACAGATATAAGCATGACAGGGCTCTTTTTGTAGAAAAAGTCTAGCAGGAACTCATTAGCATAATAGGCCACACCCAACAGCAGGAACTCATTAACATATTGGGCCACACCCCTGACAGCACAGCTCATTAGCACATTAGGATGCACCCCCATGTTACCAGAAGTGTGGTCATCCAGCCACACCCACCTTTTGCTTCTTATTCTGTTTACCTTGTTTGTTGTCAAAACGCAGGGTTTTTTTTGTAGCAGGAACTCCTTTGCATGTTAGGCCACACACCCCTAATGTAGCCAATCCTAATGAGTTTCTGCTGTTGGGTGTGGCCTATTATGCTAATGAGTTTCTGCTGGGCGTGGCCAACTTGGGAGCCAGCTGGAACTCCGTTCCTGTGCGTTCCTGTCCAAAAATAGCCCTGAGCATGCAGAGACGGTGAACAAGCAAGCAAGCAAGCTATGTACATCAGAACACCAGTGTGCATGTAGTCTGACCCAACGATCCAACCGAGGGCATGACACTCAGAGATCCGATTCTGACAGACACCCCCAGTGGCACAGCCAGATGAGGGCTGGATTTACTTGGCAATATTGTAATATTCTTGTGTATTGATTTACACAACCTTGTAAGAAACTTTGTTTTGACTTTTCAGCATTTATATTTCTTTATTTCTCTTTGCTAAATCTTGAAAGACTCCTAACAAAACAAAACAAAACTTTTAAAGGAAAGAGAAGAAAATGAATTCCCCAGTTCAGAATCACTCAGTTGTGAATGAGCCTAGCCCAACACGCACACCCCCTACAGATTTCAGATTAGCTCATATTAGTAGCCATCTCATCTGCTGTTCCTGCACATAAAGACTTTGCAAAGTGCCATTTCCCCCCAATATTTAGAAATAAGCAAACACCTATTTCTTCTAAATAGTTCAGTAATTAGCACTGAAGACTTCTGTGCATGCATCAGAGCATGACTTGTGAACCTGTGAAGTGTAAATTCTTCATCCCTACTTAGTTATTTACTAAGAAAAACAAAATCAGTTCCCAGAACTTCTGTCAATAGTGGAGGGCTCAAACCTTGTAAGAAATATTTGTTACTGTGAACTGGAATCTTAAGGAGAGACCTTGGCTTTTGCAGAGTCTCTCAGCTGTCTGAAATAAAAGATGTCAACATTCAAGCCTCTGGAAGAGCGTTTCAGTCTCATGGGATATTCTGCCTCAAAACCACCACTCATTTATTTATTTTGTTATTTGTTTATTAAATGTATATCCCACCTTTTGACCACAAGATCCTCAAAGTGTCTTGCAGCATTTTAAGAATATGACATTAATTTCTTCGTCTCATCTCCTCATTCCCAATGTATTAGACCCCTGCAAGTTTGCCTTAGATTTTGTTTCATTCTTGGGTTCAGATTGGCTGCTGCTTGTGCGTGCTCTGGTCTCTTTCTGTCTGGAGTAGAGATCTTCAATATCCAAGGAACCAAACAGGGAGAAGCAAAGGAACTCTTGTATGAAATCACTGAATTAGAATGTATCAGAAAGTTGGACAGATTTAAAAATGCTTGCATGAAGGGAAAACTTTTCTCACACATGGTGAGTGTTAAATGAGTTTAGCAAAACTAGAGAGATTGTATTATCACCAGTTATTGCTGTTGTGGACTGTCACTGTGGTTATCTTGTATAATATGACTTTTACATAGAAATGTCACAGCCCATATCACTTGCAGTTTAATGTCCTCTTAGTCCTACTGTTCACAATTCTCTACATCTGTATGTGTGTGTTTATTTTTCTACCATTCACTGTTATTAAGCTTATGTTATATTTACTCAAAATGAAGACCAATTTCCCCCCAGGTCTGCTATCAAGAAAAATAGGAGGTTGTCTTGCATCTTCCTGTCAAAGAAATATGGTATTTCAAACATCTGATAAAGTGGGTATAAAGTACTGAGACTGAGGCATACTGTAGTGATTTCAGCTCATACTTTATTCGTACCTAGGAGAACTTGAGATGAGGTAGACGGGCCAGAGGCCGGCTTATATCCCCGTTTGGGCTATTGTCTCTGGAAGCGAAGCTTGGGCCATTCGCATGGCCATGTGCGGACCCGACCATGTGCGTGGTATCTCTGGGTACACAACAGTGGGTTTTAGTTCTTCAAAGCTTATGCCATAATAACTCTGTTAGAAAGACATTTTACGTCCACTGAATTCAATACACTTAGAAGGGTGAAACTCTGTTTACGATTGCACTGTTAGTCTTCTAGTTTTCATTTCAGACACTGCAAATTTTGCCATGAGCATGTTGAACAGTCAAACTTACCATCTTTGAAAGTGGTGATCAGGATGAGAGCCCAAGCCACAAAGTCTGCCAAGTAAGGTGGTGCCATGTTTTTGCAAACCTGTGCAAAGATTCTGCTAATTCATAGTGATTAGCAACCATTATTCTCACTAGGATCTACTTAGACAAACATGGAAGGGTAGGATTTCATTGGAACAGAGCACTTTTTTATGAGCGATGTATATGATTTGTGACTGCTTTAATTGCCTGCTGAGCAGAGCAGTCAGGCAGCAAGTACTGTGAGGGAGGGATATAAATCAATCAAGCTCCATGAGAATGCTCCTGCACAAAAAGCCAATTGTGTTGTACTGTGTGGTTCATAATGGATAAATGAAGCAACCTTCTGGACAGCCATGAACAGGTAGATGAACAGTTGAAATGATCATTGAAATATCAGCTCAGTGTGCATGACAAGTAAACAGGATGCCAGCTGAACCAATGGTTGTTTGAGCATCCCTATTTTTCATAAAATGTCCTGTGTTAGCTGCTATTATCAGCACAGTTGCACGTAATAGGAAATCCCCTAAACTTACATGACTCACATAGAACCACATTTGCAATTACAATCAAGAGAAAGAGCCACATGGCCACTCCACCAAACACACATACAATAATATAAGATACAACTATTAAAATTAAATATATAACTATAGTTGTTTGAAATTAAATTACTAGATTACTTCTGAGCATTTAATATTGTGGCTCCCCACTGCTATTGAATGCTAGCAAGCCTTTGTGTATCTGGACTGAGGGGAAGAGCTTCTTTCTTTGCCTTCCCACAGCATGAGGCGCAGCACCACATCCAAGAAAGTGAGATTACCAAGGCACCTGAAGAAGAGGAAGCAGGTTATGGAGGAAGGAGGATAAAACCAACAAGACTTGATGGTAGTTGGCTTATAGTAGCAGTGGTGATTTACTGTCTTTTCTCTGTAGCTGGTGTGTTTATTTTCCTGCCTGGCATGAGGACTGCAATTAAGGGAAGATTGTAGTTTACCTATCCACCAGTGGCTGTTTCAAGGTGGAAACCATCTGCCAACCATAATCCTTGCTTACTTTCCTGGAACATGGGGAAGCAATGGTGACTAGAAGAGCCACATATGGCTCCTGAGGTACTGAGTATCAGCACTCTAAACTGATGTCATCTCCATTCAAGAAATCCTATGTATTCCATGTGGATTTCATCACATGTGATACTCATATGCACATGTGTCCATAGGTATGTCTGCAGTCAGAATGTAACTAATAAAAGGATGACCCAAATATGACCTATTCACTCATCCTGAAGAGTTATTAATCCACATGAATAACCTTTTCAATATTTGAAGATCAATACTGCTAACCCTCCATTTCTGACATTTTAAAATTCATTGTATAGCTGCTCATATTCTTATGGTAATATATGTTAGCAATTTGTTCCTTAGTTTGCCCAACTCTCTATCTGTCATAGTCTCAATTCTGTGTGCTTTCTATATTCCCTCAAGTGCTCCATTTTCTTTTATACATATTCTTAAAATACCTATTTCAGATCTAAAATAACTAATTCAGATCTAAATCTGATTTCTCTGTATCTTCTATTAATTCTTTGATCTTCAAATTGTATCTTTTGCTATTATTCATGAATGTTTCCATACTTATATGCATCTTTCTCCAAGCTTTCTGCTTGCATCTTATCCTAGCCAGTTCAGCTCACTTTCCATTTTCCAGTGGTGACCAGACAGCTAGTTATTTGATGAGGTGTTCAGTTGTTTTAACCTGTTTATTTTCAAGAACAGGCTACTTGCAGTTTTCAGAAACAGACACCCAGCTGATTCTTCATCAGCTCCTGCTGAGGCAATTTTGCTCTATACTCTATACTGTGTAGCTATTTTGCTGAGTGGGTGAAGTGGACAAGAACCCAATTCCCAACCCAATCAGCTATGAGTCAGCTTCTGACCAACAGGTAGCTACAAATCTAGAGTTTGGCAACTGTTTGAGATGCTCAATACAAACTGAACATATCCCTGATTGTGAGTTTTGAACAAGGTTAGGTCATTTGCCAAACAGATCCACTGAGAAATTTGTGGCATCCTTAATCCCCCCCCCCAAATATTGAAATGTCAGTTAATTCATTTTATAATAACTGCAATAAATTCTTCCTGATTATATCCCAGTTCATTCATCACTTCAGGTCAAATTTCTTATATCTGATACTACTTTTAGAGTACCTCAGTTAATTCAAACAAATACACAAGTTGATATTCCATTCACCTGCCTCTCAGCTCTTCCCCCAGTTAGAGTTTCTGTTCAGAGCATTTTGTCCAAAAAACACTGATATCTCACTGGCTTTGGGATAACATTCTATATTAGCAGGGACACTCCATTCCTGAGCCACTGTTTATATATTTATTTCAAAAAGCTGCTTGGAGTGGCTAACATAAATAAAGCAATAAAAATGCAATTTAAAATAAAAAGAATAATAAAAACAACTCAATAAACGCAACAAACTATACAATAAAACCAAGAATCAGTTTTTTTCTATAACAGTCAGTAAATCCTATAGTACAATATCAGCATGTAAGCAAACAACAACAACAAAGAAACAAAAATGAAACAATGAATACAATTCATCCTGAGTGAACAAAAGTATTGTTGGTCCAGCATCTAAAAGACAGATGGCTTATGACAGAAAAGCACCTCCACTGAGGACCCATCTCCATTTATTCAAGTTTTTCAGCCCACCAGTTAAGATCCCCTTCTCAATGTTTGTTCTTTGTGACTACAGCTATTGTTTGAAACATTTTCTTATCTCTGTGAAGTTCTGCTGGCTTTTTATTGGCCCTGAGAAGTCAGTGTTAGGCACTATATGTATGAAACTTGCCCAAATGAATGACCTAGCGTAGGATTCATACTGTTTAGGATTTATAGTCCTGTGCCTTTTAAAAAAGAAAACAAGTCCCCTACCCACCTACACTCCCAATCATATCAGAATCCTCACAAGGAGCAAGAAGAAAAATATATCCCTACTCTAGTAGCTTAGAAAATAAGGATCATTTTCCTCACTGTCTCCAATTTTTGCAGGGTACAGTCTCTGAGAAATTAATCCCAACTGATTAGATGAGAAAATACAGGTAGAAATGGGTTTGTCACTGAAATCAGTGTAAACTGATCTTATCCCTACCTATGGTCTAACCACTCAAAAACCAGATTAACATGGCAAAGCAGGTGAAGAAGATCTTCCCAACAGACGATATGGGGGAACCAAGAAATTTCTGCTTGGCCCTGTACAAGTGAAGTCCAGTCACACAATATCCTATTGGAGGGTGGGGGAGGGGTAAGCAGCATGCAGCAAATGACTGTTTGGGAAGGACATAGCTTGTTTAAGTAGCTACCTTACTGACCAATGCTGCTTTGTGCCTCATTGGAAAGAAGGGTCAAGAGCAAATGAATCCACAGGTGTTAATGTAATGAATACGCTTTCCCTGTATTATTTAAGAATCATTCCATTTAATTCAAAACTCTTACTAATGACCACTTTACATAAGATTATATATAAGGAAGTAAATTAATCACATTTGACAATACGGGATGTGGGAAAAATTTATTTGGAGTCTGGTTTGGTTCATTAAAAATGTAGATTCTTTAGTATTAGTGTGTCATGTGTTAAGAGTCATTAATTGTATTCACTTGTACAGGGCCAAGCAGAAATTTCTTGGTTCCCCCATATCGTCTGTTGGGAAGATCTTCTTCACCTGCTTTGCCATGTTAATCTGGTTTTTGAGTGGTTAGACCATAGGTAGGGATAATTGGCATCAGACATGATAAAAGGTCATTTCCTATAACAGCATATTACATGTCTTGTGGTAGGGTGGGTTGAGAAGCAGCAACCTTACTGAGAAGCATCGTTCCCAACCCATTACAGCTCATCAGGGAAGAAGGGATGAGGCTTGGCATTTCTCAGCACATTGCATCTGATGGTAAGCATGAACAAGGCTGGTGTAATTTGCTTGCCAAGTTTGAAGTCAGGCTGGATCTGCCCACTGGGAAAAAAGTCATTGGCTGGGCAGTCTGCTCTTTAAATATGTTAGCATATTTTATTGATTATTATGTAGATCAACCTTCCAAATAAACTTTTAAAATCCACATTACTGTCTTGTATCCTTATTTGGGAGGTCAAGTCAAGTCAGCCTTTATTGGCATAAAAATATTTGGGAAGTCAACACAGGGCCTAACAAAATTACCACAGGATGTGATTGTTCACAACAATTAATCTAAGAAAACAGCCAAATAGCCTTTTGAATGTGTTGCCACCCCAAGCTTCTTTAAACCATTCCTTCCAACAGTTGTGTAGTGTTTCTTGTCTGGTTGGTTTTAACCAAGACTTGAATGATTTTGTAATCTGTTTCTGCTGTTAAAAGTACAAATAGGAAATTGCTTATCATGCATCTATGGATATTGCCATTGTGTGTTAATTTGTCCTAAGTTCTCTCTGCACCTGCTGTTTTTCTTAGGACATAGTGCTTTGGTGGAGACTTGCTTTCAAGCAGAAGGTTACACATGGAATTCCTGACATCTCCAACTGAAGAAGGAATGCCCAAGTAGCAGGGCTAGGAAAGACCCCTGTGATGGTGCAGTGCTGCTTCCAGTCATAAGAGTCTGTTGTTGTTCAGTCACACAGTCAAGTCCGACTCTTCATGACCCCATGGACCACATCACACCAGGCCCTTCTGTCCACCATTCTCCAGAGTTTGCTTAATTTCACATTCGTTACATCAATAACACTGTCTAACCATCTCATCCTTTGCCGTCCCCTTCTTTTACCTTCATTCTTTCCCAGCATCAGGGTCTTCTCCAGTGAATGCTCCCTTCTCATTTGGTGGCCAAAGTATTTGAGCTTCAGCTTAAGTATCTGGCCTTCCAGGGAACAGTCAGGGTTGATTTCTTTTAGGATTGACTGATTTGATCTCCTTGCAGTCCAAGGGACTCTCAAGAGTCTTCTCCAGCACCATAATTCAAAAGCATATATTCTTCAGCGCTCAGCCATCCTTATGGTCCAGCTCTTGTGAGAATAGCAAATTGTACCACATATATTCACAATACAAACAAGTCTACTAAACCAGAAGAGAATCTAAAGAGAGAAAGTTGGAATTTCAGTTATGTGGATTCCAGATTATGGCCCTGGTCACACGGGCCAGGTAACATGGGGGGTGAGGTGTGGCTGTTTATCCTGGAGCAAGATAAAGCATGGTAGCCCAATCACATGGTCCCCCGAGTCTCCATGCTTCGGCTGTTAGCTGGCGATCACACGGCAATGCTGCAGCATGGCAAAGAAGCAGCACAGTGTGATCACACAAGCGTTTCGTGTTTGTGTGCATGCACAGTTCTGTGGAGCAGCACTGCTTTCAGTTTCATGTTTGTGCGCATGTGCTTACGAAAAACATCCGGTTTGAGACAGGATGTGGACAGGCGGCAGATGCCATGGGATGCTAGTGCTCCCACGATCAGACGCCTGCCTGTGCTGTGCATTTTCTGGATACTAGTGCATTTTCCTTGGTACTTTTAAACTCTGCATCTTTGGTGGGACGCCACGGGTTGGCCACGGGTACGCTATGCTTCCCAGATGTTGTGATGTTATCGTGCCCCGAAAATCCACCCAACATTCATGCCTTTCGCGCAGCAAATTCTCCGTGTGACCGGGGCCTATGAAGAGCTTATAGGTAATGATCAGCACCTTTAATGGGATCATTTTTTTAAAAAAAAAGGCAACCAATAATGATGCTCTAATCTTGGTGTTATCTGGTTATGGTGACACATGCTAGTGAATACATGAGCAGTGGCATACCAACGGTGGGGTGGTGGAAGCAGTCTGCCCTGGGTACAGGCAATTAGGGGATGTATTGTCATACTCCAGAATGAATTCTAGGCAAAGAGAACCTGACAAGATGAAGATTTTGGGATTGTGGCACAGAGATAATTGGACTAAAAGCTCCCTCCTAGTTCTATGCTTCCCAGCTGCCTGGCAGGGTTTAGTGGGCTGCAGGGCTTTAAAAATGTGACCAGGAGGCAGCTGTGAGTCAATTTCAAAGCATGGGAATTGTGCAGAGGAGAAATGCAGCTGTTTGGCTGCAGAGTGGTTCTGCCAGCCAAATCCAAGCTCTTTTCTCCCATTAGAACCATTATCAGGTCCAGTTCTCAAGCTCTTGACAGGATGGGATTACAAACGGGCTGGTCGCAGTGTATTGGAAAAGTGTGGCTCAGGAGAGTTTTTCTGGGAACCACAATGTTAATATTAAGGTCACCATTTCTCATTGTAAATATTGCATACCCCCTTCTCCCCCATTCAGTCCCTCGCTTGCTCAGTATTTCATACGTGAAATAAACAGATTTTTTTTCTCCAAGAAAACACACACACACAAGCATACCTCACTTCTGATTTGACCCAGTTATTTATATATACTTTTGTATATATAAATAACTATATGTTAGAAACAAATATTATGTTAGCACAATACAAAGGCAGCCTTTACTCTTCATGCTTAGGATCAGAGCCACAATACCACAAATAAATCTTCTTGTCCTCATTTTTCTTCCTACACATGGTTAAGTTTTCTTTCTCAAAAATAAAGCTTGTAGCTCCATCTCATGCACATGTTTTCTCAGAATTAAATCCCACCGAGTTCAGGAAAGTTCTTCCAAGCAACAGTGCATAAAACGGCACCTTTACAGTGCAGGAAGGGGGAGGAAGAGTTACAGTGGTGGGCGATGCCCCCCCCCCACTGGATTGAGAGACTCAATGATATGCTCTAGGTGTCAAATATGATAGGTACACCACTGCACATAAGCAAGACTATTTTGTGCGAGCTGTAGTTTCAAATTCATTTTCAGGAGCAATACAACATACAGTGTATTACGGTAGTCCAATCCAGACATTATGGAAATATGGATTAGTGTGGTGAGATGGGCTAAATCTAGAAGTCATTTAGTCAAATGCATATGATAAACAGAATTTATAGAACCTGCACATGCCTGTGCTCCAAAAAGTAGAGCTGGGTCTAAGAGTACTCCTAGGTTTTTTACTTACCTTATGATAATAACTTTATCCCATCTAAAGGTGTTCAGATAAGTCACCTCTAGGACACCAGTTTTTCCAACCAATAACATCTCAGTCTTACCTGAATTAAGTTTTAAATTGTTCCCTTTCATCCGTTTCACAACATCCAAACATTTAACAAATGGCATAATAGGGTGTCATCAGGATATTGATAGTTGGTAACTCCAGGCCTACTTTAAAATTTTGGAATAAGGATTCAGTTGCACAAAAACAAATTATCACAGGTTCAACGCACACAAGGGAGAAGCAAAATATAAAACAGTAGGGGTAAGAAATTAAAATAATCAATAAAACAGCAAATCAAAATCAACAATCATACAGATGGTTTAATGCACATCTGCAGAGATCTCTTCAGAAATACATAGCACCTGTGAGCAGCTTCTGCTGATGTTCCAGCTGGGGGTCTTCCTAGAGAGGTGAGATTTCTCTGTGGTTATCCATGCTCTTATCACATATAAGTGAGATTACCATAATATTCTGTCTGTGGGGCTGCCTTTGAAGATGGTTTGGAAGTTTCAGTTGGAGCAGAATGCCACAGCTAGATTGCTGATTAGCACTAATTACAGAGAACAAATCTTACACGTGCTAAACATCTGTGCTGGCTACTTATTCAGTTTTGAGCCCCATTTAAAATGTTTTAGGCTATCTAAAGGACCATGTCATCCCATATGTACTTAGATGAAGGTAGCACCTCACTTGGTGTTGCTTGATTCCTACCAATTAAAGCTAAACAAATAATTCACAAGGAATAATGCATTCAATAAATTTCTTCCATCGCTTTTCACAGCTCTTATGGAAGCAAAGTCTGTTTTAGACACGTCTTAGAGGGTATCTGTGCTGGTCTGCAGTAGAACAGCTCAGTTAGAGTCCAGTAGCTCCTTAGAGACCAACAACATTTGGAGTATAAGCTTTCAAGAGTGAATGATGGAGCATCGACTCTCAAAAGCTTATACCCCCCATGTTATGTACTGACAACATAACATGAATCGCTCAATACACTTCCCATGTTAAGCTTCGAGCCGGCCAAGGCTCCGACAGTACGAACAATCTATTGGTCGCTTCAAAACAGCGACCAATCACAGAGGAGCTGTTCCCTGAGCGGGAAGGACACTGATTCGCCTTTATCTATGCAATCTGATTGGTTGTTATGTAAATAGTAGGCGTGGCTATATTAGCCCGGTATGTTTAAAAAGGAGCCCAGCTCCAATGTTAAGTTGTTCTGATTCCTGAATGCGTTTATGTGCTTGTTCGAATAAAGCTGAATCACTAGCTGAAATCACTCTACGGGTCTTTGTTAGCGCGATCTAACAATTGGCGACGAAGGTGGGATGTTAGAGCAGGTAGGCAGTCCTGCAGACATTCCCACACAGACCCAGAACGAAGGCGAGCAAAGCACAGCAGCCGATCTAGCGGAGGCGCCACCAGACCCGGTGCCCAAGTCTCCCCCGATGGCTGGGAATCAGAAGTTCGAGGCATTCGAACCATCGTCCGAAGATTGGGACTCTTACCTCGCCAGGTTCGAGTTCCATTTGGAGACACACGACATCACCGAGGAGACAAAGACGCGAGCATGCCTCCTGAGTTCGTGTGGAAAGGACACCTTCGACATTGCGAGGTCGTTGGTGGCCCCGACCGAGGTGAAGACCGTCTCCTTTGCGGACATCACAAAGAAACTGAAGGCTCACTTCTCACCGCAGCCTTCAGAAATTGCCTGCAGGCATGCCTTCTACAAAAGGAACCAAGCGGCAAATGAGACCATCGCAGACTTTGTGGCGGCCCTTCGAAAGGCAGCGAGGCCGTGCAATGTTGCGGATGTGGAAATCGCCCTCCGAGACCGATTGGTATGCGGCCTTCGGGACGAGCGCCTACAGCAGCGGCTATTTGCCAAACCAACACTAACCTGGGCTGTGGCATACGAAGAGGCGGTTGCGGCAGAGGCGGCCGACAGGTCTACCAAAGAGGTTCGGCAGCGCCAGGCGGCGACAGAACAGCACGTCCACTCCCAGTGCAATGAGGAAGAGGGCGTTGATGCGCTTGAGGATGTCAACGCGGTCAAGGGCAAGCGGACCCAAATGAAGACTGCTCCTAGCAAAACCTGCTCTGGTTGTGGCGGGAAGCACCAACGTGAATCCTGTTGGGCGCGAGACCTTGAATGCAGAGCGTGCGGACGGCGTGGGCACATTGCAAGGGTCTGCAGAGCGGCAAAGAAGAATCCAGTTTCCAAACCCAGTGAGAGACGACGTTCCCCGGCAAGCGAAGCGTACAGCCAAGTGACAGCCACACTGACAAGCGCACCAGTTGTCAACCGCACCAGCTGTCCTGGTAAAATCGTTATCACAGTACTCCTAGACGGCCGCCCCTGCTCCTTCGAGATCGACTCAGGATCATCGGTTACCATCGTTTCAGCGGAGACGTGGCAGAAGCTGTTTCCGGACCGAAGCAAGCGGCGGCTGCAGCATGCGGACATGCGAGTGTCTGATTTCCAGGGCAGGAGGATTCCAACTCCTAGACGGCCGCCCCTGCTCCTTCGAGATCGACTCAGGATCATCGGTTACCATCGTTTCAGCGGAGACGTGGCAGAAGCTGTTTCCGGACCGAAGCAAGCGGCGGCTGCAGCATGCGGACATGCG
>NW_015174851.1:1073336-1073563 GCF_001447785.1 Gekko japonicus
CTTAAATACAGAAAGGTACCAATACCTATTCGGCCACGGGTAGAGAAGGAGCTGGACAAGCTCATAGCACAAGGGGTTCTGGAGCCAGTACCGCACAGCCGATGGGAGACCCCCATAGTGACGCCAGTGAAGCCGGACGGGTCTATTAGAATATGTGCCGATTACAAGTGCACTATTAACAAGGCGCTTCAGCAGCATTCATATCCAGTACCAGTAATCAGTCACGT
>NW_015174851.1:1075599-1083567 GCF_001447785.1 Gekko japonicus
CTGAGTCTGAAACAACAGACCCGGCCGTACAAGCGCCTGATTCAGGGTCTGTGGAGCCACAGTTGGAAGCCCCGCCAACTGAACCTATTGTACTTAGAAGGTCACAGCGTACACACAGACCTCCTGCATATTTGGCTGACTATGAGTGCAGCAATCTGTTTGAGTCTGCCTGACCGGCATCGGATATGTGTTTGAATGTAAATATGACTGTAAATGTGTGTCTTAACTTAGGGGGGAGGAATTGTTATGTACTGACAACATAACATGAATCGCTCAATACACTTCCCATGTTAAGCTTCGAGCCGGCCAAGGCTCCGACAGTACGAACAATCTATTGGTCGCTTCAAAACAGCGACCAATCACAGAGGAGCTGTTC
Organism: Gekko japonicus; assembly: GCF_001447785.1. Lineage (NCBI taxonomy): Eukaryota > Metazoa > Chordata > Lepidosauria > Squamata > Gekkonidae > Gekko > Gekko japonicus. The sequence continues at coordinate 1,075,976 of NW_015174851.1, forward strand.
CCTGAGCGGGAAGGACACTGATTCGCCTTTATCTATGCAATCTGATTGGTTGTTATGTAAATAGTAGGCGTGGCTATATTAGCCCGGTATGTTTAAAAAGGAGCCCAGCTCCAATGTTAAGTTGTTCTGATTCCTGAATGCGTTTATGTGCTTGTTCGAATAAAGCTGAATCACTAGCTGAAATCACTCTACGGGTCTTTGTTAGCGCGATCTAACACCCCAAATCCTGTTGGTCTCTAAGGGGCTACTGGACTCGAATCAGGCTACTTTAGACAACTGAAAATTAACAATTTGGGAGGTTGAGTGTAAGGCATTTATCCTGCATTCTGCCTGGGAGCTCTCTATGTAAACCAGGGATATGAATGCAGTGGTGGCATTCCTTGATAATTAGAATACTGGTTACAGTTATTATTTTGTTATTTTTATATTAGTTGTACAGTGCCATTAAGTGTTTTGGTTATTGTGCTGTATAGATTCAGTCATTCCCAGATGTTGGTTTGATTCTTCCTCAATGGCAACTGCAGTTACCTGAGTTATCAGAAACACTCCACAAGAGATAGTAAATGCTTCCTTAAGAGAGGTGGTGGTCACCACAGCCTTGAAACAGGCTGTGGTGTGTCACCTTCTAAAGAAGCCTATCCTTGAAACAGGAGATCTGAATAATTATCAGCCAGTCTCAAGTGTTCCATTCCTGAGCAAGGTGATTGAACAGGTGGTGACTGGACACCTCCAAGTTTTCCTAGAAGAGAAATTGTTTAGACCCTTCCAGTCAGGGTTTAGGCCTGGTTATGGGACTGACAGCTGAGATCATCCTGGTGAATGACTTGTGCAGGGAGATGGACAGAGGGAGTGTGACTCCATTGATTCTTCTGGACCACGCAGTGGTTTTTGATACCATCAATTATGGTATTCTTCTGGACTGGGATTGGGAGGCACCATTCTTCAGTGGTTCCAACTCTACCTGGAAGGTAGGTTTCAGAAGGTGGTGCTAGAGGACTGTTGTTCATCCCCTGGCAACCAGTGGGGGATGGGGGGTACTTATCTGGAGAAAGAGAAAGGCCCAGGTCTCATTGCTAGCATCACACACCATTGACTGCTTAGTCAGGTATGGCCTTTCCTAGGCACAGAAAGATCTGGTCACTGTGGTGCATGCCCTGGTTACATCTAAATTAGATTACTACAATGTGTTCTATGCAGGGATGCCCTTGAGACGTGTTCAGAGATTTCAATTGGTACAGAACACTGCACCCCAAGATGTTGACTGAAGTGGATCATAGGGACCATATCATTCCAGTACTGGCCCATGTACAGTGGCTCCCAATTTTTTCCAGGCCCAATTCAAGGCGCTGGATTACCTTCAAAGCCCTACATGGTTTGGGACCAATATACCTGAAGGACCACCTAATCATTTATAAACCTGCCCAACCACTATGGTCATCTTCTGAGGCCCTGCTTCAGGTTCCCCTGCCTTCTGAGATTATACTAATGTAGCTTCCCCAGGAGGCATGGGCTGGGGTCCAGCAGCGCAGGTCACAAGCAAGGTTGCAGAGAGTAACCAAAGTCAAGTCCAAAAGTCAGGTGTTCCAGAGAGCAGGTTTACCAAAGTCCAGTCTAGGATCAAGGAGTTCCAGGCAGTAAGTCCAGTGCCAAGTCAGGGGTTCCAGAAAAGCTGGTTGTTAGGTCCAGTCCGAGGTTCAAGGTTGCATAGGTCCAGTAGCAAACTCTATTTGTTACATCCACAAACTGCTGCTTCTCCCAGCTGAATTTATAGCTAAATCTTAATGAGGTAAACTCCCAGCTAAATCTTTAGCAGTCATTTTGAAACTACTAATCTGTCTCCTCAATAGACAGCTGACAATGGGCTATGAGTCTCACACTTCTTCTCCTTTCTTGCAGCTCCAAGCATCTCTGACAGCATTGCTGCTGCAAGGGTGTGGGTGAGCTAGGTGGGCTGGGAGTGACTGCTGAAAACTTCTTTACTGCTTCAGAGCTACAAGGTGTAGGCTGTGACTACTGATCAGCTGGTAACCTAATCTCTTGTTGTTCTCTTTCTGGCTCAGAGCCAGCTGCAGCTGGCTGTTCAATTATCAGCTCAGGGCTAGCAGGTAGCTCTTTGTTTGAGAAATCTGAGCCATTACTCAGCACAGACTGACTTACAACAGAGATTGGGTGGGTGGCAACCTGGGAGAAGGCCTTTTCAGTCATGGCATCAAAGCTCTGGAATTCTCTCCTCAGGGAGATTTGTCTGTCCATTTCTGTTGCCATCTTCTGCCAGCTCGTGAAGACCTTTTAGTTTCATTTGATATTCCCTCAATGATTCCTCCTTCCTAACCAATGCTTTTGTTTTGTATTATTTTAATTGTTTTAATGATATGTATTTGGGAGGGAGTTGACTTTAGTGGTTTTAAAATGTAATTCTATCAAGTATGTTTTTAATTGTTAGCTGCCTTGGTGGAACACAGTTTTTATCTGGCTAGAAGCCTTTTATCAAATTGGCTGGTATTAGCTCTCTATGGTCCCGGTCACACGGAAGGTTTCTTAAAGACAGAAAGGCAGCATACAAATTTTGTCAATAAATGATCTAGCCAGTAGGGAATAACCAATCTCTAAAGGAGAAGGCCTATTTAGGTCCCGGTCACACGGAAGGTTTTGGCTTGGGAGAGGGACGGATCGGGGGCACAGCAAACAGGCACGATCTCACTGCAACATCTGGGAAGCGGCGCACACCCATCCCCGATCCGTCCCTAAAGCCAGAAAACCTAAAGCAAAAAAGAACCACCTACAGAGGAGAACTTACCTGGAATGCCGCATCAAGCGTGGCCGTGGGATGATTACCATTCTCAGCCTCAAGCATGCCTGTGACTACATGAAGATGTTATCAGATGTTCTCATGTGAACCAACAATATAGCATGCTTTTTTCGTTACTGTCAATATCATGGAATCCGCTTCAGTGTACTCCTGGCTTACAGCTATGGTGACATATGAGTTCACGTTTGACTACATGAAGGGAATTCAGTGGTTCTACAACAGCTTTTACTGGGAATGTGTAATCTTAAATCAACTGGCCTTAGATGTCAGTATTTACTGTAACTAATTTCTAGGGGAACAAGCTGAAATAATAAAAGACTTGGAATTAGCTGTTTAGCTTATTTATTTCTTATGAAATGTTATTTTTCTGGCTAATGGTTATTTTCCTCCAAGAACTGTAAAGCTACTCCAGTCTTGCACAGTAGCTTCTGTGAAAAACTATCAAAGGAGTGTGTCACATTTTGAGTGCTGTGCATCAACCCCATGGTGAATGTCAGAGTAGGAACTGCCTGCCCTTGTCATCTGTAGAGAAGCCCTCATTACATTTCAAAACAATTGCAACAGAGTGATGAGGAATCACTTTGTTCAGTTTGAACTTGCTGCACATAAGATTGATGTCTCAAAGCCAATGGAATTCTCTGAATCCTTTGGATTCCTTTAAACATAAAGTGCTTTCATTAATAAAATTAGCTCTCTTGTTTTGAAAAAGCTGTTTCAGTTAATTATCTGTATCTGTCCATAATTAAATGCCATGGGTAGCAGGCTTGGTGGAGAAAGAACTCCTCTGTATTTCACTTAATTATTTCAGTTTCCAGCACCACCTTCTCCTATTGTATTTGCTATTATTGTTTTTACTATTGATTGGGAGTAAAAGAACTTAAGTACTATTTATTTAGTACTGTATTCAATACCAAGGGCATGACCATTCCCGGTGGGATTTTTTACCTCCTGTAAGGCAGATATGTTCTACCAGGTGTTTGGTTGAGGACAGTAATGGTCTTCCATCTAGTCTGGCACTCCTCTTCCTCTTTCCCCCTGCTTCCCTCCTCTACGAGGCAATGACACTTCAGGAATATCGCTATCAGATTGAATCAGGCTGCTGAAATTATACTGCAACAGTAATTGTATTCTTATGTATTTTAAATTCTGAAACCTTTGTCAGATTTATGGTTTTAACATTGTTGTATGCCACGCCAAGCCCTGTTTTTCAGGGGAAGGCAGCCTAAAAGTTGAAGATGAGGATGATGAAGATGATGACGATGATGATAACAAAAACAACATCAATAATATTTGAGTACCAGATCTCACCCATGCAGTCTTATGTCAAATTTGCTTTCAGAAGTCCTTTTACAGAACAATCCTAAGAATGTATACTTACTCCCTATTAAGTCTGTTTAGGATTGAGATCTGAGCTTTCTAAGTGGTTAGCCACATGGCAGGGAGGAGGTGACTGGTATTCAAGAAATATGTCCAAGAGGAAATTATAAAAAACACTATGCTAGCGTGGATAAAAGAATTAGGATATACACTAGAAGCTGAACAATGGCAGAAAACATGGAGCTCAATAAAATACATGAGAGCGACAACATATAAAGAAAACATTTACAAAATGTTTTATAGATGGCATTGGACACTGGAAAAATTGGCCAAATGCTTTCCAAATGCCTCTAATCTATGCTGGAGATGTGGATGTAATGTGGGATCCTACATGCACATATGGTGGAGGTGTGATAAGATACAAACATTCTGGAAAAGAATACAAATAATCTTTTTAACAAAATTTAAAATAAATATCCCTCTAACGCCTGAAATATATCTACTTAACATGATTCCGGATAATATAAAAGACCACAAACATATAATAGTATACACCTTAACAGCAGCAAGAATTCTGATAGCTAGACGTTGGAAGTCAAAAGCCATTCCATCTATAAAAGATTATGGAGATTGCAGAAATGGACAAGTTGAGCTTGGCACTGAACAATAAACCAGAGGATATTTTTTGGAAGAGATGGAAGCTAGTCTATGAGTGGCTGAAACACAAGAAGATAGAAAAATGAGTAGTAAATACCTTGATTGCCTATGGACCAGGCACATCTTCTGCAAGTCAAAGGTTGCCAATGGAAATGACAGTTTCACACCTGGCCACATGGCCCCCCTTTGAAGTTAGGGTAGCACATCTGCATATTGCCCCCTTCCCCTCATTAGGACGTCACCACTCTTGACCTATAGCCTTAGTAAAGAGGACAAACCCTAGGGTTTATGGCCTTAAAGCCAAGCCCAAAAACGTAGCTTTTAAAAAGAGGAACACAGCCTTTGTTTCTTTGGTACCCATCCCCTCCCCACCTTGCAACTTAAGTACTGCGGGTGATTCTGACTGTGTTCCCTGGAATCCGGACCAGGGAACCCGCACGTGGCTTGGCTGGTCCGGTCCGTGTGTTTTTAGAGTTCGCCCGCTAGCCCTTAAGCTGCCCCATCCTTCTAAGAGGAGATTTCTCCCCAGCTTGGACCTCAGATAAGTATTAAGCAATATCCTGTTGTGTTATCCCCCTTGTCTGTTGCTTTTGTTATTTTCCTTGCTGATTGCTTTCTATGAACTATTGTAAACTAAGGATCTTGTGAGAATCTGTGTATGCATCTGTTTTCGTATGCTTGAGAACTGTTTAGTAAAAAGGCAACATTTATTCATAAACCTAGCGTGTTGTCTCAATTCTTGGGAATTAGGAGCATTTCGTTGGCCAAATCTGACCTCTGAATATATTGGACAAGAACTCACGCCACGCCCACTGTTGTAGATAACTCAGAATTGGGCTTCCAAACCGTCCTTAGAGGAGTTCGGGTCACAAAGTCGAAAGCCATTCCATCTATAAAAGAACTTAAACTCAAGATTATGGAGATTGCAGAAATGGACAAGTTGAGCTTGGCACTGAACAATAAACCAGAGGATATTTTTTGGAAGAGATGGAAGCTAGTCTATGAGTGGCTGAAACACAAGAAGATAGAAAAATGAGTAGTAAATGCTAGTATAAAACTATCAGATTGAAAGTATCAGATGATGTTTTCCTTTTTAATTCAAATTTGGAAATTATGTATAAATTAATAGTTGAAATATGTATAATCTTGATGTGAAAAGAAAATAAATTTATATATATATAAAAAATGTCCAACATACCTCTAGGTATACGTAAGTAGTTACACGGTACTTTGGAACCTGGCCCTCATTATTCTTACAAAAGAAAAGTAGGAATAGTATCTTATTTCTCATCCAATCACCTTGCAGTGGAAAGTTATGCAAAGAAAACATGTTTTTATTTCAAAGCTTTATTTCCCATCTTTGTTTCCAATATTTAGGTCTTCAAAGGCAGCTTACAGCACTTGGATAACAGCACAGGGGCAAGACTGCTGCTGCCATGCAGGCACCTTGCTTGATGGCAATTGCAGACCTCCTGGGACAGAGAACTTCATGGCTTGCTCTGCTTCCTTGCTAATGACACTGGCAGTTTTGGCTGCCTAGGTGGTAAAAGTATTATTCTACATGCACAGTTATAGCACTGGACAAAAGGAGCTAGACTTAAAAAAAAACCCTTCTCCTGCTGTGGTACAATACCTCAACATTGATTAACTAAATGAATGGCTATTAAACAAAATTTAAAAGCTGAATTATATATGAGAATGTAGAAATATCCTAGCATTTCAGTGGAGGCTACCCTGTTTCCCCGAAAATAAGACCTACCCAAAAAATAATCCCTAGCAAGATTTCTATGCATTTGTGGTATAAGCCCTAGTGTGTCTTCTTGAGAAAAAAATAAATATAAGACAGTGTCTTATTTTCGGGGAAACACGGTAGTTCCTGTTCTTACAATGTGAACTGGCCCTGCTATGTCATCTTACCAAGTCTTGGTTGTAATGCAAGGCCAGCAATTTCATACAGAATTAAATCATGGATTATAATTGTTGGAGGTACTTTGCAGCTGCCTGTTCCATGCAGATTGCTCTAGCTGGATTGCATAATTTGTCTTTAATTATTCCCAGGCAGCTTTGTACTCAATCCTTTATTAATGGACTTTAGACATTGTAATTGGCCTGCTGTGATGTGGAACTTCATCAAAAAGCCTTTTATTAAAACATTAAGCCATTAAAAACAGCAAATGTGATCTTCAAATGTTAAGGAATTTCAGGATCAATCAATAATCACCCAAATGTGAATACAATGTTGAGTTTTTCTATCCATGTAAAAAAAATCTGATCCTTCAGTAATGTCACCTAATATGTACTCAGCTCAGAGTTTTGCAGGTAATGAAACTATCAGCATATAGCTTAAAGTGATTTGTATTACAACATGATGGCATATCAAAAAAGTTAAACTTAAAAAAGGTAAAGGAATTTTAGCAACAACACATGGATTTCTGCCTCTGACAGAAAGCATAATAGTGTTATTTAAAAAAAAGAACCCTAGTGGGCATGAAAAAATATAGAGGAGAACAGTGAAAAGCTAGCAAAAAGCAAAGCAGCAACACATTGGAGAGGTAGATGTCTGCAAACTTTAACTTACTTCAAAAAAGGAGGAAGATAAGGCACAACCCAGCCAATTTAAAGTATTTTTAATACTTCAGTGGTAGAAAGCTTAAAACAGGGCTCTTTTTGTAGAAAAAGCCCAGCAGGAACTCATTAGCATAATAGGCCACACCCAACAGCAGAAGCTCATTAGCATATTAGGCCACACCCCTGACAGCACAGCTCATTAGCACATTAGGCCGCACCCCCATGTTACCAGAAGTGTGGT
>NW_015174851.1:1083837-1085125 GCF_001447785.1 Gekko japonicus
TGAATCACTGCAATTTGAAGTGCTTAATTTTGACTGGATCGGGTTGTAACTAAGTGGGGGTTTGAACTAGGAAGGTCAAAGTCTTCTGCTTTGGTGAGAGAGTTCCTGGACCCTAGCAGCTAAGCCTGCCACTGCTCAGCTGTTGGGAAATTGGAGGGGGGATTGGTTTTGCTCCAACACCATGACATCACTTCTGATATGACCGGGAAGTAACACCATCACACTGGGTGATGCTCTAGCATTTGGCCAAAACTCTGTGGTTAAATCATAGAGTTTTGGCCAAAGACTAGAGTTTCACCCCATATGATGATGTCACATCCTTGTCACACTGTAAATGTCATCACTGCATCACTGGTGACATTGGTGAAGTCTCCCCATGGTAAGTCTCCTGCCGGTGGCCAGTCTTAGGCTGGCAACCCTACTTTGATTCTAACTTGATACTCTAACCACCATGTTAATTGTATGTATTAATTACAGTATTTAAACCCTACATTTCTCACCATGAAACAGTGGCTTGTCACATGGATATGCTCTATGCCCTAATATGTAAATAGAACAAAAAGAACAACCCTAAGCAGGTCTACTCAGAAGTAAGTCACATTCTATTAAATGGGGCTTATTCCCAGGAAAATGTTCTTAGAATTGCTGCAAAATTCTCAACACTGATGCAATGTCACACTCAGAGCCTAGTATTAGTACTTGAACCCTTAGTTGCCTGACATTGGCAGGGATAGGAAGGGAGATGCTCTAGGAAAATCTCTCCCTTATTATAATTGAATAGCAACGTTCTATATGAACGTTCTAAATTTGGCCCCTTTAGTGTTAGGCCGGTGGGACTGCCCCCTTCAACTACCTTGGTAGACCTGGCCTCTGAAGACCAGGTGTACCCACCCCATTCCACTATCTTGGTGGCCCTGGCCTTTGGAGACCAGGTCTACCCACACCCTTCCACTATATTAGTAGACCTGGCCTCTGGAGAACAGGTCTACCCACCTCATTCCACTATCAGGACGGTTCTAGTGGTAAAGAGGCCAGGTCTACTAATATAGTGGAATGGGGTGGGTACATCTCCAGAGACCAGGTCTACTGATACACCTGTGCTCAAGACACCAGGTCTACCAATACACTGGAATGGGGTGGGTAGACCTGTTCTCCAGACGACTCTGGAGAACAGGTCTACCTACCCCATTCCACTACATTGGTAGACCTGGCCTCTAAATAACAGATCTACCCACTCCATTCAAGCATACTGGTAGACAAGGCCTCTTCACAGCTAAAATGGTGCCCT
>NW_015174851.1:1085457-1106723 GCF_001447785.1 Gekko japonicus
CCACCCACCCTACCTTTCTAGGGCCCGTTGACTTCATCCTTAACGGGCTTTGCAGCTAGTTGATCATATTGCACCATAGTACTCAAAATGGCATTACCAGCTAAGACAAGCCAACACAACTGAGTTGTTTGTCCTTGCAAAAAGGGGTCAGGTCGGAGGATCACTTTCAGGAGGCAAACCCAGCAAGCAAATATTTGGATGCCACAATTGTCACAGTACACAATGTAATTTGTGTAAGATAGTTAATAAGATTGTGATGTTTGACTTCTCAATGTCTTTAACTTTTTTATCTGCTGCTTTGTATCCTAAATGTGCTGACATGCTATTCTAAATTATAAATGTCACAAAATATCCATTTGAATATGGATTTTTGGGACTAAGAGGTACTCACCCCCAAAATTTTATGCAGAGAGGTGAGCTCTTATTTAATTATGTATGCTGTGCAAGGATGTTCTGCCAATATATTTCAGCTAACACATGTTCTGGGACTTTGCTGAGACATAGCCATCCAGAATATATTGTTCCCTTACTGTGCCCTGTGAAGTCCCAAAGCCCATGTGATTTCAAGTCATCAGAATATCCTAATGAGGTTGCCAGAGGTGCTAAATCTCGAAATGAAAAAGGAGACTGTCTGAGTTGGGGAGGAAGCGGCAGAAGGATATTGTATAGCCTGACCTTGTAAAAGTTTAATGTTTGGGCTTCAGCAAAAAGTAAGATCCCTATTCTCCTGAACCTGTCTGCTCATCCTGTGATGACACATGGGCTAGGTATATGGTGCAGTCAAGACAGATATATGATGGGGAAGCTGTTCCAAAGGTAAGTGTTTACCATTAAAAGCAATAGATTAAAGAGAGTCAAAAAACTAAGTGTGTGGAACATTACATTACAGATGATGGATAGAAGGGAATAAAACAGTGAAGGACAAGGCTGTTTGTTTCAGCACATTCTATGGGATGAGGTAATACCATTAGTGAGAAGAAAGACCACACAGGTGTGGAATATAGAGGAGGAAAGAGATTAACAATCGACATGCTTACTCTTAAGATAACATTCAATAAAAAAAATCTGTACCACGAAAATTGCTAAGGAGACTTTGGACTTCAAATGTCTAACTGTAATTCAGCAGTATAATTTCCTGTATTCCCTTTTTAGATCCACAAAACCCACAATTCTGAGGGGAAACAGAAGAAAAGATGTTGAAGGATATAGAAAGATTTGGAACATTTTAATAGATTCAATAGACAAATCCTGATGAATTCATAGAAATGATGACTTATGAGGCTGCATCACAGAAAGCCAGGGTTATCTTAAACTGTAAAAAGGAATTTTACATTCTATAGACTTGATCACTATCAGTTAGAGAAGTGATCCAGTAATAGAAATGGATTGATCTGGGGTCTAAGCAGGATCTAGTTATTTATGTTCATATATTTATCAGAGTTTCTCTTTCACCCTCCCTTGCAAGGTCATCAGGCTGTGCCATGGCTCTGCCTAGGTAACTGTGTGGGTAGGTTATAGACTGTCTAGCAAGCAAGACATAAAGAGGATAATTGTAAATTACTTAGAGGACAATCTTAAAAACACTTTCCTGTGGGTACGCCCCACTGATTAGACCTGAATGGCATTTTGAGGACGCCTGTTTAGGATTCCTTTCTCAGTTAACTGTTACAGTGCAACAAAATTATTAACAACAATTTAAAAAATTGCCTCAAAAAGTAAGCATCCTATGCATAGTCTATGAAGTTTTGCATATGTTGGCAGTAACTAAAGTACATCCCAGACAGATGAGAGCAAAGCAAAACAAGCCTTGTGGCTGCAAGAAGGAAACCAGTTAACCTCATATAAGATGTAGCAGTGCAAGTATACATGAGAGGTTAAGGCAGACTATAAAGCAATGACTAGAAGAAAAGTTATAGCACTCTCCAAGGCAATCTGGTGCCCTGGCTTATACAAGAGCAGTAGTTTATGTCAGAAAGCTGAGAGGAGTACATTAAAACATCAAGAACAGATAATGGCATCCATATGTCAAATGAACCCTCAGTATATACACCCCTATGTGGGAGAAGAAGAGTTGGATTTATACCCCACCCTTCATTTGGAGTCTCAAAGTGGCTCACAATCTCCTTCCCTTCCTCTCCCTGTGAGGTAGGTGGAACTGAGAGAGCTCTGGGAGAACTGCTCTTGAGAGAAGAGCTCTGAGAGAACTGTGACTGATCCGAGGTCAGCCAGGTGGCTGCATGTGGAAAACTGGGGAATCAAACCCAGTCCTCCAGATTAGAGTCCATGCCTCTTAACCAGTACACCAAACTGGCAGTGCAATGTTCAAAGAATGAGAAGGAGAATTAGTGAGCAGATATAGGATAGTGATCACATAGAAAGAGTTTACATTCATACAGCGTGCATATGTGTAGGCTTCATACAGACATTGGTATCATCACAAGATAGACAAGGTAGGAAGGAGGTGCAGCCTCCACCTCTGTCCTTCTTGCATTTGATTATCCCTGAATTTAGACTGTATATATGTGGGGGGAAGTAAGAAGAGAGTTTCTTTCACAACAACTGTGGGCACTGTGCAAGTAGAGAACTAGTCCTCCTTTACTGCAACATAATGTAGAAATGGGCTACCAATTGCCAAAGGAAAGCACTATAAGACTTGTCTGCACGTCAAATATGTATACATTGCAAACTTAGATCAGCAACAGACTTTGCCAGAGGACAACTACAAATTAAGACTGGAACTTAAACAATGGCTCATGAACAACTACAACAAATCTTTTAAGTTATTTAATATCTGTAAAATATGTTGTGGTGAAATTGTGAAAGATCATTGCGTTAGCCGAATTGCTTTATCTACAGCAATTGGCAAACTTTATACTGGGTGCTTGCCAACTATACCAAGGTCCTGTTCCCACCAAAGGGTTACCAGAGAAGGAGTCGAGGCTGGTGTTGTTAAAATAACTGTCTTTTACTTAAAGAATATAAATCACATACAAACAATACTGACACATTCAATACTTACACATTCAATCAAGCTCCTTAGAAATACAGTATTAAAATAAGCACGTTTGCATTAACAGGTAGGGTGATGAGGGGTGATACTTATCTGTCCTGAAGCTTGTTCATTCCAATGAAGAATGGATGGGAAGAAATAGAACTCTAGGGAAGTTAACATACGACCAGAACCAGCCAGCACGTGTGGGTCTCTTGACTGCAGATCAAGAGATCAAAGTAGAGGCAAGGGTTTGGGGATAGCAAGCTGGACAAAAGGGGAGTATAAAGCAGACAGGGGTTGTTGCGGGGGATGCTAGCTAGGAAGGGCCAGGCAAATGGTCCCTACCTTTTATAGGTTGTCCATTAGGTGGGAGGTAACGGTTCCAACCTGTGGACCCACTTACCTGTTAGTCCGTCCCAAAAACAATCCTATTGGTTGCATGTAGTGAGGGGTGGCTACCAATGTTCCCTCTAAGCTGTGGACTCTTATGAGCTAAAATCCTACTTTGTGAGCTGCTGGCATTAAAGTTGTGAGCGGGTGATGTGACTACTGCATAAATTAGTTTGCTCTGAAGCCATCCTTCTGTCAGTATAGGCAAGATCACAGCATGTCATGTACATAAGTTAGATCCAGATGATCTACAGTGACAGCCAGGAGGTCACATGATACCTATGGTTGCATCATATCTGCAGATGTCAGAATGACTAAGCAATTGTACAGCACTGAACTATGATTGGTCAACATGTGTATATATTGCAATGAGTTCTTGACCAAGTAGCCTGCCTTATGATTGCATTGTTAGCGAAGCACTTTGTCAGTCAGAACTGTGAACTGCTGCAAAGCTGCGTGTATGTATATAGCTCTGTAAATAAACTGTATATACTCTACCACAACAACTCTGCTACTTCTGGCTTCAAACACCGTCACCTTCCTGAGCTGAGACAAAAATGTGTGAGCCGGAGGCTAAAAAACTGTGAGCTATCTCATACTAACTCAGCTTAGAGGGAACACTGGTGGCTACCTAGAGGGTTGGACAATATTGTAACCTAAGACCCAACTCAAAGGATGGCATCTGGGCAAGTGTGAAAACTTGGCGTCAGGATGCTCCCTTGAAGTGCAGATGAAGCTTGGCCATTCCTCTGGTCATCAAAGGTCCATCTGGCAGGAAATGCCAATGTAGAAATAAAGCAGAGATGCGGAGTGTGTGACTACCAACACTTCAGCAATGGGGGCTGCTTCTTCTCAAGTTGTTGTTTTGCTGACAGTAATGGAGATGTGTGCTTCCTCATTCAGTGTTAAGGCTTATGCATGTGTAGCATCACAACAGGTGACTTGTACAGTTTTCTGAGCCTGTGTGTGTGTGTGTGTATGTGTGTGTGTGTGCACAGTCCATAATTTGTAGCAGCAAATATAGTTCATAAAGCAAAATATCAATCTCATTCCTTAACAATTGCCATTTTGAAGAACAAGATGGGGTGCCACAATATCTACAGTTGTGCCTTCATTATCTTGTAGACCAGAAACCTAGCAGACCCAAACTCTTTTCTCTGCTTTACATGTAGCTCTAGCTGATATACTGAACTAGGGAGTATGTTGTTTATAACATGCACTGGTATGGGGTAAAGGGAGTAGTGGGAGGATAGCACAGTTACCTATATTGGGCGCCTGCCACAAATCAGTTGGCCTTGGTAAGGTCTGAGATGTATCACTACTGTCAAGAGCAGTTATGTATTATTATAAACAGTGGTGAAATTAATACTTAAGGTAGTATACAGAGCTTCGGAAGTAGTCCTAAGACTGGAACCTCAGTGCAGACTGAAACAGTGGAAGAGTGCTGTGCAGTTGACCAGTTTCAAAGGATTCATTGGTTGTTGATCTCAAAGGGCTCCCAACAGCTGAAGGTATATAAACATATTGTTTTCTTGCATTGATTTTTCTGTAGATGTGCTTTTCTTCTACTTAAGCTACTTAATAAAATCTATTTTCCTTCACCATTTGTGTGTTCATTGTCTCTGTATCCCTTACAGTAAGAGAAACATTATCAAAATAAAGAAGGGGTGCTCAATAAAAATTTCTTGAGCTGAAAATATTTATGAAAATTATTGCTTAGGGTCAATACTGTATCTTTCTGAAATAGTAACACAAATCTGAGAGGCATTATGAGAAAAACCATGGAAAATTCATGTTGTTTTTCATTTGGGGGCACTTGCTATCAGCCATTTTGTTTTTCTTTGATTTTCTAACTTTCCCAGGCTCCGGTACTTCTTTCCAATCATATCCTTGCAAGGGATCAGGAGGTGAGTGCTCCCAGCCAATAACCTTTGGAGTCAAGCCTCAGAGATGGAAATTCCATGGAGTAGTCTGTGACAAGTTGTGAGTGCTCAGGCAATTCCCTGTACTGTTCCAAATTTATGTGAATGACTTCCCACTTGAAGTTCTTTAGCAGCAGGAAAAAGGTTGGTGGGGAGCAAAAGCCCCCCCCCCTGTGCCACCACTCATCAGCAAAATCAGCTTCTATACTTTTAAAAAATGTTCTGGGAGTTGACATGTGACTCTGACCAAAGCGGTGAACCTGGAGATAACTCCTAAACAAACATACCATGTAGCTTAGCCCTTGGACTCCCAAATACCCCAGCCCCCCTCTGCTGCTGCCTTCTCCTCCAGGAAACTCCTTAAATAGTAATAGTAGTACTAATGACTAATTAAGGTACTCCTTACAGTGGTAGTCCAGCATGAACATATATGCCTCATAGCAACTGGATGGTTGGTTCATCACATACAATCACACACACACACACACACATGCACACACTATTATTATTATTTTTTAAATGTGAACTATTTTCAAAGATTGCAGGGACAGGATGGGGAGGCGGTTTTATGCAAAGAAAGCCATCTTTACTTTGTGGAAGGAAAAAACTGGACCTCAACAAGCAATGATGGCAAATGGAGAATTTTCAATGGAAAAGTAATTTTTAAATTGTCAGTCAGTCATTGTAAGTTTGCATGAAAAAATGGATTCAGACAGGGGGTTGTTGTTGTTGTTGTTGTTTTTTAAAGTGACAGTGGCTGAAACCATTTTCCCACTTTAGGAAGCAGCAGAGAGAAGTGCACCTGCGCTAAAAGGCATCTGTTTCAGGGGTCTATAAAATTAAACCCATTTGTCCATTATGTTTGAAACTTAGATGGTCTTTACATTAGAGGGAGGACTATGTTATGTGTGACTTTGGTGCCATTATCTTTAAAACAGCCACTGCAGACCCTCAAATTGGTTCCCCATTGAAAAAATGGTCACAAAAATCTGGAACCTCCCCTCCCCCCCAAGTGGATTTGAAACCTGGATCAGTAATATCCTGCTCCCAAACCAGAAATCACAATAAAAGCCCTCCCCCACCAAAATCCCATATCTGAAATTATAAGGATTTTTTTCAACAGACACCTAGCTGGGCAGCCTCTGGCAAGCCCGGTTGTTACTGGCTGCTACTGAGGTATCCTTGCTCTCGTTCCCTGTCTCAGCAGCTTCCCTACTGCCATCTCTAGTGGCCCCTCTGCCTTTTCAGCATGCTTTGGCCTCCCCAGTTGGATGGGGCTCTTGCAAGGCTCTTTTTGCTGTGTCTGGCCCTGGGATAAAGGTAAAGGTAAAGGTTCCCTTGCTCGGAAGCCAGTCAAATCTGACTCTAGGGTTGCGGTGCTCATCTCTGTTTCAAAGCTGAAGAGCCAGCGCTGTCCGAAGATGTTTCTGTGGTCATGTGGCCGGCATGACTAAACACCAAGGTGCATGGAATGCTGTTACCTTCCCACCAAAGTGGTCCCTATTTATCTACTTGCAATTTCTTGCTTTCGAACTGCTAGGTTGGCAGGAGCTGGAACTAGAGATGGGAGCTCACTCCATCATGCGGCACCCGGGTCTCGAACTGCTGAACTACTGATCTTCCACAGCCTGCAGTTTGGCGTCTTAACCACTTGAGCCACCGCAGCTCCTTAACCACTTGGCCCTGGGATACCTCCGACCAAATTGCTAAGTGTGGGGGCAGGAAAGAGGCCACTGGACAACACCACTAAAAGAAAGTACCTAATTGGTTTTGCTTTTACAAGTTGTATTTATAAATGTTGTCTAAATAAATTCAAGTACAAAGCTATCTTACCTGAATTTATTTGATTTCCTTTCAGTTTAGACATGAGTATCGTGACCGTGAGCACCAAATTCTGCTGCCGCACAAACCTCCTTGTGCTGTGTTCCTTGTCATAGAGAATGAACAACTGCAGGCTTCCCGTATGAGAACCCAGACCAAAGAAAATATGTTTCAGACAGTGGAGTGCAGCAATCTAAAAGCATAAGGAGTAGCACCTTGCCCATGCACTCAGCATTTTTAAATAAAATAAAATATTTGAGAGATCAGAGGTCCTGAATTAGTTGCTCTCTTATGGTGGGTAGTGAGGCTTTAAATTTCACAAATTATGCATTGAAAATCAAATTCCCTCCTCATAATTCCTTTTTTCCCTTTGACTCCAGGTGATTTGTGCCTAGAAGAACAAGAACACATAGCTCACAGAACTCATGTTTATATTCAGCACACCTTTCTAAACCGAGACACATAGTGCTAGGGGCAGAAGTTGAAATGTCATCCACATGAATGCCAGTTGGGGGGGGGGAACCTATTTGATGGAATAATTGGCTAACTCTCCTGGTTCAATGATGTCCCAGTCAGGAACATATTTGCTGAGACAGGCTTCCCCATCAACACACCTCCCACTGCACAGAAAGAAGAAACTACACAGCCTGATTCCGGAGTCATTTTCATTTGGATTGAAGCATTTATTATAGTTACAAAAGGGCATCAGAGTCAGATCTCAAACAGGGATGATAGAACACCACCAGTTTGGTTCATGTCCTGTTTGCCAATCACAATCCAGGAGCTGAGTTTTTGGTAATCATTTTGGCTGTTCTTTGATTCTCCTATCCTATGGCAGTTTTCAGGTTGCTTCACTGTATTCTGTCCTAGCCATGCAGTATAGTGCACTTGGCTTTCACCTATTTGCATTCTAACACAGCCCAGCTGAGTTCTACTACTACCCTATTGTAATGTATTCAGTCCTGACCGCATGGCACCCGGGGGCTCCACATGGTCCTGCTAAACCTCGGAGCTTTGCTCCAGCAAACAATGGACTAAGCAGATCCTAGCCCGCACCAATCCGAGGGCTAGGCTCCTGGTCAAGAGGCCATGGAACTCTCGGTCACTGTAACCGGTGTAGGGGTGTATGGTGTAGGGGTGTGGTTTGGGGTGTGGTTTTCACGGAATATAAGCTGGACTGCGAGCTGGCTAAAGTTGTCTTGTTCTGCACTAATAAAAGTATGAGAGCTGTAATCACTCGTCAGTCTCAGTACTTTTCACCTATAGTTGCTGTGCAACTGCTGTGGTCAACAGGCAATTGTTTAATAACCAAATCAGTGAGAAAGCATACCAGTCAGTCATAAATAAATGCTTTGTTTTAATAAGATTTAACCTTTCTACTTTTTCTAAGCAGTCCCAAATGATGCTAATGGCTGCTTCTCAGTTTGAATCAGCAACATCTTTGAGTATGACCAGTTCTGCAGAAGCCTGATGTGCTCCCAGCTGTTCAACTCTCCAACATGTTCGTGGCAAGATTTGCAGCATCCCTAATCTTGATTATTAAATTTCTGGCTGCAGATCCCTGAGTCTTGTGTTTCAGTTTTCACCTTCAGTTCTACTTCCATCTTCCCAGCTAATCAGTGCTTGTGAGAACTTTGAAAGGCTATAGAGAGAGAAAGATCCCTAATGCCCCTGAAGCTAAAAGAACAGGCCAGGCTTTTGTGCTAATTAACTGATTGCTGTCCACTTCTATTTGTGACTGTACAAACTGAGGTGCTGCTGCTTCCCCATTTCTTTGTTCTTCTACAGTATGAACTACATTCATTAGAGCATTCTGGCCACATTAGTAAGATGATCTAATCATCAGTGTATTTGAAAAAATAATTGAATGGATTTTACATACTTGTTCCTTATAGGATGGCAAAATCCAACAGGAATTTGTTGTGAACCCTGTCCCTGAGAGGGAAGGATCAATGCACTGTGACTCTGCTGTTGAGTCTTATTACATGTTGGATATTTAGCTGAGTGAATGAAGCGCAGCGGAATAATGCATCACAGACACGAATGTGTTTAGTTTCTAAGAAAAAAGTTTACTTAAAAGTTAGGGAAAGGGTTACATGGAAAGAAAAACAACAACAGCCTAACTAACTCTTCTTTCTAAAGCTGATCTCCATCTTTGTTCCCTCTCCCTTTGTGAGTTCCTCTGACCCTAGGAACAAAGAAGTGGAAGTTTCCCCCCAAAGGATCCACCCCTTGTGTATGTGCAGAATAGCATGAGCTATCTCCAATATAAAGGTAAAGGTAAAGGTTCCCTTGCTCGAAAGCCAGTCGAGTTCGACTCTAGGGTTGCGGTGCTCATCTCCGTTTCAAAGCCGAAGAGCCAGCGCTGTCCGAAGACGTTTCCGTGGTCATGTGGCAGGCATGACTAAACACCAAGGCGCACGGAACGCAGTTACCTTCCCACCGAAGTGGTTCCTATTTATCTACTTGCAATTTCTTGCTTTCGAACTGCTAGGTTGGCAGGAGCTGGAACTAGAGACGGGAGCTCACTCCGTCATGCGGCAACTCGGGTCTCGAACTGCTGAACTACTGACCTTCCACAGCCTGCAGTTCAGCGTCTTAACCACTTGAGCCACCGCAGCTCCAATATATTGATTAGCAAATAGTCAATCTTAAGGTCACTTCATTAGTAATAAAACCTCCCCCTGCCTGGTGGGAAGATTCTACTCGATACCTAATTGGCTTCATGCTAAACTTGTTTACTAGTTTACAGAAACTTCAGCTTAACCCTTTCATGAGAGGTATAGATAGGGACTCTGGGGCAAGTGATGCTCTGTCATCTTGGTGCTTGGGGGGGTCAACAGTGAGATGGCTTCTAATGTCCTGGCCCCACTGGTGGACCTCCTGATGGCACTGGTATTTCTGGCCACTGTGTGATACAGAGTGTTGGACTGGATGGGCCTTGGCCTGATCCAACATTGGCATCTCTTATGTTCTTATGTTCTTATGATGACACTTGCAAAACCCAATATCACCTCATTGGGAAGACTTCTGAACCACAGAGCTGAATCCTAGATGACATCACATGAACCTAATCCCTCCCTCCAGCCACTAGTAATCATACTATCCTGGGCTTTCTGGTACCTGCTCACCAGCAAGGAACAACACACCAGGCAAGAGCTCTTCAAGAGGTATCAGAATGCAGCAAGAGCCACCATTCTGCAGGAAGACCCCCCCAAAAAATAATAACTAGGGTTCACTCAGCTATGACCCTTTTTTGGAACAAGTTATATTTTTCCCCCCCCCCCCCCGATGCATCTTGAGCAACTGAACCTTTGCTGTTGATCACACTTGCTACTATTCACACGTGAATAGCATTCCTGAACTTAGATGATGCATTACTCCTATCATACTTAGTTCTTTCCCACTGATAGCTAAGCTCCCAACAAAGGACTCATGAAACCAGAACTTGACAGACTGTGCCCAGATGAATGGGATATATTTCCCTTACAGACTAGTTCTATGTTGGTTCATCTTTGAGGAGCTTTTATTGACAAATTAATTCTGTGTTATCATTCAACTTTTATTTTGTTTGAGATGCTTTTGATTTCTTTATATATATGCCTTCTTTTGTATTTTATTTGTATATATTATTATAATGGCTTTGACCTATCTTAGACAATATTGGTTTAATTGATGACTGAGTGAACCTAGTCTGCATTAAAATGTCTTGGTTCTAATGTAGATTGACTGGAGCAGCTATTCGAAAAAAGTTGCAAACCTAAGAACTCTTTCCTAGGAGTTGGCTTTAATAAATAAAATGGGTCTTACTTCTATGTAGATCTATGTAAAATGGAATAAGAGAAGGACAAAGATTCATTCCATGTACATAAATATGTCAAATAAAGGTCACATTTTCAATCTTATTTTAAACCAGATGAACAGGAAGAAGCAGCATGTCAAAAAGTACTGTGATTTTTAACACAAGGGCACCATGCAAGTAAAGTCTTGTCCATGATTCCTCACTTAGTAATTGTACCAATTCTAACACTGACACAGTGGCCTTTTGGACATTTCATTTTTCACACATTACTAGGCTGATATATGGTGGCATACTTTCATAAGAACACTAATGGCAGAGTAAACATATACTGGGGGGAAAGGGGGGGGGCAAGTAAAGTCTTGTCCATGATTCCTCACTTAGTAATTGTACCAATTCTAACACTGACACAGTGGCCTTTTGGACATTTCATTTTTCACACATTACTAGGCTGATATATGGTGGCATACTTTCATAAGAACACTAATGGCAGAGTAAACATATACTGGGGGGAAAGGGGGGGGAAATGTCCTGGCCCCACTGGTGGACCTCCTGATGGCACTGGTATTTCTGGCCACTGTGTGATACAGAGTGTTGGACTGCTAAAGTAGGAAGTCAAAAGGTAACTGGAATAACAGACAAGTTTGGCCTTGGAAAGCAAAATGAAGCAGGGCAAAGGTTAACAGAGTTTTGTCAAGAGAACACACTGGTCATAGCGAACACCCTTTTCCAACAACCTAAGAGGCGACTCTACACATGGACATCACCAGATGGGCAACACCGAAATCAGATTGACTATATAATTTGCAGTCAAAGATGGAGAAGCTCTATCCAGTCAGTAAAAACAAGACCTGGAGCTGACTGTGGTTCAGATCATGAGCTACTCATTGCAAAATTCAGACTTAAACTGAAGAAAATTGGGAAAACCACGAGGCCATTCAGGTTTGACCTAGATCGCATCCCTGATGAATATACAGTAGAGGTGAAGAATAGATTCAAGGGTCTGGATTTGATAGATAGAGTGCCTGAAGAACTATGGACGGAGGTTCGTGACATTGTACAGGAGGCAGCAATCACCACCATCCCAAAGAAAAAGAAATGTAAGAAAGCAAAGTGGCTTTCTGATGAGGCTTTACAAATAGCAGAGGAAAGAAGGAAAGCGAAAGGCAAAGGCGAAAAGGAAAGATTTACCCAACTGAACGCAGATTTCCAGAGAACAGCAAGGAGAGATAAGGAGGCCTTCCTGAATGAACAGTGCAAAGTAATAGAAGAAAACAATAGAATGGGAAGGACTAGAGATCTCTTCAAGAAAATTGGAGAAATCAAGGGAGCGTTCCATGCAAAGCTGGCCATGATAAAGGACAAAAACGGTAGGGACCTAACAGAAGCAGAAGAGATTAGGAAAAGATGGCAAGAATACACAGAAGAACTATACAAGAAAGACCTCGATGTCCTTGACAACCACGACGGTATAATCACTGACCTCGAGCCAGACATCCTGGAATGTGAAGTTAAATGGGCCTTAGAAAGCATTACTAACAACAAAGCTAGTGGAGGTGATGGTATTCCAGCTGAGCTATTCAAAGTCTTAGAAGATGATGCTGTTAAAGTTCTGCACTCCATTTGCCAGCAAATTTGGAAAACGCAACAGTGGCCACAGGATTGGAAAAGGTCAGTATACATTCCAATCCCAAAGAAGGGCAATGCCAAGGAATGTTCAAACTATCGCACAATTGCACTCATATCACACGCTAGCAAGGTCATGCTCAAGATCCTACAAGCTAGGCTTCAACAGTACGTGGATAGAGAACTACCAGAAGTACAAGCTGGGTTTCGAAGAGGTAGAGGAACTAGAGATCAAATTGCCAACATTCGCTGGATTATGGAGAAAGCAAGAGAGTACCAGAAAAATATCTACTTCTGCTTCATTGACTATGCTAAAGCTTTTGACTGTGTGGATCACAACAAACTATGGCAGGTCCTTAAAGAGATGGGAGTACCAGACCACCTCACATGTCTCTTGAGAAACCTGTATAAGGGCCAAGAAGCGACAGTTAGAACCGGATATGGAACAACTGATTGGTTCAGCATAGGAAAAGGAGTACGACAAGGATGTATATTGTCACCTTGCTTATTTAATATATATGCAGAGTACATCATGCGAAATGCTGGCCTGGATGAATCACAAGCGGGAATTAAGATTGCTGGGGAAAAGATCAACAACCTCAGATATGCAGACGATACCACTCTAATGGCAGAAAGTGAAGAGGACCTAAAGAGCCTCTTGCTCAGGGTAAAAGAGGAGAGCGCAAAAGTGGGCTTGAAGCTCAACATCAAAAAAACTAAGATCATGGCATCCGGCCCCATCACTCCTTGGCAAATAGAAGGGGAAGTCGTGGAAGTAGTGACAGACTTCACGTTCCTGGGATCCCAGATCACCGCAGACTGTGACAGCAGCCATGAAATTAAAAGATTTCCTTGGGAGGAAAGTGATGGCGAACCTAAACAGCATGATAAAAAGTAGAGACATCACCCTGCCAACAAAAGTCCGCATGGTCAAAGCAATGGTATTCCCAGTAGTCATGTATGGCTGTGAGAGTTGGACTATAAGGAAGGCCGAGCGCCGAAGAATAGATTCTTTTGAACTATGGTGCTGGAGGAGACTCTTGAGAGTCCCTTGGACTGCAAGAAGAACAAATCAGTCAATCCTCAAAGAAATCAACCCTGACTGTTCCCTGGAAGGCCAGATAATGGAACTGAAGCTCAAATACTTTGGCCACCAAATGAGAAGGGAGCACTCACTGGAGAAGACCCTGATGCTGGGAAAGATTGAAGGTCAAAGAAGACGGGGACGGCAAAGGGTGAGATGGTTAGACAGTGTCATAGATGCAATGAACATGAAATTGAGCCTACTTCAGAGGATGGCGGAAAACCGGAAGGCCTGGCGGGAGCTGATCCATGGGGCCGCGGAGAGTCTGACTCGACTGTGCAACTGAACAACAACAACAAATGACACTGTACCTCGCCCACAAAAAATAGAAGATAACCCTAGGGTGCACCATGTTCAATTTGCACTAGTTTTATCAAAAAATTTTTTTACAAATCTTCATTCGTTGTTGTTTTTTTCTTTTCACCCTTTTCCCAACTTTGTGGTGCCCCCTTTGGCCCTGGTGCCCTAAGCATGTGCTTAGTCTGCTTAATGGTTAATCTGCCCCTAGGTGGAGTGTATGGCATTATACCCTGCTGAAGCTGCTTCCCTGTCAAGCTCAGTATGCATTTTATAGTGTGCCTGTCATAGAGGAAGGAGGCGGGGAAGAGGGGTGTGAAGCCAAATGCTTTCATTTTCCTAAAGGCTTTGAAGTGTCACAGATATGTGTTGTTTTGTCTTTTTTCTGTAGAGGGGTATGTGCTTAGTGGGGGGTAGTTGACTGTTGTTTCTGGTGAGCAAATGCCATGGGGTAACTGGGTCCTGATCTTTAGTGCCTTTGCTTGAACACAATATATCGGCAATCCCCGCACTTTCACCTTCAGTCCTAACAAAACTCTTGAGTGGGAGTTGCAACGTGGGGACTCAGTGTACCTCTCCACAAAAAAATCTGTAGGGGCTCCACTCAGGGAGGAAATCAGAGGACAATGCGAAACTCTGTGGCACTTTTGTGGGTTTTTCTGGGTTTTGTCTGGGATTGGCCATTTTTCTAGCTAGAGTGAAAACTGGTTTTGCTGCTGTTTAAATCAGCATTCAATTTTTATTTGGGGATGGATGGTACCCAAATGGAGGTGTTCTGGGTGGCCTGGGTGAAAGAATGCCAGTGGGGGGGGGTTGAGGGGGCATCTATCTGCCAATCAGAATTATTTGGGGGATATGTCTCTCTCTGGTCTCTCTCTCTCCCTCTCCACTTTTTATTTTGGGAAGAGCATTTCTCCCCATACTTCCCAGCACAGACTGAGAGAGGATGCAGGCACAAGAGTGTGCTCACTTCAGTCACCCTCAAAGTCCAGGTCCAAGAAGCCGAACAGTGGCAAGTTGACCTTGAGGAAGACCAACTGCTCTACTGTCCAGGGGTTCAGGTGAGAGCGATGTGGGCTGACGATGTCACCCACATGTGAAAAAATGCACTCACTCTGAATGCTCCTGGGAGGGCATGAGAGGAGTCCCTGGGCAATGGCAGTCCTTTTGCGGCCCAGTAGCTCAGTGAGCAGGTGGACTGTGACTTGCAGTGCCCCAAAAGGTAGTCTCTGATCAACAGAGCCACCTTGACCTCTCTCATGGGCATACTACTGCTCCCAGAGGGGCCAGCTAACAGGTCTCCCAACAACGTTCCTAGACAATGTCCAGTTTATTGAGGTTAGTACTGGTATTACCATGAATTCTTGAGTCAGGAATAACGAAAAACAAAATGGTAGTTATAGATATACCCCCTTCAATCCAGACCCCCTGATATCACAAACCCAATAAGCAAGCACCTACCAGCGTGGGTAAAAAGCAGCAGTATCATTTTACTTTTTAATTCAGATTAAGTTGTGGAGGTGATATGGCTATACCTATGGCCCATCACTAATACCAGGAGTCCAATTATAAGTATACAAGGTAACTTTATCTTTGATAGAATAATTTTTTATTCAATAATTAAAGGAAGTACTTCTTCACCCAAAGAGTGATTAACACTTGGAATTCACTGCCACAGGAAGTGGTGCAGGAACAACAGGTAATTCTAGCGAAGCTGGCAGCACAGCAGCAGGCAAAAGGGGCTGCAGCTCCAACCCCTTCTGGGACTGTGATTAGACATAGCCAAAAATCTGCCTCCCCCTATATCAAAGGAAATGCAAGAACTCACACAACAGGTGGCCACCAGAGAAACCTGGCGGCACCCATGCCCCTCCCCCCTTTTTATCACAAAAGTGAAACCCCACTGAATTTAGATGACTTTAAATATTTGAGTGGGTGAGGTGGGAAGGTGCACCTCATTATGAGCTGCACACAGTGGAAAGGAGTTGGTTACAGTTCCTATTGTATAAATGATGCTTGAGAAGGCAGATCCTGTGTATATATGTGAACAGGTTCCACTGAAATCCTGTTCTTGAATACATACGGCCTGCATATAGGTGCATACACCTGTTTTTAAGGCAAAGCCAGTGTGGATAGTTAATTTCCTAGGCAAAAAGGGCTACAAACACTGTACAAATATTTAGGTTTAGCTTAGCCCTTTTTGGTTTGTAGAGTAAACATATACCCATGGCCAATCTAAAGAGAAAGATTTTTAAAAACCATATATCACTAAGATTATTTTACTGCACAAAGAGACCTCCATGATGACTGAGCTAGCCAATGATCAAGAGTGTTTATGGTAATCAGTGAGATAAGCCAACTATACTCATAGTTCAGTGAGACAAGTGGAATACACATGCACACACACAAGATAGTTGTGATTTTTCAAAACAAAAAAAGAAAAAGGAGGAATAGTGTCTGCAGTAAAATTGGAGCCATAGTAGTACAGTGTTCCCTCTAAGCTGAGTTAGTGTGAGCTAGTTCACAGTTTTTTAGCCTCTGGCTCACAACTTTTTGTCTTAGCTCAGGAAGGATGGCTCCAGAGCAAACTAATTTATGCAGTAGCCAAATCGCTCTCTCACAGCTTTAATGCCAGTAGCTCACAAAGTAGAATTTTTGCTCACAAGACTCCACAACTTAGAGGGAGCATTGGTGATGATAGTGGTAGATAATCAGAAGGTGGATAGGCAGGTCAGAAAGCTACATTAGCCATTCTAATTCAAGGAACGAAAGAAAGATGAGTTGAAAAGGAGAGAAGAGGACCGTGACACTCCCCCTTCTCCAGACCATAGTGTCTGCCTTCTGCTGTCTTGCCAGACAAAGAGTTGGCTTCTCAGGCCTCATAATGGGAAGTGAAGGAGGTTGTTCCTTCCACTTTCCAGGACTCTTGCTCTCCCATTCTCACTCCTGCTCTCCCAGGCTGCGGTCACATGGAACATTAGCCATGCTACAGAGACGGAAGATAGGCGGATTTTCCAGGCGCGATCACAGTGCCACATCTGGGAAGTGTAAAGCTTCCGTGCTGAACCCGAGGCTTCCCGCCGAAGATGCGGGGTAAAAAACTAGTACCTCCGAGGTACTAGTTTCCGGAAACCGCGGGTCAAGGGCGGGCACCTGATCGCGTTTCCGGTAGAATCCCGTGGCATCCGGCGTCCGCCCATGTCACATCGTGAACAGGTTTTTCCCCCCAAGTCTCCACAGGATGTGCACAAGCGCCCAACGGCGCATGCGCACAAAGAGGCCCACTCCCACTGCAGCCAGGCTTGCTGCCTCTGGAGGGTCGCTATGGCCACTGTCGCGCAGGCGGTTAGAGCGGCTGTGATGAGGGGGCCCACCTCCCCCTCCATTGCCTATCCCTCGGAGCTCTGTTGGGGTCTGGAAGCGTCTGTCACCCTTTCCGGTAAGCCCACCACCCGCCTTCGGATGTGCAGATACGATTGCTCAGTCATGCGTATGCACAAACTTCAGTTTAAAAAAAATCCATCCCGTCTGCCACGGAAGCGGCGCCTAGCGATTGATGGTGTGATCATGCCACACCGCTTCTTTGCCACACTGAAGGATCATCGTGTGATTGGCACCTGCCCCCTAACCACGGTACCTCCATGAGACCTCGAAGGGAGGTCTGATTGCGCAACCAAACGTTATTTTCCTCCGGGGCAAACAGCCACGCTCCCCCCCCGTGCATTTTCCGGCCCGTATGACCGGGGCCCCAGTTTCCCTTCCTCCTCGGCCTGTTTAAGAGCCCATCTCTGTGTAAGCCCTACCCCTTCAGCCAAACCACCTAATTGCCCTACTCCCTGGCTGCCCCACAAGTGGCTGTGCCTGTTGGTGGGGTGTGCGATAAGACCATAAGAAGATACCTGCTGGATCAGACCAACAGTCAATCTAGTCCAGCATCTTGTCTCACACAATGGCCAACCAATTCCTCTGTTCCTCTGGAGGGCCAAGAATAGGTCACAGAAGCTGAGACCTTCCCCTGATGTTGCCTCCTGGCTCTGGGATTCAAAATATTAGAACCTCTGAATGTGGAGGTTCCCCTCAGTCACCATGGCTAGTAGCCATTGATAGACTTATCCTCCATTTATCTTTCTTACTCTCCACCATCATGGCTGGTGGCCTGCCCCACCATTCACTGTCCTTACCTTGGCTACCCTGGGAAGCCAATAGTACTTGGTCAACTTCCACCCTGGCAGGGCCCCATCTTCCTCAGGCCTTCTAGGGTGGAACTTGCTGGCACTGGTGGCTTCATGGCATCTAGGGCTGATGATGTCAGTGTGCCCCTAGCTGCTTCCCCCCCTTCTCCTGGTCAGGCTCCTGGGGCTGTTGGAGACACCAAGTTCTGCCCATGGCACTCCCATGGCTGCTGCTGTCTCCTCTTTGGCTGGGCAGGGCTCCTGGGAATGCTGGGCCTGCTGAGGTAAATCTAAGGCTGGCACTGCTTCTGCTGAAGTGCCCCCCCAGACACACTGGAGCCCCCCAAGGCAGAGGCCGTGAAGGAGATCCCAGATGACCCGGCGACCATTCCCCCCTATCACCACTCCTCTGCTGAAGGTGGCGTGGAGGGTGCCTGGGCAACTGGTGGGGCATGACTGACCTGGAGGCTTCTGCCTTCTCAGTCGGCCACTCTGCCCTTTGCCTCCCAGCCGCTGGTGGCACGGGGAGGGCAGCTGCAGGCGGTGTACCGCAAGGGGGGGTTGGCCACATAATTCAGGTGTGGCTGCCACCACCGAGCCCCACAGCATCGAGGAGGAGAGAGGTTGGTGGGGGCGGGGGAGAGGTGTTTGGAGGGATGGGCTGGTGGAAGAAATGCCCTGGGAGGATTGGGGCTGTGGGTGCTGTTACCTCCTAACATTTCTCCAGTCAGACTCAGCCCAATGCACGAAGGGGGTAGAGCGTGGGGTCTTCCCCTCCCCCGCTCCAAAATGACAGCCCGGCTTCTCCCCCGGCCTCGGGAGTCGTCTGGCTGGAGGAGGGGGTCTTCCTCTCTCCCCCCCTTTGGTCTCCAGTTGGAGGAGGAAGTCGGGAATTCAGGGGGGGTGCCAGCAAAGAATCCACCCACCGCTACCCACACCCCGCCCGGTCCCCGCACCCCCACCACGGCAGCCCTGGAGAGGACAGGGGGTGGGGGCTGTGGGGTAGGGGCCTGTTTCTGCTCTCGGGTCCGGCCTTCAGCTGGTCTCCAGCCCCCACCGGGAGGTTGGCATCCACAAGGGGGGTGCCACAAGGCAGCCTCGCCTAGGGCACAGAAACACCTCAAGCTAGCCCTGTCTAAGAAGGGGCAGGGGAAGTCAAAGGGAAAACGACCTTCTCCAAAGGTACCCAGAAAGGTAGTTGACCCTCCCCCTCTGGTAGCTTCTTCCTCGTCGGAAGATTAGGAAGATGTGCAGGAACAACAGGTAATTCTAGCGAAGCTGGCAGCACAGCAGCAGGCAAAAGGGGCTGCAGCTCCAACCCCTTCTGGGACTGTGATTAGACATAGCCAAAAATCTGCCTCCCCCTATATCAAAGGAAATGCCCTGCTGAATCTACTGAATTTTAGTTTAAGATAGGACCCCAGTTACGATAAGAAGGGATAGATGCTGTGCACTCTTCAGGATTACATGGCTTTAAAAATAAGTAAGTAAATAAATAAATAATTATTATACAGGCTTTTAAAGTGACATCACATTCTGGATTGGCAATCTCATGTTTTTATAATGAAACCAACCTTTGCTATGATGATTTTCCACAGTTATTAAAGAACTAGAGAAAATTACATACCAAGAAGTGTTTCAAAATGCACTTGACATTTAAAACAATGGAGGCCTGTTCTTCAAAGAGCTCCAGGGCACTGAGTAAATGAACCAGCTTTTATATTGGTGTTGTTTCCACTGTTTGACAATCCAGTAGATTGGTAACTGGACCAGAGAGGCTCTATTTTGATATAGACCTGGGCCAGTGACAATTTTAGGTCTCATTTCTTATCTTTCAGTGTGTAGGGTTGCCAAAAGATCCACAGAAAAGGGTCTTGTCTTTTTAATAGTGACTTGGTGTATGGACTTCACTGGATAAATAACATCCCATTGATGGGACAGGGCTTCTTTTTTCTCCAGGCAGCTGGCAACTCTACCCTGGGATATCAATAATTACTTCACTTGATCAGTGCAAACATAAGCCCTATGAACATTGCGCAGTGCCCTGTGAATCAGTGACTGTTCTGATGCAAACATTGTAGAATTGATAAAGCATTCTATGGCTGCAGTCACACGGAGCATTAGCCACGCTACAGAGACTGAAGATAGGCGGATTTTCCGGGCGCGATCCCACCGCCACATCTGGGTCCCAGTTCTTTTCCAGATAAATTTTAAAGTCACTCCATTCCTCAAAGAACACATCATCTTCTTTATTGTTCAATTTTTTTGTAATTTTGTCCATTTGTGCCATGAACAGAACTTTTTGTATCCATTCATCGATCTCTGGTACCTTCTCTGTCTTCCAAAATTGGGCATAAATCATTCTTGCTGTTACTATCAGGTACCAGAGTAATGTCTTTTTAGTCGTATTAACTTCTTCCATTTTAAGTCCCAAAAGCAGAATTTCTGGAGCTTTCTTAAAAGAACATTTCAAATTTTTTTGCATTTCATTGTGGACTTTTGTCCAAAAGTCTACAGCTTTCTCACAAGTCCACCACATATGATAAAATGAGCCCTCATGACTCTTACACTTCCAACTGAATCAGTGACTGTTCTGATGCAAACATTGTAGAATTGATAAAGCATTCTCTGGCTGCAGTCACACGGAGCATTAGCCACGCTACAGAGACTGAAGATAGGCGGATTTTCCGGGCGCGATCCCACCGCCACATCTGGGAAGCGTAGAGCTCCCGTGGCTCACCCGAGGCTTCCCGCCAAAGATGTGGCTTAAAAAACTAGTACCTCCGAGGTACTAGTTTCCGGAAACCACGGGGCAAGGGCGGGCGTCTGATCGCGCGCCCGCCCATGTCCCCTTGCAAAAAGGTTTTTTTCAAGTCTCCATGGGATGCCCAATGGCACATGCGCACACCTCCCTCCCTCCCGCGGTGCATGGCTTACTTCTAAGGAGACCTGGGGGGGCTTTCTGGCTGCGGCACTGCTTCTCCCAGCTGTTGCTTATCCAGAGCCTTCCCTGTTCATCCTCCCCCCTCCCCGGAAACGCATGTGCACACGCAGAGCCCCCTCCTCTTTTCCGTGCCCCCCACTCCTGGCTCGGCCTGCTCAAAAGGAACTCTCTGCACCGGGCGGCAGAGGGGGAGGTGCAGGGGGCGTGGCGGGAGGGCGG
>NW_015174851.1:1106873-1113790 GCF_001447785.1 Gekko japonicus
TATTATACAGGTTTTTAAAGTGACACCACATTCTGGATTGGTAATCTCATGTTTTATAGCGAAACCAACTTTTGCTATGATGATTTCCCATGGTTATTAAGAACTAGAGAAAATTAAATATCAAGAAGTATTTCAAAATGCACTTGACTTTAAAACAATGGATGCCTGTTCTTCAAAGAGCTCCAGGGCACTGAGTAAATGAACCAGCTTTTATATTGGTGTTGTTTCCACTGTTTGACAATCCAGTAGATTGGTAACTGGACCAGAGAGGCTCTATTTTGATATAGACCTGGGCCAGTGACAATTTTAGGCCTCATTTCTTATCTTTCAGTGTGTAGGGTTGCCAAAAGATCCACAGAAAGGGTCTTGTCTTTTTAATAGAGACTTGGTGCATGGACGTCACCGGATAAATAACATCTCATTGATGGGACAGAGCTTCTTTTTTCTCCAGGCAGCTGGCAATTCTACTCTGGGATATCAATAATTACTAAGGCTCCCAGTCGGGCCTTAGTTGATGGGCCGTGGTTGAATGGAGAGGGTGCTGGAGCCTATGCCAGATGGGTCTGCTCCATCTATTCTGGACAGCTCAATGAGCAAACAGATTGACCATCAGCTCCCAGTTGGGCCTTAGTTGATGGGCCACGGTTGAATGGAGAGGGCACCAGAGCCTATGCTGGGCGAGCCTGCTCCACCTTCTGTTTGGAAAGAGCACTGGCTCTCATCCCGATGTGCTTCTCATCCACCTGGGTGGCAAAGAGTTGCATTTCTT
This sequence comes from Gekko japonicus, assembly GCF_001447785.1. NCBI lineage: Eukaryota > Metazoa > Chordata > Lepidosauria > Squamata > Gekkonidae > Gekko > Gekko japonicus. Next base: position 1,107,643 of record NW_015174851.1, read on the forward strand.
GAAGGGGAAGGCCCTAGTATTGCAGGCCCAGGATGATTTGGAATTTATTCTGCACCAATGGCCAAATACAACAATTGTTTGGTCAGCCATGATCCCATGCAGGGAATGGCAGGGCTTTTTGATCCCAAGGGGATTGAAAGAGCTTAGACAAAGCTTGAGGGTTGGGTGGGGACACTATGTGCTGCACCCCCAAAAAAATTAGGGCTGATGGCGCAGACCTATACAGAAAAAGGGAGCAACATTTTTCTGCAGGATTTGATCATCACTGCGGCCTTGCGGCAAGGGATGAGATGGGCAGACTGCCTTTTGGAGTGTGTTTGACAGATACTCTACACAAGCCGTGCGGTTGTGGATGAGGGATTGTCATGGCATGTTCCGAGGCTGGGCTGCCCAGGTGCGAGCCGCTTACAGCGGGCAATGTCCTGGGAGACAGGTGCATTGCCCGTCTTATGGCAAGGGTGGGGCTTGAGTGACCCCAGGCCTTGACCATGCTGCTTCATACTGTTAGTCCTTGCCATTGTTTTATTAATAAATAAAGTGGCCTTTAGTTTCAGATCCCACGGGATCAAGTGAGCTCAGCATAAGGCCAATGGGAAGCTCCAAAATATTTTAAAGGTTGCGTTGGGCCACTACTTGCCTCACCCCCAGATTCGGCTTTATTGCCCAGACCTGTACAGGGGCGATGGCGTTCACCTTTCTGAGAAGGGAAACAACATTTTCCTTCAGGATTTGCGTCAAGGGCTTAGACTAGTTCTAGGTATTTGAGTGGGTGCAGGGGGCTAAGCAGAGGCTTGACCCTTGCAGTGGCAGAATTAGGTTTAGATAAAGTTCATGCGGCTCCGTAAGAACCAATCAATAACCCTGTGGGGGGTATAGGGGTCTGCAGGATCAATCCTGTGGCCGTGCGGCCAGGGATGAGGCTTGCAGACTACCTTGGGGGATGGCCACGATGGACCCTCTGCTCTGGCCATGCGGTGGTGTTGTAGGACTCCTCAAGGCACATCCCAATCGCTGAGCTGGGCTGGGTTTGCAAGCAACTTACAGTTTGCTCCAACCCGGGGCCTTGGTGTCTTGCCTGTTATACGGTAAGGATGGGGTCAATGTAACACCAGGCCTTAACCGTGCTGCTGTTTCTGTTTGCCCTTGCCATTGCTTTCAATATGTTAAATAAAGTGGCCTTAGTTTTATCCAACCTTGGTTTTCTGACTCTTTCTTCCATCTGGGGGGGCAATATAGGGAAGAAGCAGTATGTTTAATCTCACTCTACTGTACGTGGGGTTTTTTGTGTTACTATCAATAAAATTAAAGAAGTGGGGGGGGGAAGAATTCAGGAAAAGTTTATTTGATTTGGCCTGACCTGGTCAGTGGGTGGAGAAAGAGAGATGAAAAAGCTCATGTGAGTGATCAGGAGGTTCTCTTTTGTGCTGATTCCATCAAGGTAGGCAGAAGTCTTAATTGAGGTCTGTAGGAAGCAGCTTTTGCCATGTGCTGATCTGCACACCTGAAAGAAGCTTAAAGATTATGGGAACCCTGTAAAACATCTGTAACATTCTAAGATAAGGCACCTAACTTACATTTAACATCTACTAGAGCATGTATAAAAGGAGGGACAGAGGAATCATGTTTTACCAATCTGGTGCCATGCTGAGAGGTGGAGGAAGAGGAGAAGAAGTGTTGGATTTATACCCCACCCTTCACATGGAGTCATAGAGCTGCTTACAATCTCCTTCCCTTCCTCTCCCCACAACAGACACCTTGTGAGGAAGGTGGGGCTGAGAGAGCTCTAAGAGAACTGCTCTTGAGAGAACTGTGACTGACTCAAGGTCACCCAGCTGGCTGCATGTGGAGGAGTGGGGATTCAAGCCCAGTTCTGCAGATTAGAGTCTGCGGCTCTTAACTACTATACCAAACTATGCTTATGAACATTTTATTTTTAATAAATACTTCACAACTGTTGATACTGGTAGTTGTTCTCTGTACCACATAGCCCCCTCATTATTATTATTATTTGTATTTTTGCATTGTGTGTGTGCACATGCATGTCTGGAAGTCATGACTCCTACTGGGGCATGGAGGACATTCAGAGAAGTGGCTTGATAGCCTGCCTCTGCCTCCTGGTCCTAGTATTCTTTGGAGGTCTCCCATCCAAATACTTGCCAGGGTTGACCCTGCTTAGCTTCCACAATTTGACAAGATCAGGCTTGCCTGGGCCATCTAGGTCAGGGTGACCCCCACCATCTTGGACATGCTATTTTAAAAGGTGCTCCAGAAGGATGGGGAGGTGAAGTCAGTGGCAAGTGGCTACTCCTTCAGTGGCACACAAGACTGTTAGCTGTCTCTGTGAAAACCAGGTGCTGGAGAGAGACACACACACACACAGAGGCAAGGCCTCAGAACTTGGAAGAGAAGCTTGGATTCCTCTCCCTCCCAGTGGACAATTCCTATAAAGGCCAGGTTATCTTGAACGAGGTGAGTAATGTAGTGTCCAGGTTTGCAGATGACAAAAAATTATTCAGGATGGTGGAAAAGTACAGAGGAAGGTGACCAAGATGATTAAGGAGTTGGAGCACCTTCCCTATGAGGAAAGGCTGAAGAGCCTGGGACTTATCAGTTTAGAAAAAAGACAACTAGGGTTTGTGGAGGTTTATAAAATTATGCATGTGGTGGAAAGAGTTGATAAAGAAAAATCTTTCTTCCACTCCCAAAATACTAGAACTCGAGGACATCCAAGGAAGATGATGGGCAGTAGATGGACAAAAGGAAATACACAGAGAAGGGGTGTCAAACTAATTTGACATAAATGAGACCTTGTTGGGCCAGGCCATGTGTGTCCTAAAATGAAATGCGACGTAGCAGAAGTATAAACGTTATAAAGGTCACAGAGAAACACAATTAAAGATTTTTTAAACTTTAAATAAAACATGCCTAAAATACTAGCACTCTTACAATATTTTGTCTATTTAACAGTCTCCGATAATTGACATCTCTTGCTCTGAATTATTGCATCTGTTCAGGTGTGTATCTGTAAGCTTCAAACCTACTTTTAATTTATTGACATTCATTACAGAAATTTCATGCTCAGTGTTCTGAGCCTAGAACCCATAGAAAAACATGACATGGCTGAACGTTCCAAGCTTTTGTATATAAATTGCTTTGTGTGCTGGTCAGGAACATGAGAAGGCATCCTGACACAGACTGAGGGCCATGTGTTTGTCTACAAAACTATAGTCTTCCCCAGAGAAATAACTACAACTTCCTACAAAGGAAATGTGCTGAGTGAACTTGGTCTGAACACACACTCTCAAACTAATTCACCTCATTGGCTTGTTGTTATTCCCCCTCTAAATAAACTCATGTTGCTTTCTTACTGAGAAAGACTGGATCATGAGAGCATGAATACAGAGAAAAGGGGGAGGGAACCGAGTTGCACCCATAAGAGCCCTAGCACAGGGAGCCCAACAACACACACACTTTAGCAAGGGACACAAAAGCTCATACCATGAACAAAACTTTGTTGGCCTTAAAGGTGCCTGGTATTTTTCCCATGTGATTGAGGCAGCCCAGCAAAGCAAGCTGTCCCTCCCCCCCTCCCTCCCTTCCTTCAGGGAGGAGCCTCAGCCAGTGGAAGAAAAGAAAGGCTTCCCTTTGTCTCCTGTATGCAGTGGAGGCAGCTTGGCCAAGAAGCAAGCTCTGGCTCATTCCCTCCCTCCTCTTGGGAGAAGGAGGAGGGGGGGAGGAGCCTCAGCCAGTTCTTTTCCAAACTCTTTTAATCACACAGGAGAGGCTTGCATATCTATCTCTCCTGTGCAATTGAGAGTGTCCAGTAAAGCAAGCTTTGATGTAGCAGCAGCAGCAGAACTAAACAAGAAAGCAAGAAACATCCAGGTTCTTGTGGGCCAGATTGGAACCCTCCAAGGGCCTGATCCGGCCCACAGGCCACCTGTTTGACACCCCTGACTAAGAGAGTGATTAAAATGCAGAATGCATGTGTGGTTTTTTTGTGACTTCCATGGTGGGCGGCCCATGACGTGGCGGATGGGAGTGGAGGCAGTTGATCTGGACCCCCCCGCCGGAGTCCTTGTAGGAGACTCCCAGCCTGGGGTGCTGGAGGCTGCCTCTTCCAAAGCTGTGGCCAAGGAATTGAGACACCTCCAAGCCCTAATAGGTCCCATCACTGCAATACCATTGTGGCTCCAAGAGGCGCACACCGGGTGGGCGAACAAGAGATCCAGCAAAAATAAAGCTCTCCTTACCTCTGCAAAAGGCATGGAATGAAGCGTGCTAATTTCTTTTTGACTGGACATTTGGTAAAGTGTGTATCTGAAGCCCAGAATTCCACCAATAGGGAGGGAGCTAGCTCACACCTCCCCCCCCCACAAATTCAAGCGAACTCTTTTAGCAAAAGGGATAGGAGAAACAGCAGTGGTTGATTGAATCAAGCAAAGCACAAATCCAATTAAAGCGAGCCTCTGAAGCAAGTTTTACTGACTTTTAAAAACTTTCCTTTAATATAAACAATGGCTGGGCGGGCAGATAAAATGGTGACGAGACTGAGACACTCTCCTGGAACTACAAGATCAACACATCTGGCGGCCAAACTGGAAGTAAATACTGACTTTCCAAACATGTTGGCTACTGCATTGCACCCTCTGCTGGAGCAGATGACTAACCTCAACAAGAATTTTGATGCACTCCATAAACAGCTTAAAGAGACGAATTTAAAAACAGAGGAGACTGCAAAATCAGTGAAAAAGGTTGAAGCAAAAACAAAAGCGATTAATCAAAGACTGGAGGTGATGGAAAAACAAAGATCCTCTGATAAATACCAACTTTTAAGACTGGGGAGATAGTGGCGAGATTCTCTAAAAGATCAACAAGAGACGTGGTGCTCAAGGCCACAAATGGGACAACCTTAAAAATCAAAGACTAAGAAATCAGAGTCTTAAAAGACATTTCATTTGAAAAAAGATAGAAGAAGACCCAATACTAAAATTTAACCTGCTTTTTGTAGAAAAACTCCACCCCCTACAGATGGATAATACCTGAAGGACTTGTCTTCAACTACAAAGATAAAAAAGAACGGATAGACTGTTTTAAAAGCGAAGATGTTTTTGAAACAGCAACAAAAAACAGCAAGTGAGCAAATTAGATAGAGGAACAAGATATCGAAGAAGAAACTTGCACACATGAGTCAGGCCTCGGAATCTACAGCGAGCAGTAATCCAGAAGAAGACTCTGAATAAGAATTAGGGGCGGCAGCCCCAAAAGTCCTGAAAATCCGCAGGGCCTGTAAGACAGAGCTCTTCCGCCAGGCTTTCACATAGGGGCCACCACTGCCACCGCCACCAATGAGGTGGATAACATCGGGGTTGAGGATGGCCCAGGAAGATCTGCCACAATTTCTGCGTGGCCACTGGATTTACCTGGTTGAGCTATAGGATAAAATCACCCTTGGAGAACCATCCGGAGACCATCTTGTTAAATTGAGTATAATTTTTATAAATTGTTATTAATGTTTTATTGCTTTTATCTGTTTTATATGGGCTTTGCCCCCTGTAAGCCGCCCTGAGCTCGGCGGGGAGGGCGGGGTATAAATCTTAATAAATAAAATAAATAAAGGGAAGAAACAGATATAACAGAATTGTATAAGATTAAAAGTCTTACTGTTTGAGATGTAATTACTTGATTCAATTATATATTTACCAGTTTATAATAGAAGCGGTAGAAAATAGCTATATTCCAAAAACTACATTTTTTTATAGAGCGAGCTTTTATTTATTTATTTATTTATTGTCAAATTTATACCCCACCCTCCCCGCAAAACAGACTCAGGGTGACTTCCAATAACATAAATACAAAATAAAAACATACATAATACATAATTAAAACATCACAGTTAAAATAATACATTACAAAGTGATACATTACAAAGTGCTAGCAGCGGTTAAAAATTCAGTCAGATGGAATGCTTTCAAATGGATTTCCAACTTCCAGCATAGAAGTGCTTAGATGTTATTCTGTTCGTCAACTCTTATGGTAGCTACTCGATGATGACAGTGCGGGTTGTGCGCTATGGCAGCGGAGACCCCTAATTGTATGCCTGGTGGAAGAACTCCATCTTGCAGGCCCTGCAGAACTGTGAGAGGTC
>NW_015174851.1:1114503-1129434 GCF_001447785.1 Gekko japonicus
ATTTCAAATGGAACATCTTTCAAAATTCTTATAGATTGCTCTCCAATCTTCAGAGGCGTTGCAGATGTCACTCTCAAAATTTGATCTCTAGTACGCTGCTTAGTAAACTTGACTACCACTTCTGCTTGCAGGTTATTTTTCTTTGTAAAGTTGGAGTAGGCTCTGTAGGCCAAATCCATCTCTTCGCTTAATTTATCCGCTTCCTTGCCAGTCAATGGTGCCAGAGCACTCGCCAGGATACTCCTGAGATCTTCTTTTTCCACCTCTTTTATGCCTTGAAATCGGAGAGTTAAATTAGATTTTTCCATTTGCAGCATCAATACTTTGTTGTCTTGTATTTCTTGATGTTTTTACATTTTGTTGACCTTCTTCTTGATTTTTTGTGTGTCCTCTGTTGATACCAGACACTTCTGTGCAATTTCCTCCATCTTATTAGTATAGCTTAATTTTAGTTTGGTGATAGGGCTGTAGGGTTTTTTTGGTAGTGATTGTAGTAAGAAAATAATAAAACAATTAAAAAAATACAGAAGTCACTGCCAGAAGATGTAGTAATGGCCACAGGAATAAACAGCTTTAAAAGGGGATTAGACAGATCAATGCAGGATAGGTATTATCAGTGGCTACTAGCCATGTTGACTGAGGTGAACCTCCACATTCAGAGGCACTAAACCTCTGAATCCCAGAGTCAGGAGGCAACATCAAGGAAAGAGCTCAGCTGCTATGCCCTGTTGTTGGCCCTCTAGAGGAACTGGTTGGCCACTATATGAGACAGAACGTTGGACTAGATAGACCATTGGTTTGATCCATCAAGGCTCTTCTTATGTTCTTATATGACATGTGATTACTAGTAAAGTTAGATCTCTTTCTACTGGGATAGTTTCCCTATCAGTAAACCTTTCTGCTTAATACTATAAGTACATCAAGACCAAATGTTTGTCAAGACCTTTGAACTGAAATCATGTCTTAGTATTTTCAGCCTGAGAATTTTTAGAGGTATATGAGATGGAGCAAACACAAATAAACAGCTTCATTTCATATATTATTTTCTGGGTTGTGTACTAGACAGACTTTGTTTTTCTGTTATTTCTCTGAACTTCACAATTTGGCTTTAGAGAAAGGACTCTGGCCAGAGAAATTGGCCTGCCTCCATGGGATATTCTAGTACAGTAAGAGAGTACAGCTATGACATGACAATAGACCTATATGTGGAGATGACATTCATCAATGCTTTAGAGGAAGGACTCTGGCCAGAGAAATTGGCCTGTCTCCATGGGATATTCTAGTACAGTAAGAGAGTGCAGCTATGACATGACAATAGACCTATATGTGGAGATGACATTCATCAAGAATAATGGCCCACTGTTCTATGTGGAGATGACATTCATCAAGAATAACGACCCACTGTTTGTTTGTTTGTTTTTAAACTGTCTTTTGGCATGTGTTCAGCCTATTTGAGGAGCCAGTGGAGGAGAGTGTTCCAAACATCCAAACACGTTCTCATGCATACGTCTGAAATAGCAAGTGGTTGATGTAAGGTGGGACAGGACAGGAAAAGAGGCATTCAGTGAACTATGCTGAGTATGAATATGAATAACATTAGTCTGAATCACACACACCTTCCAACTGTAATGCAATTGTATGCAGCTTTATTTTGACTCTATTATCCTGAAGAGAAAAATCTCTTGTGACAAGGTACAGTAATTCAGAGAGCTGGTCAATGACCTTTTTATCTTTCCACCATGGTTCAGTTGCAGCCATACTCAAAATGATGGAAAAACAAATCAGCAATTGTTGTAAAAGGTTCCAGGTCCATTTATGGTGTTATGTCAGGTCAGATGAGCTTGCTTCCACCTCATTGCACATGAGAGAGCTTGCATGAGGCAGAAGCCAGTTCAGTACAAGAGGTGCATTCACCTGAGACTCCAGATTAAGAGGAAGTGATAACTTTGACTTCTTTCAGAAACAATGGTTAATTACACTTTTGTTAGCAAGTCAGAAATACACACAGCAGATAATTATACCCATTGGTGGTACTAGTATAAGAAATAGACTAGCAATATATATATATATGGGAATATTTTATGAAAAGCTCTTTGGGTGGGAATCAGCAGGGAATAAACTTGCAGTGCAAAATACTTGGGACAAAAACATTCTACATATAACTAATCAGTCAAATCTTTTAGCATTACTGTGATACTCCTATGTCCCCAGAGCAGGCTCTCCAACTCGCTCATGCCCTCATCACCTTCGGGAGCCTCCCATAGTGCAGGTGGGCCCCTGGAAGCCATGGTGGCCGTCGGCAGGGACTGTGACTTGGCTGTCAGGGAGGCAGGTGGGGGAGGCATAAAAGGAGCATCTTCCCTGCCAGGCAGCATGACTCTGTCCTGGCTTCTTTCTCACTGAGGGATGCCCCTGTGCTAAAGCCACCTTCCCCCTTTCAGGTGGGAAATAAAACTGAGTTCTCCCCTTTTCACCTCAACGACCTCCCCTGGCTCGTCAGTTCCCCCCTCCCTGTGCAGAGCTCCATCGGGGAAGCTGTTCCAACCAGGAGGCACAGGAGGCAGTTAGGCCTCCAAGCTCCAGTCGCTCACCTTCCTTCTGTCCTTCTACTGCACAGCCGGCGCCAGCTGTGACCAGCAGGCCAACCTTCCCAGCATAGCATTCCAGCATTTTCTAGGGGTCAGCCTGCACCACAAGAGGTTCCCAAAGGCTATAAGGGCATGAGTGAGCGGAGTGAGCATGAGTGAGCGTGCAATGCTCAGAGGAGCCCTGGGCCAGCTCTGCTCAGCACTCCTGGTATGTTCCCTCGATGCTCCCACCTTCCCTTCCCTCCTTACCACCCCACTGCTGGCTCAGCCTGCCTTGCAAAGCCAGTGATTGCCTCCTGCAATCTGGCACCACTGAGGACGACAGAGAAAGGTGGGGGGGGCCTAGCTGGCGGCGCCCTGATGGAGGGGGAAGATTAATTAAATTAACCAGTGCCCCCCCCTCCCAAGAAATTAAAATGCCACTCAACTTAAAAATTCCTGGCTACAGGCCTGTTGATGGATATGTTGAACAGGTAGAAAAGCTCTTCCTTTTTCAGGTTTTTTTTTTGGGGGGGTGATGGTGGCAACATATTTGTCAATTGAGAAAAGCCTTGCTTCTCTTGCTCTTAGTGATGTTGTCACTTGGCCAAATCTGATTATAATGGTGACATGATTTACTAAGTGTTTTTTTGCTTGGCTCGAATCATCCATGTCATTTTTGGTCCCCAAGCCATATTTTATCCTGGAAGACAATTGGGAGCCAGTGTAGATGGATCAAGACTGGAGTGATATGGTCCCTAAGACCCATTCCAGTCAACATTCTGTACCAGTTGTACCATTCCATATCAATTGTAGCTTCCATACAGTTTTCAAGGGCAGGTCCACCTCAAGCATACTCCAGTAATCTAATCCAGATGTTGCCACAGAATGATGACAGTGGTAATATCTTGCCCACCCAGGAAAGGCCATAGCAGGATCACCAGCCAAATGGCGAAAGTCACTTGTTAGCCAAACTGCTTTATGTACAGCAGATGGCAACTAAATTTAATGTATGTTCTTGCCAAAGTTTACGGAGGTCCGAATCCACCCCTGGTAGGTCCCAGTGAAAGAGACGAGACTGGTATTTTTCCAAAACAATTTGTCTTTTACTGAATAATATCAAAATCACATACACACAAAACAGAATCACTCACACTAGCAATCAAGTTCCTTTAGAATACAGAAACAGAAAAATAGTTTCTCTTTTACTTAGGAGGTAGGTTGGTATACGTTCATACTTATCTTTCCTGAAGTCTTGTCTGATGTGATGAAGAATCGAGGGGTGAGAAAATAAGACCTAGGGAGTTTCTAATTCACACCTGCTAGAACCAGCCAGCAAGGCGTGGACCTCTTTGGCTGTTCAGAGTTAACTCACTGTGAGTCATGAGCCCTTTAAATGCCTTTCCCCTTCCATTGGAAACAATGGAGGATGGGCAACTTCTTTGGGGGCCGATAGAACTGGACCTCCTGGTCCAATCTTTTTGAAACTTGGGGTGTTTTGAGGAGAGACACTAGCAGCTATGTTACAAATCTGGTGCCTCTACCTCAAAAAAGCCCCTCCCCAGAGCCCCAGATACCCCTGGATCAATTCTCCATTGATGCTACTTAAAATAAGCCTTGTAGTTAGGCTCATCTATACATCTCTTACATGGATAATTGGATGTGCTCATTGGTTAATGTTTAATGATTTCTGGAGGGCTTAAATAGTATATGTTATTATTATTGATGATGATGAAGACTATGATTATCAAGTATTACTGTTGACATTAATAGCAAAAAGAGAATTAACATTACAAGCAAAAGGTGCTTTAACCTGTATATCCATAATCATAGAATCATATATTTGGAAGGGACCGCCATGGTCATCTAGTCCAACCCCACACATGATGCAGGAAATTCACAAATACCTCCCCCCCCCACACACACCCAGTGACCCCTGTTCCATGCCCGGAAGTAGGCAAAAAAACCTCCAGGATCCGTGGGCAAACTGGCCTGGAGAAAAATGGCTTCCTAACCCCAAAGTGGTGATCAGCATTTCCCTGGGCGTGTAGGAAAGGGCCACGAGAACTAAGCACTGAGACAACCAATCCTCCCTCTAAGATGTGGAGTCTTGTGAGCAAAAATTCTACTTCGTGAGCTACTGGAATTAAAGTTCTGAGTGAGCGATTCGGCTATTGCATAAACTAGTTTGCTCTGGAGCCATCCTTCCTGAGCTAAGACAAAAATGTGTGAGCTGGAGGCTAAAGAACTGTGAGCTAGCTCACACTAACTCAGCTTAGAGGGAACACTGGAGGCAACCCTTCCTGCCCTCCCTCTCATATGACGGCCCTTCAAGTACTTGAAGATGGTTATCATATCACATCTCAGTTGTCTCGTCTCGTCTCCAGGCTAAAGAGATAATAACATTATGACATGCAATCCCAACAGATAAATTCCCTAAAAAGGAGCCTCTGTGACTGTCACAAGAAAGGGGATTTTTTTTTCAGATACAAGATAACAATTGGGACCAAGGATTCTGCTGTGGCAAGCGGGGAAGAGGATAAGGAGCATGTTGCAAAGATACCCCAATGCTACAAACGTTCACAAGAATTATTCTTGTGTCCTCTGATTTCTCTGCTTGAAGAGGAAAATGGAGATCCATCTGTGTGCAGTAACTTATGACACAGACCAGCTTATGCATCCTTTCTTCCAAATTTGTAGGTGCGTTTTCCATTAGAAAGGAAAACAACAGCTCATAGGATAAGTGAAATATGAGTGTCAAAATTTTGAATGAATGTGTATAACTCCTAAATGTTTTCATCTATACAATTCCAGAATAATTAGTCTTTTCACATATTTCTCATTATTTTCATGTTGGGTATCAAACAATTGTAACATGGGCATGCAAGTGATGAGCACTCTATATGATGTCAGTCCCACATAAATTATAAAGGGCTGAAGCACTTGTAAGAACAGTATTTCTTGTGAGACTTCCTTCTTTCCAATCAGGCCAGAAATGTCTTGAGAATAGCCTGTCTTACTCATGCTATTTTGCAGCTGCTGACAACTATTATCAGAAAGGGCAGGCATGTCAAAGTAGAAATTCATGAGGAAAACGATAGACAAAGTGTTTTTGTTTTGTTTTTTAATCCCAGCCTATGCTGAGATTCAGTTTGAATTCAGCTCAGACTTTAGACGAAAGTTTAGACTTGTAGTCTCTTAAGTATTTCACCCCATCCTTTCTACAATAAGACTAGTGATAAAAAGACAGAACGGTATGTGTGGTGGTGGGGAATCAGGAAATCAAAAACAATAAATTGGATAATATTGACTGTGCGTCTCTCCTCTGAAAGTTACAAATGGAAGTTAAAGGGGCACATGGTTTCCCTTACAGCTGTCATTTCCTTCACTTCTGAGCATATCACTAGGGTGACACAATTTCCATGGGAGTGTTCTTATTATAAAGCTTCCATCACTTTTAGTAAAATATTGCTTGCATTGCTGGGAAGGAAAAAGGCAAGGACTATTGCTTGCAGACGGTTTAGGCTAGAAATGAAGGGTAACTAGTTCTGAGACAGTCAGTGATCTCTGAAAGTGTATTCCACTGCAAGAATATGGTCTTGAAAAAAAAAAGAAATAATTAATGAGAAGCCATGACCTATGCATTCAAAAATATCCATTTCTTTTCTAACATTATGCCACATTCTTAGTTACAATTTCAGAATGTGTACAAAGATTGGTCTGTAAATTCTGGAAGGCTTTTTATCTTTGACTGGCATTTGCAGTCTCCTCCCATGCAGGTGGGGAAAGTTTTGCCTGTGTGCTTTCAAAAGAAGGGAACACAATCTCAGGGGCCAACAGACATCTGAAGTTGTGCCTTGGGTGGCCAATCAATAAGGGGAAGCATTAGGAGCTCCATTAAAAAAGAGTCCTGCCTCCAATCTACAGGCATTCACCAGAACATCAAATCCACTCTTCCAAACATTTACGTTTGACCATACAAGATTAGCTGATCACTTAAGAGCTGGGCAGAAACATTTAAGATGTTTATCATGACTGGCTCTGTGGTCTGCACAGTCTTGAGGGGAGGTATCTTGGCTTAGACATTAACATCTGGTAAGGTTTTAACTAAATGTTATAGTGGTGTCATTGTGGGTTACAAGATAGATATTAAGCTTTAATGATGAACACCCTCAGGTATCTGTTGGGTGAAGAATTTTGAATAGAATAACTTGTTATGGCAGACCAGCCTACCAGAAATGATATGGGGATTTTCTTGGGTCAAGGCAACATCAGTGAATTCTAAGAATGACTGAGCCTGGGGGATGGCTTGTTACTAGCTCTTTGTGTGCCTATTAATGTCCAAGTGGTAAAAAGCAAGATAATGACAAAGTCTATGCTGAGCTATGGTAAGGTTGTCCAGCTAAAGTTATGGGAGAATTTAAGGCTGCAGACACTGAAAATTGTGGGGGGAAAGTTATTAACCAAGTGTTGTCACTGCAGATCAGCTGTTAAAATTAATTTTATGGACTGATGTTTTAACTCACAGAGTGGTAAAGTTTCACTGTGGAGAGTTTATTGCTTTTTGTATTGTTTTAATTTGTATTATGTATTGTTTAATTTACCATTTGTTCCAAGCAAACAAGCAAAAATGGGCCCTAGTTTAATACAATTGTCAGCACTAGATTGTCAAGGGACCCAGACCAGGGTCCTGGGCCAATTTGTCTGGCCTTCAGGCTTCCCCTTTTGGGTCCTTCTTCATCCTTTCCTCACTCTGTGCCATCTTTTTGTTTTACTGATGCTGTGCTTTCCCTGTGGATCCTCTACCACCTTCCCCTTTACACTGTCATGCCCTCTTTCCTCCTCCCTCTGAATTTTCAGGTCAGTGTGCGTGGAGGGTATGAGGTATTCTTCTGAGGGGCCCATTTCTCCCTTTCTTGTCCAGGCTTCTTTCTGAGCATCCCCTTCTCCAGTGACGCTCTGTGCTCTTCCTCAGCATGCCTGCCCTCTCCTCTCTTTGGCTCCCCAGTTCCTTTTGACCAGATAATCTGAGGGCCTGGGCCCTGAAACCCCAACAGTAGCATCATGCCACTTCTAGCTGAGCTGTGTGGAGCATCCTGCAGCCATGTTTTATTTATATATTATATATGTAAGCAGGCTCAGGGCGGCTTACAAAGAATGTTAGCCTCACAGGGCCAGCCCCCACCAATATTGTGTTTCCTGTTTATATTCCATGGTACATGGCTAAATACCACTGAGTGGCAAATATTGTGTTGCTACTCCCCTCTTCTTAAAACTCCAACCAGTGTCCTGCCTGTCCCTCAGACACTTTTGCCTCTAGTCTGCAAGGATGCATGATGCTGATATCCTTTCTGTTCTGGTGCAGATCCCCTTTCAAGTTACAGAATGGAGGATCAGAGCTCAGTACTGGGGGACACATTCTGCACACATGAATTCCCATGCTCAAGCCCCTGAAATATTCAGATGAATAATACTGGGCTATATCAATTGATGGTTGGATGCAGTCATATATGATGCAAACTTTCCTTCTATTGTAATGGAATTAATGGTTCTAGTTGAACAAAGAGGAAAATCAACACTTGCCTGGTCAGTATTTAAAGAGAATATTGTAAGGTTGATCAGGACAGAAAGCCATACTGACCCAAAACAGAACAACATAAGAAGGGAATCCTCTTGAATGAATCCTCCTCAACCTTTTTTCCAGGTGTAGAAATATAAGATTTTGATACAATGTAAATAAAAGTAAATGTCTACAATTATTTGTTAAGATTTGGAAATGTGGGATATCTTGATTCATACACAACAGATCCTACCCCAGACAGGTAACCCTGTTTCCTGGGAACAAAACAGTACACTCCTCTGATTTCAGACTTTTATGGAGACAGATGGGCAGGACTGAAATGGCTATTTTCCCACCCAACAGGAAGAAGCAACACAGATCACTGTTTGGATATCCTGAGTTAGATCTGGAGTTAAGGCTATAGAAATTGGGTGTGTGCACTTTGCTATGATCAGGGAAAGTTCCAGGGCAGTACATGTGGGAACTCAAACCCACATCCATGAAAGGTCAGTGAGAAACTGTCCCAGATGGGAGGGAAAGTTTTAAAAGGTTTTACATGCTCTGTGAAAGGAGCACAAGCCAAGGACCAGTGAATGGGGAGAAATGGAGCTAAGTTTGCCTTGCCTACCCTCTACTTCCTGCTAATGTTCTGATATGCATTTCCTAGGTTTCTTTGCTCCTAGAATTTAGAACTGTTTATTAGTAAATAAATATCTCTTTTCCTATTTAAAAGATCACAGACTGTGACCAAAGATTCTTACCCAAAATGCCTGACCATTCCTCCACATATAAACTGAAACTTCTGATTGGCCTAGAGTTAGCAGGTGGGGGAAAGAGGGGCATGTTTGGCCACTAACACATACACATAGTCACCTCTATCAGTGCCTCAACTGATAGAGAGGGAAGGGCAGAGTATGAGTTATGGCAACCTACCCCATATAAGAGGATAGAGGGGACAAGTGGGCAAGCCCCCTCTCTCACACACAGATCCCCCACCACCTCCAGGGTACTCTTGGGCAAGGAGAGCAGAGGGTTATCACAAGACTGATTGCATTTTAATCTTTCATTAACTTCTACGCTTTCTTAATTGATTAGTCATGCTCACCTTGAGTTTTGTTAATATGTCTTCCATTAGTTTGATTGATGAAATATCCATAATTCAAACCTGATTCTTTTTTTTTTTACAAACTACTCTGTTCTTAGCATTTTCCAACGATTTAATAAATCTTTTCTCCCAGTATGGTTTGTAGGGTGTCACTCATGATTTAGCAATTCATTTTTCATGTCCATGTAAGTCATGTTATTTTTCTTTATCTTTGACTAAATCTCAACATTTTCATTCTGTGCTAAGAAGTTGTGAATCAACAAGCCTTTGCATTGCCGTTTGTTGAATATTACACTAGTCTGGTGAAAAAATATACAAATTCTAATATCTTTTTTGAGTACTCTAGAAGTCACAGTAGTTCTGCTGCTGGTCTTTTTTGCATGAAAATACATGTTTCAATGGTTTTACTGTCAGTGTCTATAGCAAAATCTCTGGAATTAGCATAATCAGTGAATAAACAGAATAGTTAATGTATGCAGGGCATGAAATACAATTGTTCAATTCTGGCACAGTGGAAAATGCTGCAGAAGAGATGACATTTATAGCGATATACATCTAAACCAATCACAGCATGACACACAGCCCAGGGAATGATCTAAACACCTATGACTTGGCAGAACATGAACTTAACAGATGGGTGTAAGAGTTAGTAGCCAAAAAGCTCGTACTCTATGTACATTTAAGGTGATGGCTGATGACAGGATTCCCAGACAGGAATTTCCAAACAGCTGTCAATCCTGAATCTATAAACCTGTTTTAAAGAGATGTGTCATTGCTTATCCTACTCTGAAACAATTTCATTTGCACAGACAGTAGATTTTAGTTGTCACCCAGGAAACTGTGTAAGCCTAGAATTGAAACTGCCCACTGAGTTTTTAAAAGGTTTATACCTCCCCCCCCCCAAAAAAAGAAAAAGTACTGTTTATACTAAGAGAATGTCTGGTTAAAAAAGAGAAATTAGAAGTTGCTGGTACTCCACAAATATGATCAAGTTCCAGAACCCAGATTCTGACTTTTCTGGATCTGCTCACCTAAGATTCCTCTTGTCTCAAGGTAGATTTTCAAGAGTACCATCACATTATCATGTCTAAGTGATCCTGATTTCTTTTCCCTCGAGCTCTGACTATGCAAACACACCAGCCTAAGGAAAATCATTCAATTAAAAACTGCTCTTTTGTAGGTAAGTAAAACTCTTCTGGAAATAACCATAAGTGTTCTTATGCAACACAACTTTTTACCCATCTAAGTAGAGGTGCTAAAATACACAGCGATGCTTAGGCTTGGCAACTGGGTCATAAATGTTTCTGTGGTCTATTTTCCATTTGTTTCCTAAAGCCCTGTTTTGAAATGTGGCAGCTCCAGTCAATGTTCCCTCTAAGGAGTCTTGTGAGAAAAATTCTACTTTGTGAGCTACTGGCATTAAAGTTGTGAGAGCAATTTGGTTGTTGCATAAATTAGTTTGCTCTGGAGCCATTCTTCCGGAGCTAAGACAAAAATGTGTGAGCTGGAGGCTAAACAGAGGTCATTTGGGGCTGGAGTGCACCGGAGCACCGCTCCAGCAGCTTACCCCGGCAGCCTCGCCCCCGAGCTCCTTTTTCTAGAGTCGTGCCACTACTGCGGTGGGACTTCACAGAGAAGGGGTTTAAACTTTAAAACCCTTCTCTATGGAGTCGTGTTGCAGCGGTGGCGTGATCTTTCCATTATATTCTATGACCCCATAGAATACAATGGAAACATTGCGCCGCCACTGCAGCGCAACTCCAGGTCTGCAGAGAGGGCGGGGACCACCTGAAGGAGCCTTCCTCGGCTTGTCCACTTGGGCAGGCGAGCCGAGGAAGGCATGGGGAGGCATTTAAATGCCTCCTCGCTCTGTCCCTGGCCCTTCCTGGCTCATCCGTCAGGCAGGCGAGCCAGGATAGAGCAGGGGTCCTCTAGGAGCCTTCCTTGGCTTGTCCACTTGGGCAGGTGATCCGAGGAAGGCACAGGGAGGCATTTAAATGCCTCCTCACTCTGTCCCCATCCCTTCCTGGCTCCCCTGCCAGGCAGGCGAGCCAGGAGAGGGCAGGGGGCCTCAAGGAGCCTTCCTTGGCTCGTCCGCTTGGGCAGGTGAGCCGAGAAAGGCACAGGAAGGCATTTAAATGCCTCCTCACTCTGTCCCAGGCCCTTTCTGGCCTCCATGGAGGAGCACCAGCCCCGGGGGTGGCTGGGACACCTTGTGTTGCCATTGCTGTTTTTTTCCCATTCCCGGCAACTGAAGTCCAGTCCCACGGGGTCTTCAGGGGAAAGGGCAGGAAGCTTTTTTTGTGGGTCTGCAGCAGTGAGGTAGAGAGGTCGAGAAGGGCGCAGAGAGGGCAACAGAGCCGGGAGGGCTTCAGACAGGCAAAAGTGGGAAAAGCCTTGCAGCCAGACCTTGGGGAGGTTTACTATCGAGTAAGTCCATTCACTCTCAGAAGACAGAAATTCTGCTCTTGCATTTGGGGGACGGTGCATGTGTTTAAATCCATTTCAAACATGGTTACCTTATGCCAGGGTTTCCCATTGTTAGCCTGGTCCTGGGGTGCCTGCCTTGCGGACCGTTTGCAGGGCTTGCAAGGTGGCTCTTTCCCAGGCGGTCTCTGAGGGATCCATAAGAGGGGGTGGCATGGAGGGTGAACAGAAGGTCTGGGCGCCAACTTTGCTTTGAGTCGAGCATGTTTGAATTCTGGATTATGTCTGAGCCTCTTTTTCTGCTTTCTAAGACTGTGTTAGATATTAAGGAGACACAAATATGAATCTGTGATGCTGTCTTGTGATCTGCAATACAGGAGAAGGTGGCACAAGTCCTTTTTCTGAGGTGGCTGAACAGCACTGAAGAGATTCTGGAAGTGAGGCCCCGTGCAGAGTTACTACAGAGTAGCCCCACTGGGTTGCATAGGGCATTGCTGACGGCAGCCTTGCTGACGCGCCCTCCTGAAGATGATGGGAAACATTTTTCCTTCCTCTGCAGCACTGCAAGGGTTAAACTCTCAGAGGTTTTTTGCTAGTGAGACCAAGCAAGGAGTTAGGGGGAGGGGTTTGCTTCTGAACAGCAAAAGAGGACAGGAAGGGCTTCAGATAATCGACAGCTGGGAAAAGCCCCGCAGCCAGATCCTGGGAAGGTTTACTTTGGAGTAAGTCATTGGGGGATAAGCTTTGAGATCTTGGAACAATACAATACAATACAATACAATACAATACAATACAATACAATACAATACAATACAATACAATACAATACAATACAATACAATACAATACAATACAATACAATACAATACAATACAATACAATACAATACAATACAATACAATACAATACAATACAATACAATACAATACAATACAATACAATACAATACAATACAATACAATACAATACAATACAATACAATACAATACAATACAATACAATACAATACAATACAATACAATACAATACAATACAATACAATACAATACAATACAATACAATACAATACAATACAATACAATACAATACAATACAATACAATACAATACAATACAATACAATACAATACAATACAATACAATACAATACAATACAATACAATACAATACAATACAATACAATACAATACAATACAATACAATACAATACAATACAATACAATACAATACAATACAATACAATACAATACAATACAATACAATACAATACAATACAATACAATACAATACAATACAATACAATACAATACAATACAATACAATACAATACAATACAATACAATACAATACAATACAATACAATACAATACAATACAATACAATACAATACAATACAATACAATACAATACAATACAATACAATACAATACAATACAATACAATACAATACAATACAATACAATACAATACAATACAATACAATACAATACAATACAATACAATACAATACAATACAATACAATACAATACAATACAATACAATACAATATAATATACTTTATTGTCATTGTACATAGTACAACGAAATTAAAGATGCAATCATTTCGGTGATCTACAACAATATTCATATACACTCACACACCATTCACTATGTCCCATAACTCCCTTAAGGTTCACATAACAACTTAAAACCACCAATGTCACCCAAATTCCAATTTCATACAGCCTTTAAGGCAATAATAGCTCTTGAATAAAAACTATTTTTTAATCTATTTGTCCTTGCTTTAATTGTTTGTTGCAGATAGTGTGCTTTAAATGTCTTCCGACAGTGCTGGCTCTTTGGCTTTGAAACGGAGATGAGCACCGCAACCCTAGAGTCGGATTCGACTGGCTTTTGAGCAAGGGAACCTTTACCTGAATGCAGCTTTCCATTCAGGCCAAGAACCTAACTATATGATGCAGTTTCCCTGGTTCTGTTTGCTGGTCAAATAAACCACCATACTCTGTGAGTTTCTTGATTCTTAGGTGTACATGGGTGGAGTTCAGATGGGAACCATGGCTAGCAAAGAAAGGAGGGCTTAGGTCTTCCAGCTGGCTGCACTATTTTACTGACATGAATTTGAACCCAATTTCTGCATGCCTGAGTAGTGATGAACACCAAAACACATCTGACCTGCAGATAGATCCAAGAGTAGTATATTGCATAGTTAGGCCCTAAGATTGCTGCTGTAACCCGAAAGACGGTTCAGATGGTGTGGATGCCAGTAGGGATTCAGTGGCGAAGGACCAAGCCCTGCTCTGGTTTCCAATGGCAAATGCATTGTTCTTATTATGAACCATGCAAATATTGACAGGTTGTGCTTTGCAATAAATATCCATTTATTAGGGTATGAAGCAGCGTCTCCTGGGAAGTCACTGAAAACCACCACTCTGTTTTCTTTGCCTTTTTTTTTAAGAGGCTGGTCAGAAGCAATGGGGCAATATCTCTTGGGAATAATCCCACATTGGCATGGGGGATGATTAGGCTGAATTTCCTTCCCTAGTTCCAGTATCTGCTGTGGTAAACAAAAGAAGAAGAAAATAGTTTAAAAATTATTCATAAAGGCACCATTTTGAGACAAAGGAGGGAGTGATGTCACTGGCTCCTTCCTATGACATCATTGGGTCGCAGTTCTTTTCAGAGGTCGATTCGGGGGGATCGCGGGGGATTTCCGTTCTGCCGGGTGAGGTGTGGGGGGGCACATGATGAAGCCCCGCCCCCTGCTTCCGGCCGCCCCACTTCTGGCCCTCATTCAGCCAGGAGGAGGCAGGAGAAGAGGGAGGGTAAGTTGCTTCCTCCTAACCTCTCCCCACCCCTGCCTGCCTGGGGCCAGGGGTGGCCTTGGCGGGGCTTCCTTGCACTCCCACCGGCCTTGCAGGGCCCCTGGTTTATAGCTGGTTTTGGTTTATAGCTGTTTTTTCTCCCTGGAATTGCCTACCAATGTTCCCTCTAAGCTGTGGAGTCTTGTGAGCAAAATGTCTACTTTGTGAGCCACTGGCATTAAAGCTGTGAGCGAGTGATTTGGCTACTGCATCAGTTAGTTTGCCTCTGGAGCCCTCCTTCCTGAGTGAAGATAAAAATATGTGAGCCAGAGGCTTAAAAGCTGTGAGCTAGCTCACACTAACTCAGCTTAGAGGGAACACTCCTGGTAACTGGAATGTGAATAGCTACATATTTTTTACTTCATCTATTACCAATCAGCTTTCCTTTTTGGCACTCTGGTACTAGGTCTT
>NW_015174851.1:1129926-1136699 GCF_001447785.1 Gekko japonicus
GCTTAGAGGAAACACTGGCCCCAACTAATAAGGAATGCTAGCTATGGATGCGCTGCAATATTTTGAGCAGCTCTGAGACTGGGAAAGGATATGTGTGAAAACAATATGTGAGAGAACAGGCCATGTTTAGCCAACCATCTATTATATAGCAACCATTATATGATTTTGGGGGCGGAAAATGAATGCAATTATTTAATAAGAGCTTCCTTTTGTGACCTTGTCCAGAGGAGTCTCCTAACAGTAGACAAACCTTTTTATTGACCTAACGGAGATGTATAGTATAGCCTGTGATTGCAGTGATAGTGGCTTCTTGCACAGCTTGTGCCAAAACCCTACCCATTTTTTTTAATGTGCATTAATTTTTTAATAAACTAATTTTGGAAAGATGTCTGAGGAGTCTGGTGAGAAATGAATTGGGATTAACTAAGGGGAAATTATTTGGAGGTATTTAGGAGGAAATAAAATGCTTTGGGAGAAATCATTTGGGAAGAAGTTAGCTGAAGGTGAAATGATTTGTGAGAGAAATGGGAAGGAAAGGAACATGTGGGGGGAATGCACTGAAGAAAATTAATTAAAGTGGAAGTTATTTGGGGAGAACCTGGAAGAAAAAAATTGCCAGCAGCAGCCAGCCAGACACTTCTGCAAAATTTTAAACAGTGTGAAGGAAACAGATTTCTTCTGATCCCTCCCCTCCAATATTCCAGTGTTTTCTTTCTCTGAACATGGAGGGTTTGTTCAGCTGTCATAGCTAATTGCAGCAGTTACAAACGCTCTGTGGAAGTGGCTGTGTTGAGGCAGGCCTTGGAAGTATCCATTTCAGGGAATGAGGAACTCAGCCAACCTAGGTCTTCTGCCTTGAGATTTCCAACTCAGAATCTCTTTGGGTCTCTTTAAGACCATAGCACTGATTCTGGAACTAATCCTTTCTGTTCCAGGTAGATGTGGACCTAATGGGACTTATCATGTTTCACAGAGACAGGATTTAAAATGAAAACAAGTTTAATGAGTAAATTTTAATAAATAAATAGGTCAATTTTCACCTTGGCCTCCTGAAGTTCTATGGCTTAGGGGTGACTCAGACTGCCCATTGTGCTGCTCTGGCCAGGGCTATCTGCATTTCTATGACACTGAAAGGCTTTGCTCTAGAGAAATGACTCATTCCCACTTATTTATCTCAAATTTCCACCTATTAACCAGAAAAAGATTCCATAGTGTGCACAGAGTACAACCTCAACAATTATCCCTTGGGGTTGCAAACTCTGGTACAAATAATGAAGTAGAAGTTATTTCACCGTAGAATTCAGAAGTTAATTGTGAAGGAGCTGAGGGAAGGTAACAAAAGATGAAAGTGGGAGTGGCTTGGTTGGGTGGGATTTATGTTCTCCTTGACTACAGTGTGGAATTTGCTATTTCTCTTCATTGAATGAACTCATTATTTGGGGGTCAGCCTGCTCCAGAGTTCATTTAAGTCATGGCATCAACCGACTGAAAGCAGTTTTTCCCCCATCACTCACAGAGTTGCAAAACTGCTACACAGGTGCCATAAAGCAACTGCTAAAAAAGCTTGACAGACTTACTTCGCATGGGTGTTAGGCTTAATTAAAATTTCAGAAATAATATTAAGGGGCTGTGAAGGTGCAAATGACTATTAGTGTCAAGGTGGAATGCGTGTTACATTTTGCATCCACTTGATGGCAGTGACATGTAGTGGAAATCTACCTCTTTTGTAAATACAGCATGTGACAGAATTTGAAAGTCGTCTCAATGAGTAGTCAGTATGACAGTGTCTTCGTAATGCTTACAATTATAGCAGCCACCACAAGCACTTCATGACAGAACACCTCTTAGATAAGCTCAGGCAGCCTACAGTCTTTTGTATTTATTCACAACCAATGCAATTTAAAATAGCAATAGTTTTCTTCTCACAGAAGAAACAGGAAAGAAACAGGCATCCTCAAAGTATATTGAAAATTTTGCTATCTGTTTAAAATTCTGAAAAGAGAGTTTTAATGTGTGGCAGTTGGAAGTTCTGGTACCAAGTCTTTCATTGTGTAGCTTCAGCGGAGTATTTTAAACAATGACTTGGAAGGAATCCTGGCATGAAGAAAACCCAACTGGATAAAAGGGAGAACATCTACCATATTGATGTATGGCATGCAATCTATTAGTATAGGTTAAATAATAAAGTGGAATATTTTGTGTGTGTGTGTGTTGAAAATGTGATTTGTTGACATTACAGTGCAAAATCTGTATTATACATTAAATAATTGATCCACAGAACTATTTTTGAAATTGAAAGGTTATGATAAGGAGATTTTCCCTTCAGTTTTTGCAACCTATAGAAATCTTACTCAGCCTTCCCCCCTATTAATACTGCAAATAATTGCATTATTAAGAGACAGGCCACTTTGCATGCCACAGTGGAGGAGAAGTCTCTTGGAATTGCCTTTTCATCTCAAAAAGGGATGTGAGAATCAGCCCCACATTCTTCTGTTCTGCTCAGCATGATGTAAAATATTCTTCTTGTTGAAGGAGACCCTTGACTATAGAGGTAATATAGAACATGCTGTCCTAGCCTGTACTTTGGCAACTTGCCAGCCAGTTCTGACTGATTCACTTTTTTTTTTCTGTATTGACAGTGACATTAGTGGTGATGGATGCCAACTATGCTCCTAACATACCTACTGTGAAAATTGTGTTTACTGTGCCAGGGAAGAGCAAACTTACACAATGCAAAGTACCTCCCATATGTGTGAAGTCATGCATCCCTTTATAATCAGAATCCTGAGAAATATACTGGGTAAAAAGAAGTAATAATGAAAAAGGGGATAAGACTCAACCAGGAAAGGCAGATAAGGTGACCTGAAAGCTTGAGAAAAAGAAAAAGAATGCCAGAATTATAAAATATCTATGTAAAAACAGATAGATGTCTTTAATAAATCAATCTCCAATTAAAAAGTCTGACCTGTGCCCTACAAGCACAGCATATAGGTGTCAAGTACAGAAATAATACAAAAATATTGCAGTATATCACATTTAAATGCACATCTACAAATTATAAAAAATTGCAAAAACATATATAATAAAAGATTCAAAATTGTTCATTGTTTTTGGCAATTAGACTTCCTCAGTAAAACATGTTATCTAAAAGAGGTAAATATTGTCACAAGCACAGTATAATATATAGGTGTTTTATTGGTTGTATCACTTTTATTGGTTTATGACTCTTATGCTTTAAGCCACCCTGAGCCCACTCATTTGGATAGGGCAGGGTATAAATGAATAATAACAATAACAATAATACTTCAAAAACAAAATACATACATAGGCTGAGAAGGGCTGTGGCTCAGTGGAAGCATCTGCTTGGTTTGCAGAAAGTCCCAGGTTCAGCCCCCAGCATTTCTAGTTAAGGACCAGGTGATGTGAAAGACCTCTATTTGAGATCCTGCAGAACAGCTGCCAGTCTTAAAAGACAATACTGGCTTTGATGGACCATTGGTGTGATTCAGTACATGGCAACTTCATGTGTTATACTTAGAAAATTCACTCCTCATCAATATAACTAAGGGTGTGATCGGATGGGCTGTTTGATCCAATGTCGTCACTTCTCCCTACTGGATTTAACATATGCATCTGTACAGTGACATCTGTCTTCTATTCCCCAGTTGTCGGCCCCCCGTCCTCAGTCCTGACTATCCCAGCACCAGATCCAGATGTTCTCACTGTGCATTTCTGGCCATCTGATCCATCCGTTGCACACTCAAGCCATTTGGGAAGTCTGCGGCTTCTGCTCCCTGGCTACCATTTTTTCCAGTTAGCAATATACGCATAACCATATATTTGCCCTTGGTGAATAAGCAGTTCTGTGCATGTGCAAAGTAGACTTTAAAACAAAGAAGAAGCTGCCCACCCACCTGCTCCATGGTGACCATGCAGCAGTAGTCTGATTGGTCAACCATGGGGTGAGGTGGGATTAGGGTGGTGTGTCTGGTCAAAACTCTCCAGAACAAATAGTTCCAAGAAATTAGAGCCACAGCCTAAGGGTGCGTTCAGATGGGCAGCTAATCCCGTCATTATGCCATCTTGAATTTTATCCCAATCTTTTAAATCCATCATAGCATGACCAGACATCCCCCTGGTGAATCGCCCTGCCTCCATTGTGGATTGTCTAGATGGCGTCCACTGAAGGAGGCATGCATGGTGAGTTTTTTTAAAAAACCTTTTGCGCATGCGCATAGGCGTCACAGCACATCCTTGTTGAAGGAGGCACATGGTTTTTTCTTTTTAGAAAAACCTTTTGTGCATATGCATAGACATGACAGCATGTCCTTGTTGATCCATGCATGTGTAGAGATTTTTTAAAATGGTGCCCGCTCGGGGTGGTCTGACGTCAGACCACCCTGACGGGAGGATTGCGCGCTGGTGGAATGATCAGATGGGTGAACGTCCGCAGTTTTCCCACAGGTAACCCAAACCCCCAGATTTAAAGTGCTATCTTTTAAGTATGGCTCTGAAGCGCGGCAAAATGGGATGCCCACAGAAGAGGGACATTTCCCAGATGTTTGTGTCTGGACATTACCTTTAGATCCGTGAGGCGATCGGACTCTTAATCTCAACATGTACCCATTTGTGAATACTGAAATCTGTGGACTAGAGCTGTGTATGGAAAAAATAGATATATCCACAAATCTGGGGGACCTCACAGGTTTGCAAAAAAAACCCCAATATTTTAACAAAATGGAAGAGAGGTTGTCCCTTCCCCAAACAGAGAAGTATTGTCTGTATTTGTGGAGATGACACTAGGGATGTGCATGAAAAAAAAATCAGTCTTTTCAGATTTGGGTCCATTGGACCCCAAAATACTGGCATTTCCTGATATTCCCGAATTCCAGTATTGGTATCATATTGAGATTTCGGTAAATAATCAGGAAACCAGGGGGAGGCAAAGGAAAGCATGGGAGCCACCATTGCTATTGTATCATCTGCCACTGAGACTGCTGATATCAGCCCAGCAGCTTCCTACCTCTTCTCTTCAGGCTAATGAGGAGGACCAGGACCTCACCCCTCCCACCACCCCACCACCAAGGTGGCAGAAGGGAGAAGGAAAGGGAGCTGCTCCTGCTCACCTCTTCCATCCCTGAGGCCTCTAACGCCAGCTCAGACATTGAGGCCTCTTACCTTGATCTGGCTGATCTGGCTATCAGTCTCCATGCCACAATAACATCAAGACTAGATTACTGTAATGCATTGTACTTTGGTCTTCCCTCAAAGTCAATTCAGAAACCCCAACTGGTGTAGAATGTCATGGATTGGCTATTATTGGGAGCTAAACAGAGTCTGCATATTACTCCCATTCTGCAGACACTCTATTGATTGCCCATTTGTTACCAGGATCAATTTAAGATATCAGCTATCACATAAAGTCCTTCATGACCTTGGCCCCCTCTTATTTGTGGGACCACCTCTCTCTGTATGCTCCTTTGCCACTTTGATCATTTCATCAGGCTCTCCTGCTGCTGCCAACCTGCCAATGGGCAAAATCAACAAGTGCCCAATTAATGGTCCCTCTAAGCTGTGGAGTCTTGTGAGAAAAAATTCTACTTTGTGAGCTACAGGCATTAAAATTGTGAGTGAGCGATTTAGCTACTGCCTAAATTAGTTTGCTCTGGAGCCATCCTTCCTGAGCTAAGACCAGAATGTGTGAGCTGGAAGCTAAAAAAACTGTGAGCTAGCTCACACTAATTCAGCTTAGAGGGAACACTGCTGCCCATATAGGTGTTTTCCCCATTGGGTCTCCCAGTTAATGGAATAGCTTGCCTGAGGAGGTCAGGAAGGCTCCTACTCTCCTGGCTTTCTACAAACTGTGCAAAACTGAATCTTTGAAGAGGGCTTTTCTACAGAGCTAATAGGGTTGGCCTGGATGAATCACAAGTGGGAATTAAGATTGCTGGGGAAAAGATCAACAACCTCAGATATGCAGACGATACCACTCTAATGGCAGAAAGTGAAGAGGACCTAAAGAGCCTCTTCCTCAGGATAAAAGAGGAGAGCCCAAAAGTGGGCTTGAAGCTCAACATCAAAAAAACTAAGATCATGGCATCAGGCCCCATCACTCCTTGACAAATAGAAGGGGAAGTCGTGGAAGTAGTGACAGACTTCACGTTCCTGGGATCCCAGATCACCGCAGACTGTGACAGCAGCCATGAAATTAAAAGACGCCTGCTCCTTGGGAGGAAAGCGATGGCAAACCTAAACAGCATGATAAAAAGTAGAGACATCACCCTGCCAACAAAAGTCCGCATGGTCAAAGCAATGGTATTCCCAGTAGTCATGTATGGCTGCGAGAGTTGGACTATAAGGAAGGCCAAGCACTGAAGAATAGATTCTTTTGAACTATGGTGCTGGAGAAGACTCTTGAGAGTCCCTTGGACTGCAAGGAGATCAAATCAGTCAATCCTAAAAGAAATCAACCCTGACTGTTCCCCAGGGGTCATTTCATAGAAAAAGAGCTAGGGGATCTCATTAGCATAACTCATTAGCATATGCCACATCCCCTGACATCACTGGAAGTGTGTCATAAGGCCACACCCCCTGCCATCACCGGAAGTGTGTCATAAGGCCACACACCCCGCCCCCAATGGTCCCGGCCGGCGGGAGTGCAAGGAAACCCCGCAAAGGCCCTCCCTGGTCCCAGGCAGGCAGGGGTGGGGAGAGGCAAGGAGGAAGCAACTTACCCTCCCTCTTCTCCTGCCTCCTCCTGGCTGAATGAGGGC
>NW_015174851.1:1136729-1139842 GCF_001447785.1 Gekko japonicus
AAATATGTGGCTATTCACATTCCAGTTACCTGGAGTGTTCCCTCTAAGCTGAGTTAGTGTGAGCTAGCTCACAGCTTTTAAGCCTCTGGCTCACATATTTTTCTCTTCACTCAGGAAGGAGGGCTCCAGAGGCAAACTAACTGATGCAGTAGCCAAATCACTGGCTCACAGCTTTAATGCCAGTGGCTCACAAAGTAGAAATTTTGCTCACAAGACTCCACAGCTTAGAGGGAACATTGGTAGGCAATTCCAGGGAGAAAAAACAGCCATAAACGAAGACCAGCTATAAACCGAAACAGCTATAAACCAAGCATGGGGGCAGATGACCACATTGCTATGGAAAATACACAGAAAATCCAGGCATTTATACTATGTTTTCACTCCCTCCCCCCAACAATTCTGGTGGCCGCCCTGGTTTCAGCTCTCACGAGCCCCTGTCGAGCTCGGCGGTGGAGCTGCGAGGCCGGCGGGAGCGCGGAGAAGCCCTGACAAGCCCCCCCACCCCCAACGGTTCCGGCCGCCACCGCAGACCTTGCGGCTCCAGTGCCCCATCAGGAGCTCGGCAGTGGACCTGAAAGGCCAGGGGGAGTGTGAGGAAGCCCTGCCAAGGGCCTCCCTGGCCCCAGGCAGGCCCCCCAACGGTTCCGGCCGCCACCGCAGACCTTGCGGCTCCAGTGCCCCATCAGGAGCTCGGCAGTGGACCTGAAAGGCCAGGGGGAGTGTGAGGAAGCCCTGCCAAGGGCCTCCCTGGCCCCAGGCAGGCAGGGGTGGGGAGAGGCGGGGAGGAAGCAACTTACCCTCCCTCTTCTCCTGCCTCCTCCTGGCTGAATGAGGGCCAGGAGCGGGGTGGCCGGAAGCAGGGGACCTCACCCGGGGGAACGGCAATCCCCCATGATCCCCGACGAATTGGCCTCTGCTGTTCCCTGGAATGCCAGATAATGAAACTGAAGCTCAAATACTTTGGACACCAAATGAGAAGGGAGCACGCACTGGAGAAGACCCTGATGCTGGGAAAGATTGAAGGTCAAAGAAGATGGGGATGGCAAAGGATGAGATGGTTAGACAGTGTCATAGATGCAACGAACATGATGTTGAGCAAACTTCAGAGGATGGCGGAAGACAGCAAGGCCTGGCGTGGTCTGGTTCACGGGGTCGTGAAGAGTCGGACTCGACTGTGCGACTGAACAACAACAACAAAATAGGGTTGGCTAGCCAGGCTAGCCTGATCTCATCAGATCTTGGTAGCTAAGCAGGACAGGCCCTGGTTAGTATTTGGATGGGAGACTACTAAGGAAATCCAGGGTCATGATGCAGAGGCAGGCAATTGCAAACAACCTCTGAACATCTTTTGCCTTGAAAAACTTTTGGAGTCACCATAAGTCAGCTGTTACTTGATCGGGGGGGGAAGATTGGCACTATACAAAATGGTTCACAAATTTACTTGGTTAAATTATTAGGGGCTCACTTATTGTAAGTAACATCCTATGATATAATTTTTATACTGCTTAATGTATCATGTTAATACTTATGCTAGACTTCTTTCTTTCTCATTGGTTCCAGACTTCAGCAATCCAAATGTATTGTTTCTTGAATTTCTTGTTTTGTTGATTGTATTAACTCACCGCATGTAATCTGCCTTGAGTCCCTGTGAAAAAAGTGGACTATAAATAATGTAAATAAAACGAATAAATAAAACCATAACAAACATCAAATATTTCCCATATAGCAGACATCCAGCCTATTGCTTCATGTTGTCCATAAGGCACAATGGTCCACAAAGTGAAAATCTAACACACATACATCCTTTTAAAAAAATCTGATGTAACTGGAGTGCTGGAGCAGTTATACTTTCTGATATTCAGAATCTTACAGTGCAATCCTGTGCAGAGTTACTCCAGTCTAAGCCTATTGATTTCAGTGGTCTTTGAATGGAGTAACTCTGCATAGGATTGCACTGCTGGTTGCTTATCTGTATGTAATCTTTCATTAAAATCTGCCTCCATTCTTGTGTACTGGAAGGTAGCTAATGCCACTCCCATCTTTAAAAAGGGTTCCAGAGGAGATCCAGGAAATTACAGGCCAGTCAGTCTGATGTTGATACTGGGTAAGTTGGTAGAAACTGTTATTATGGAAAGAATTAGTAGGCACATTGATGAACAAAAACTATTGAGGCAGACTCAGCATGGGTTCTGTAAGGGAAGATCTTGTCATACTAACCTCTTAGTGTTCTTTGAGGGAGTGAATAAACATGTGGACAAGGGAGACCCAATAGATGCTGTTTACCTTGACTTCCAGAAAACTTTTGATAAAGTTTCTCATCAAAGGGTCCTAAATAAGCTCCATAGTCACGGGATAAAAGGACAAGTCCTCATGTGGATCAAAAATGGGCTAATTAATAGGAAACAGAGAGTGAATATAAATGGGAAATTTTCTCAGTGGAGGGTGGTAAACAGTGGGGTACCACAGGGATCAGTACTCGGTCCGATGCTTTTTAACTTGTTTATTAATGATTTGGAGTTGAGAGTAAGCAGTGAAGTAGCTAAATTTGCAGATGTCATGAAATTGTTCAGGGAGGTGAAAACCAGGGAGGATTGTGAGGCACTCCAAAGGGATCTGTCGAGGATAGGCAAGTGGGTGACAATGTAGTAAATGGGGTTCAATGAGGCAAAGTGCATTGGGGGCCAAAAATCCTAACTACCAATACACATTGATGGGTTTCAAACTGGCAGAGACTGACCAAGAGAGAGGTCTTGGAGTCATAGTAGATAACTCACTGAAAATGTCGAGACAGTGTGCAACTGCAATAAAAAAGGCCAATGCTATGCTGGGGATTATTAGGAAGGGAATTGAAAACAAATCAGCCAGTATCATAATGTCCCTGTATAAATTGATACTGCGACTTAATTTGGAATACTGTGCGCAGTTCTGGTCACCACACCTCAAAAAAATATTATAGCACTGGAAAAAGTGCAGAAAAGGGCAACTAAAATGATAAAAGGGTTGGAACACTTTCCCTATGAAGAAAGGTTAAAGCACATGGGGCTCTTTAGCTTGGAGAAACGACGACTGAGGAGTGACATGATAGCCTTTTACAAGGTTATGCAAGGGATAGT
>NW_015174851.1:1140177-1167480 GCF_001447785.1 Gekko japonicus
TGGCGGCCAAGTTCTTCGTAGCAGGAGCTCCAGGAAGAGTGTTTTCCAGATCTATTGGGCGGCAACTACCCCAACATGGGGTAGGTAGTTAGGATATCATTGATGGAACAGTGACGGCGGCGGCTCCCCCTCAAAGGCCTGGCGGAAGAGCTCCGTCTTACAGGCCCTGCGGAACTGCCCTAGGTCCCGCAGGGCCCGAGTCTCTTCCGGGAGCTCGTTCCACCAGATGGGAGCCGCCACCGAAAACGCCCTAGTTCTGGTCTGGGTCAATTTCACTTCCCGGGGGCCTGGAACCTCCAGGCGATGGAAGTTCCCCGATCTCAGTGCTCTTGGGGGAATGTACGGGGAGAGGCGGTCCCTTAGGGAGGCCGTACCCTGGCCATTCAGGGCTTTAAAGGTAAGCACCAGCACTTTGAAACGAATCCGGTATGCTATAGGCAGCCAGTGCAGCGCATGCAGCACCGGTCGGATGTGGTCTCGCCTGGAGAGACCCATCAGCAACCTCGCCGCAGCATTCTGCACTAGCTGCAGCTTCCGGATTTGCGACAAAGGCAGCCCCAAGTAGAGAGCGTTACAGTAGTCCAGCCTTGAGGTGACCGTCGCATGGATCACAGTGGCCAGGTCCTCCCGGCCGAGATAGGGAGCCAACTGCCTGGCCAGCCGTAGATGGTAAAAGGCTGACTTGGCAGTGGCAGCTACCTGGGCCTCCATCGACAAAGAGGAGTCCAGAAGCACACCCAAACTCCTAACCTCCCGCGCAGGCACCAATGGTGTCCCGCCAAAGGTCGGGAGAGGGTGTCCCAGCTCTCGGCCAATCCGACTCAGGCCCAGGACCTCCGTCTTTGCTGGGTTTAGTTTCAACCGACTCAGTCTGAGCCATCCAGCCACAGCTTGCAGTGCCCGCGAAAGGTCTTCAGGACTAGAGTCCGACCGGCCGTCCAACATCAGATAGAGCTGGGTGTCATCGGCATGTAACAGTGTTGTACTTGGTGGGCCATCAGCCTGATCCAACACTGGCTTCTCTTATGTTCTTATGTTTCAAGGTCAAATGTTTGACCCAAGGATCCTGCATTCTATCCTATGTGATGCAACTCTTATATTTGCAGATTCTTGTGTTAATTGATCAGTGTCATACCAAAATACATAAGGTATCATGGGTATTTGAAAACATAAATCACTCTTTAATACTACAATTCACAAAATAATGTGTTTTTTTTAAGTCACACTTAAACACATTGATTTTAATCCAATTAGTAGAAACACTGCAATTCCCACTTGGGAAATTCCTTGGGATATATTGGAAGACTCCCAATGTACTTTGCTATGGACTAAAATATTCCTTAATTTTTTTGCAATGTGTAAAAGTCGATAAGGTTTTCAACCCACATAGAAAAATTTCAATAAAAATGTACCCGTTCTTTCTATAATACTGCTAACAGATTGATAGACCTGGTTATATATTAAAGGAATAGCCATTTGTTTTTCTCTGTCTTTTA
The DNA here is from genome assembly GCF_001447785.1 of Gekko japonicus. Classification (NCBI taxonomy): domain Eukaryota; kingdom Metazoa; phylum Chordata; class Lepidosauria; order Squamata; family Gekkonidae; genus Gekko; species Gekko japonicus. Next base: position 1,141,674 of record NW_015174851.1, read on the forward strand.
CTTTAGGTATTAATAGTGTTCCTAGCCATATAAAGAAGGATCCTAGTGGACTCACTTCTAACCTTATTCTATTAAGATGAGGACCTGTCTGTAAAAATCAGTTGTTACTACAAGATATTAGATATGTCCTTCAGGGGAATAGTATATATAAGATTATTTTATATGAGATATTTGGATGATATCTTCTTGATATGTAGTGGTTCAGGAGAATCATTTGCAGCATTCAGAAACTTATTAATACCATACATGAGGCACTAAAATTTGAGAAGACATCTGATACAGTAAAAATTAATTTTCTTAATGCTGAAATTAAAAGAGAATGGTTTCATGCCTACCCATCCATGGATGCCAACTCCCTTTTGGCTTGTGACAGTTTCCATCCTTATCACCTTAAGATAAATTTGCCATGCTCACAATTTTGGTATAGAGAAGGAACTGTAGTAAGGACTCTTTACTCATTGTGGGTGTTGAATTTATATGTGACTAGTAGCAAAGCCCATTGTAAAAGGAATACAATGTATGCTAGCAAGATGTCAGTCTGGCCGTCCTCCTTGGCAAGTCTTTTAAAGCCTTGCCTCTCGGTTTTGTCATGCCTGGATTCTGCACATCACTACCGAAAGGGCTGCAAAGTTACCTCCCCTGTGTGAAGGGGGCACTCAGTATCTGTTATCTGCCCACCTCCCTCCCTCGAGAGTGCTGGCCCTCTCTCCACGGAGCCCTGGTCGGAGGGGGAGAAAGAGAGCATGTGCTCAGCAGCATCTCCACAAGAAGTAATGGGGGGGAGGAGCAGGTGTGGGGAGAAGCCTTTGTGCCCAGCCTGCTCTTTCTCTATGAATGGAGGTGGCCACTGACTGACAGACAGCCCTGGAGCCTCCCCAAGGTGCTCGGCCATCTCAGTGAGATGAGAGGGGGAGATCCTCCAGCCACTGTGGCTGCCTGTCTGGCAGCCCCTTGGCGGCTCCTGCCAGGGCATCCTCTGCCTCTTTCCTGCACTTCATGCTCTGCCCGCAGTGCTGCGTGCAGCTCCCATGGCACTTTAGGTGCCAGCTCCTCCCTGCTCCTCCTCCTGGTGTCCAGTTTTCCAGGAGCTGCAGCTCCTTTCCTCTCGGCCAGATCTTCCCTGCTGCTGCTGCTGAAGGAAGGCAGGGGAAGCCTTTGAAAGGCAGCAGCCAGCTTTCTCTGTGGGGGCACGTGCTGAACTCTCTCTCTGAGGATGTGCCGGCCTTGTGGCCAAGGGAGAGGGGCTGCAACGGGCAGTGAAGGTGAGTACTTCCCATGCTTGCCACCACTCCCTAAGTCTGCCTCCTTCTCCCCCACAGCCTTTCTGGCCAGTCGTCAGGGTCACCTTATGAAGTCCCCCGACCCTCGGCATCCCTCCTGTTTCCCTTTTGGGCCATAGAGGGGTTGGTGCTCCCTCTGGCAGACGGCTTCTCCCCCACAGCCTTTCTGGCCAGTCATCAGGGTCACTTTATGAAGGCCCCCGACCCTTGGCATCCCTCCTGGTGGCCCCATCTTCTGTTTCCCTTTTGGGCCATAGAGGGGTTGGTGCTCCCTCTGGCAGACGTTGGGCCATAGAGGGGTTGGTGCTCCCTCCGGGGGAGGGGATTGAAGGAACGCCTGAGGAGGAAATGCAGAGGAGAAAAGGGAATCCCTGTCACTCATAATCAGCTGGGAGCTCTTCTGTACCACACCGGGCTGCCTCTTAAGCCTCTGCCTGGCGGAGCATCCATCCCCTTCACCAGCTCCTCTAGACTGAGGCAGAGATGCTGGCCGCTGGTTCTGTGGGTGGGACTGAGGCAATGCAGTGAGGCAATGCAGTCAGGGGATTGGCAGACCTTTCGAGTGGCACCTGAGGGTACCAAATGCTGTGGGACTGTGTGGAACGTTCACCCCAAAACAGAATTATATGTAAGGAGAGATATATTGAATCAGACCTTTGTAGTAGTTTGCAATATTTTTGTACTTTACACCCATATTCTGTGCTTGTAGGGCACACATCAGACATTTTTGGATGTGGGTTGTTATTTTAATGTATTGCTTGAAAGCCAGTCGAATCTGACTCTAGGGTTGCGGTGCTCATCTCTGTTTCCAAGCTGAAGAGCCAGCGCTGTCCGAAGACATTTCCATGGTCATGTGGCCGGCCTGACTAGATGCCAAGGTGCACGGAACGCTGTTACCTTCCCACTGAAGTGGTACCTATTTATCTACTTGCAATTTCTTGCTTTCAAACTGCTAGGTTGGCAGGAGCTGGGACCAGAGACAGGCGCTCACTCCGTCTTGCGGCACTTGTGTCTTGAACTGCTGAACTACTGACCTTCCAGCCTGCAGTTCAACATTTCAACCACTTGAGCCACCGCAGCCCTCTCTTTGATTTATTAAATACATCTATTTTATACAGATATTTTACTATGTTGTGTTTTTCTATTTCTCAACATTTTGGGTTACTTAAAAATAGTAGTACCACATTAATCTTCTCAACCCTCTTGCAGTTTGTATGCAATAGAATTCCATTCTGTTTCTTGCACATTTTCCAGTGCAATGAGACACATTTTCCTAGTCCTCTAGTCTCAGCTAAAGAAATTCTGAGAGTAAAGTGCCCTGCTGCTGTTGCTTCTTTGTGGATCATGAATGATGTGTATGTGTGTGTACAGAGAGAGAGAGAGAGAGAGAGAGATATTTTATAAAATCTTATCACATACAAAGTCAGTTTTCTTGGAACTGCCCTATACTTTACAACCTATTTATTTACACACTTTATCTTCAAAAATATCTTGGACTGTGCCTGGTGGAGTCAGAATGAGATCAATAAACTTGAAGAGAATGGACAGGAATCATCAACAAAAGCTCTGTCATAGGTGTGGCAGTGAGATGACCTTTTTTCTAGTGCTTTATATAGTTAATTGCCGAAGTTGTTTCTTTAATGGTCACTCTTTGCCCTGGGAAGGGGAGAGAATCCGACACCCAAAGAGAAGGTGTAGGTTTGTTGCATTTTAGCATACATCGGAAACAGCTGCTACTTACTCCCTGCGCTCAGTCCCTTGTTTGTTGTGCAGGGACTGTCCCAAATCCTTATGAAGAACAGCTGTCTGCACACTCCCCCCAGACCAAAAGCCGGCTGATGGGGTAGAAAAAGAGTGACAGTTAATAGTGCCAAGTTGCTCTGGCAACAGGGATGTAATCTCAGATCATCTGTTTGGATCCAAAAGTGATTTCTGTGTACAGAAGAGATTCCATATATGGAGGGCAACTTCTTTGTCACCCTCTTGCTGCAGTCCCAAATCCCCCTAAAATGCTGCTATGAGAGTAGAGAAGTAGTAGAAATCATCCCCTCTCTGGGATCTAAGCCATTGTCAGGAGGGAGACAGTAGACCCACATTGTAGTGTAAGTACACTGACCCCCTGTCCACCAGGAGGGTTCATTTCAACCAACAATGGACCCCAGGAGTCCATATAAGGAGTCTTGACATAAGTGGACACAAAAATGGAAGCCAGGACTAACGAACCTCACAATCATGCCTAGGACATGACTCTGAGAAGCACATGAGATCGAACCTCACAATCATGCCTAGGACATGACCCTGAGAAGCAACTTGCTGCAACTCCTCCCCCCACTGACATCTGCATACTCAAGACAATGGACTTGCCTTGCCCCAGAGTTACTTTCAATCTCAATCGCTAATCCCATCAATCTGATCTCATCTTTCCTCCTCACATTACCTTGATAATGAAAAGTCCTGACTTCTCCTTCTTTCTCCAACCCCAAGACCAGGTGGTTCATCAAGCAGTACTGTTTCCATTTTGATTAGGTTAAATTAGCAATCCATTAGTCTTTCAAACCCTGGGAAACTAATCAGGAACACAGCCCAAAATCTACTTTCCATATAGAAGAAACCTCTGGCCTCTTTTGTCCAGTCTTGGGAACTATGTGTTCCTAGCCCTGATCAATCCCATCATACCCCTGAGTAATCCTGTCAATTATTTGTTCTGGGGGACCTCTTGCATTAGCAAGCCCCCTAGACACATTTTTTGGTATAAAAATAACACTCAGAGTGCAGACTTGGTGTGCTTGCCTGGGGACTCCATGGATTCCTGATCTGGATAGGTAAAATATATTTCCCCAACACCCTCCTCTTATTCCCATTCACCTCTGTACTTGCATTACTTGTGTGCATGATTTAACAAGTTTTTATTTCCGTATGTGTGCATTTTATTAGGATTGTCTGTGGTTTAATAAAAACTACCCTTTTGGTTAAGGAGCTGTCTGGTTATTGAGAGTCCTCTTAAAGAGAAAGATCTCTGTAAATATATGTAGGAAGATCCTCACTATTACCCCACCTCTCACTGAGGCCTACCATTTAGCTAATTTATATCAGGCTCCTGGATAGTTACTCTCCACAACGCTCTCTTTGCTAGTGATTTGTTTATTGAAGAATAATCATATTCCAGACTAGATCAGTACTGTGTCAGAACTGAGGTTCTGGTGGGAAAATCCAAAGATATAGACAGTTCAAACAAACCCCCACTTCCATACAACCAATCACATGTTTTAGCCATCCCGCCTAGCATCTGCGCTCACCACCACCACCCCACTTGAGAATATGCAAGTTGACACAGTGCAGCTCAAGGTCATCCCTAGAAAGGGAGGTATCTTGGAAAGAATTACAGTGCCTATGATAGAGAGCAGTTAACACACTCAGCCATTCACCCCCCCCCCTCAGGAAATCCCCCTTACCATCATGGCAAACTAAAGATAGAGTTTGACAATTTCCCCCCAGAAACTGAAGTCGGCTATTCAGCTTCTTAAATCAAAGCTGGTAGGGGTAACAGCAGCAACACAATAGTTCCAGAGGGTGGCTGATCTTAGAGACCAAAAAGATTTTCTGGGTATGAGTTTTTGAGAGTCAAAGCTACCATCCTTAGATATAACTAAAAGAGCTTTGACTCTCAAAAGCTTATACCTCGAAAATCTTGTTGGTCTCTGTGGTCCTACTGGGCTTGAATGTATTTATTTATTTTATTAGTTCAATTTATACCCCGCCCTTCCTGCCAAGGTGGGCTCAGGGCGGCTTACATAAAATGCATATATATACAATTAAAATGCATATATACACAAAGAAAACATACATAAAACATACTTATAGCAGCAAGCAATGAAATGTCATCCCACTTGCTAGGGAACCAATGATGTTCTCACAGCTGACTGATGTTAGTGAACAAGCAAGGGTGGCCATGATTTTTTACCCTTTCCATTGCATCTAGAGAAATGAGCTCTGACTCATGAAAGCTCATGCTGAAATAAATATTGAAAGGCTTTGAGGTGCGACTGAACTTCTGTTTTGTTTTGCTACAATAGACTAACGGAACTACCCCTTTGGAATGACCATAATAAAACCAAGGAGAGAGCCATAGCTCAAGGCCAATTCTAGATAAATAATTGCTCAAGTAGATTCCTGTCAGATGGCTGTTTATACTATGCCAGTGTGTGCTTTAACAGGTGCTTCTTGATCCTTTGTCAGATTAACCACAAAAACATTATGTAGGTTCTTATTTAAAAAGAAGGAACCTGTTTTGGTGGCTTTACTATCATACCCTATTTTAGAAGCCCATATAGTATAGGTTATATCAGGAGGAGAAGTCCATATATAGTATAGGTTATATTGTATAAATACAATATACAACGGCAGAAAAAACATACGGCTGGGATATAGGCTCAGGCAGTGATCCTCATGTGCAAACAGGATTATAACAAACAAAAACATTCCTGTTTTCATCAGTATAATTCTAGAGAGTATGAGAACCTCCACATTTTGTTCTGTGGCTCACAGTATTATCGTAGGAGCATGCATGAATAGTGCTCCAATCAAGCTGGAAAAGATAGGGGGACTCCTAAAAAACTATGGTCAAATCAGGAAAATCGCAGTCTTCTTAAAAGTATAGCTAAGAAGACCATGACACAAGGTTGACGGTGAACTGTTCTGTACTCACTGTGACTGATTTCCCACAAGTGCTGCTCCACACTTGCTCTTTCCTTTTGCCCCGATGGCATGTGTCAGTTTCACACAAGCTGCTGCAGGCCACATTTTGCAAACAGGAAGCACAGTGCAGCAGCTTGTGTGAAATTGACACGTACCATGGGGCAAAAGGGAAGAGTGAGCATGGAGCAGCACTTGTGGGAAATCGGCCTGTATCTCAACGACTGACAGCTTCTATCCATGTGGCTATCCATGTGGCTTCCAATCATCACAATTCAAAGGGATCAGATGCCAACAAAAGACCTTTTTATTGGTATTACTGGAGTAAACTTAAGATGTGATTAATTCCCAATGAAGCCTTTTAAGGACAAATCTTACAGCTTGCAGGAGGGATCTCACATGAACCAGAAATATTTTTTTTTGAAATCTCACTGGTTTCTTAGATAGCATAGACATACATATTAAAATTGAGTTATTCTGTCCTGTCTAGTCAAGATATTTTTTTGTCTGTGGAAAGAAGAGAACATCTAATTTCTTGCCAAAAATGTCATTATATGTCAAGTAGAGGCCACAGGAAAGTAAGCCATTTGAAAAGACGGATCAGTCCTGGTGAAAAGAGACATCCAATTTGAGCAGGTCCTAGTGCTCATCCCTGTGGCATATGGTGCCTTCAGAAAGATTGCATAAAATTTTCATGAAAGTGCCATTTTGTCTCTTAGGTGGAGGTAGCAGAGAAGAGACCTCTGGAAAAATAAAGAAAGGGAAGAGTGAGCGATTCTGTATGCAGAAGATTCTGTATGCAGCACCCATCTCTATCCAAGGAATAGGCAATATTTCCACAGGAGATACTAAACAGAACAGTCCTAAGCTTGTTGGGAGGGTAAAATGTGGGTCAGAGAATGATGCCACTTTGAGGTTTGTGAGGGAAGGATGGGGTAAAAATGTAGGCGATAAACAGAAATTAAGTTTGCTCAAGGTTGGAGGGTTGTAGAGCACCTGCAGGTACCCATCACAGTTTAATTGAGGGCATGGGATCAGGGTGTGTTCAAAAAGAAAAAAATATATATTGAAAACATTAGAATCACTTGGTCAATAATTTTGCTGTTAATCTAAGGACAGTTCTGTGGAACCGGCCCCATCTAAATCAAAAGGACTTAACTTCCAGGAATGTATGTTTAGAACTGAGCTGAAATATGAATGAGGACATGATGATAAGCACATAATCTGTGGAACAATTAATGAGATCATTATTAATTATTAGTGCGGCAAATTTCTTTGCACTTAAAATAACTTACAAGGATTTATTTCAAAATTATCCTAAATTTCTAAGCTTAGCATAGACAAACATGCTATCTAATGAAATTAAATGTGTTCCATAATGGATAATTCAGCTTCTAGCTGCAGTGCCTAACTAGTTCTAAACTCAAGTTAACTGAAGCTTTGCAGATGATTTACCACAGAAAATTATAGAAACGGACTGAATTACTTTTTGGATTAATAAATCCTCAATATGAGGAAAACTGCTTTCCTCAGTATTTACATTTTTCTCAACACTAAAATAAATAAATATGAGCAAAGAACTGTGTTTCTTTACAGCATCTGTTCTGATGCTGTTTAGTAGTTTCAAAAACTTATGAAATCCTTGACAGCAACTGTTATTTGCGGCTGTGTGGGTGGTCACAGGAACAACAGCTCTGATATGTTAAGACCAGACCTTCTATATATTGTCAATTTAGAATTAATTGTTTCATGAAAATGGTATAATTTCCAGCATTTCAAAAAATGGGGAATTTACATATTGCGCTTGTGCTGCAGAACCACTGCCACAAGGAGTGCATACATCATCCTGAGAAGAGGAGGGGAGGAAGGGACACAAAACAGCTGGGAGGAGAGAAAAGAGAGCAGCAAATTGTGTAGGGGGTCTTGGTGCATGCGTGAGAGAGAGAGAGAGAGAGAGAGAGAGAGAGAGAGAGAGAGAGAGAGATGGACCTTCCATGTCTGCAAGAGTCGGACAGCTGGAAAGAAAAAAGCTGCATTAATGTTCAAAGCAGGTGTTACTGTATTTTATCAGAAGAAACCATGTAGAATACATCTTGTAAAAACTTGTCTGCAGAGTCATTGTCTGGCCCAAATGGTTCTTTTACAAAGAGAAACTTATCTTCAAACATTCAATGGGAACATCAAGCTTCTTGGGCTAGATTAATGGTCTTTCTTCTCCTATGTCCTTTTCCCAACAGCCGTGCTCACTAAAGGCTATAGAGGAATTGTGCATTAGTACAAAACAACAATTCATTTCTTACTTTTGGCTTTTCAAAGTCCTGTCATGAGAGTACATGGATAAGTTATCGTTACTGGCTCTAGAAGAGGCAATCCTGAGAATGAGAAAGAAAATAAATGCTCACTCACAATGAATCCATTTCCAAGTTCTAAGTCAGCATTTCCTAGTTTTTATTTATCCAAGAAAATGAGATTCAAAAATCATTAAAAGATGGTCTGGAATATACTAGTCTCTTCTACTATGTGCATGTATGCCAGCCTTTTGGTACATATGACTGCAGAAGGTAATTGACAATAAATTTAAAACTGCAACACATCATGTAGTCAACATTCCCAAAATAGAAACAAGCAACAATGCTAAACAACACCAATGCAATCTGAGAATACCCTTTAATTATTTTTCAGTCTAAGTTTACATATTCAGATCAACAACACATTGAAAGAATACTGACAACTTTATGTCTAAATGCTAGTAGACATAAGGGAACATGGAATTCAGAGGGCTATTTCCCAGCACAAGAAGCACATTCTGATTCATGCCTTGTTTCTTACAACAACCCAAAAATGCACCCTTGGATGGTGAAGGAACACAAACGAAGGAAGACCTTCCCACTGGTGGAAGCCCATATGTGAGAAGTGGTCCATATATGCTACTGATGTCTATAGTGAGGTCTAAAGATCCTACCATAGATGCAATGTATGATCCACAGAGGAGGAAAAAGGACCTTCAAAGATGGTACTCCCTTTTCACAAACTATGCACAAATAGTTAATGTATGATGCTAGCAGGAAAGTCAGTCTATTAGGTATATGCCATTGAATAGTGCTGACAAAAAGTTTTCTGACTTTCCTGACAGGTCTACATCAGGACCACACAGCGTAGCATCCAGACAAGAATAAAAGAATATCAAAGACACTGAAGACTTTGCCAACCTAAAAAAATCAGAAGTGGCTGAACATAGCCTAACTCAAACAGGACACAGCATCTTATTCCAAGTCACTGAAAGGCTGGACAACACATCCAATTACCATGTCAGATTACACAGGGAAGCCATTGAAATTCATAAACATAATTTCAATAGGAAAAAAGTTTAAAAATAAATAGGGCATGGTTTCCTGTCCTGAAAAACACAAAATGCTCTACATTACAGATAAGATTAGAATTTCCACAGCCAATCCATATGCAAAAGAACCTCCTCAGGAAAGCTCCTCCATTAGCATGTCACAGCCTGGGAAACTCCTACAAGATAATGACTCAGTCCTACCCCACCTTCCTGAGTAGATATGCATTACCTGCCTACCATTTTTCTTCTCGCATTGAGACAGAGTACTCCATCTTTCTGTGTTATACATCTGAGGATGCCAGTCACAGCTGCTGGTGAAACGTCAGGTACTAGAATGCCAAGACCTCGGCTATACAGCCCAGAAAATCTACAACAACTAATGATCTCTGGCCATGAAAGCCTTCGACAACATATTTCCTGATTTTGTTGTTCATTTTTTGGGGGGGGGGTGTTGTTTAAAAATAGCTGCTGCAGAAATCATTTTCTCCATGTAGGAGAAGTATGGCTGGGGGCACCATCTTCCGGGGGATGCAAAATTGAACCCTTTTGTTTAATTCTCTTGAATCTTGGGAGGTGATCAGTAGAGAGGAGGGATGACGATCCCTTAAATTCTGATGGCCATTGGTGAAAAAAAACATCCACTCCAGAAAACTTGCCATCTCCCCACTATTTAACCTACTGGAAACAATGGAAAGAAGCATGGCTATGGGCACCTTCTTTAAGGAATATGAAATCAGACCATTTTGTCTAATTCACTTGAAAACTGGAGGGGGTAGTTAATTGAGACAATGTACTGAAATTTTGGTGCCACTTGATTGAAAAATCTGCTCCAGAAAACCTGCCACCCACACCCCCGAACTGGAAATAATGCACAGACATCTGCTCCAACATTAATGAAGACAGAAAATTTCCCCAACATGATTTCCTGATAGAATAAATACACTCCAGACATTTAAAATAAACAATAATCCTGCCCTTTTTGAAATTGTAATTCAGAATTAAAACTATTTTTTTTTCAAATTCATACCTCTACAACCTGAAATATGCAGATCCATCTCTATGAAATATATGAACTGTGTTATATAACTGCTCGGTATTGATTTAAAGATAGAAAATCAGCAGACAGTGAATCATTTGTCACTACCAAGTATGATTGTCTTTCTCAAACAGCCTGCACAAACTGTCTTCTAGAATAGATCCAGCTTTTCCTTGCCTCACTAGAATAAGAAGTTTTCTGAGGTGCCCTTAAAAGTTACACTAATGCTGTAAAATGACTTTTTCTTTGGTTCATCCAGTAGCATGTGGGTAACATTTAATGGCATGGCTATGTGGTTAAGAGCATTTCAATGTTATAGTGGTAATGCAGGATTAACTCAGAGAAATGCACCTCTCATTGTGTTCCTATAATGCTTAAAGGGCAACTGAAATAGCATTGGGATGGTTCCCAACTGCTGAACTCATCCATGTTCTTGGAGAGAATAAAAAACAGTCATTTCCCTTACTGTTTTAGAAAACAATTTTCTGATGCTTTCAGAAAACCATAATGAAATTGAACAGTTTTCTGACATGGTTTTGCAGGATGAAATAAAATAGTGGTCCCACGTTTGTGTCACAGCCATTAAGTGAGTTCCCAGAGGGGAAAGGCTATTCAATCTTGAGATGTTTACTACATGTTTCTGAAACTGTTTCAGAAGCAACAAAGAATCTGTGGCACTTTACACATTAACTGATTCACTCCACACTGACATAAGTTTTCATGGGCAAGAACTGACTTCATCAGCTGCATGAAGTGGCTACCCAAAAGCCAAACTACATATAATGCTGGGAATCCATTAGTGGATCTCCAGATAAGTAATTCAAGCTGTCAAAAGCAGCTGTGGGAGGCATTTTGTTAAATACTGGGTTCGAGATGCATTGCAGTGAACAGCTCTACTTTATTTAGTGATTTCAGGAACAAGCCTAAAACTCCAGGGCAACAGCCCTGTTTAAATAGCATGCAAAAAACCACACCCAACGATAGGCTATTTACATAACATTAGTTTCTCATTGGTCACTTCCAGAGTCCTGGTGGGCTATTGTTCCAGAGCTGTAAGCTCAGCCAGTCTCTGGTAGATAGTCCTGGAATGTTCCAAACCTAATACATAACACATCTGGACCAGGGTCATGGTACTGGAGAAGGGAGGTTTGACTCTTTTCCCTGTTAGAAACTGTGAACAGGGAACTGGAAGAGTTAATTCCCATCTTCCTCTGAGCCTTATCAGTATTAGATTCCCCAGCTGCTTTTTGCAGCTAATTTACATGAGAGGGGATTCAAAAATATATAATACTCCAATGTCATTTGTAATTTGACCTTAAGTGTCAGTTATATGTCCCCAAGTATAGAGAAAAGGGAAGGGGATATGTGAGTTAAGACGACTCAGCAGGCTTGAACACTGGGAGGGGGCGCACTGTATTTCCCCTTTCTCTACAACCAGATTGTGTCTATGTGTAATGCCTCTCTTTGCCAATGCTAGAAGCCACTCCATTCCTTTCTGTGCCTTCACTCTCTCTCTTGTGATCAAACGTGTAGGTGGTCACTTGATGTGCTGACAAAAAGGACATTAGCCTGTGAAAGCCTACAGAACAGTAATTGTGTTGGCCTTTATGAGTCTTCTTATTGTTCTTGCTGCAATATCTTAATAAGGTTATCCTTCTGCAATTTGTTTCAAAACAGGCATTCCTAGAACTGGTGAAAATATTAAGTGATGGTGTAAATTTGCATTAAGTGCCAATATGACTGCTGTGTGCTACACCCTTTCATTTTGTACCATGATATTTACTTTTAAACCAGAAAAAAGACAACCCACAGCAGCAGATGCACAAAAACATATGTAAAATGTGTTTTGCTTGTTCCGAAGAGCCCCTTAGGGAATGCTTTTGCAAGGAATAGTTAGCAGAACTAGCCATCCATTGCAAAATTGAGCTCCCTGGCATTTCATCACCATGCCATAGAGTGGCTTCTTCAAAGTGAGAATGTATTAACTTAAAGCAACAGTAGATACCCAATCATCCTAAAAGCTTTGCAGAGCTGTTAAACAATAACTCAGAACAAAGTCACAGGGAATGCATATTTCTCCTGCAACTAGATGATTAAAAGGAAAACATTTGTTCACACTTCATTTGCATATATTAAAGTGTTAGGGTAGCTGCTCATCCATAGAGTGGGTATATTCAGGATAAATAAGTTAAATCTGAGAAATTAATTAGTTCTACTAATTATACATATTCTTGTATAAATTAATAAACTCTAAGCTAACACAGAAAAATGTATATTCCTTTGCATCTCTAATTACCTGCATAGAGATGATTAATAAATCATGACACTGAGGATGCAGAGCAAACTAATTTCCTTTTTGGAAACAGGAGATAAACTTTTGAATGGCGCATCACAAGGACATCAATTTCTGACACTGGGCAAAGTTAAGTGTAGTCAGGCTGTTTAAATCATACAGAACATAGTTTCCATGATCAGAACAAAGTATAATAGCATTTATTCATGGGCCGATGGATATCCTATGAATGGTTTTGGATTTGTCATATCTTCAGAGCCATCTGTGACATTTTAACAGGTTGGCTCAATAGTCCATACATAATACAAAACTATGTTTTATTTTAACTGCAATTAGTTTTTGAAACCAGTATTCATTTCACAGATGATCATTCAGTTGCTGCTTTCCAGAAGCGTCTCCATTTGTTCACCGGTCTTTTAATTTGGCGGCGGCGGCATCTGCAGCAGCCGAGGACGGGAGCATCAGACAAGTGGCCCGGAGTGCCTTCGTGACACGGCTGACCCCTGCAGGCTGAGGAGGAGCCCCCGGCACGGAAGGATCGCCTTCACCCTGGACTGACAGCCGAGACCAAAAGGGGGGGTTGGATGGTGGGAAAGACCGCAGGAGCCGCGGGCGGATGCCGCCTTCGGCCTCAACCGGCGCTCCCCCCCCACACGGAGGATGAGGTAGCCTGCGGGGGGAACGGGAAGGTGCACAAAGTGGGTGGCACACCGGGGCACCTGCTCAAAAGCCACTGCTCGCCCCCAGGATGACGGCGAGAGTCTCGGGCCAGGGACTGAGAGCCGCCCGCCCAGCATTCTGGCCTTCTCGGCCCAAGGCACGGAGAGGTAGCTGTGGCCGGGAGAGGCTAAAATTTGGTTCAGAATATTTTTTTCCTGTTTTCCTCCTCTAAAAACTAGGTGCGTCTTATAGTCAGGTGCATCTTATGGAGCGAAAAATACGGTAATTTAGCTTAGAACTAATTGGACAGCCATCTATAAAAGTTACCTTTATGGCTGGGCTCTCCTTCTCAGAACCACTTTGAATTTATTTTAGGAAATGGGGTATATAAATACCTTTTGATATCTTTTTATAATTGTATGTAGGGGTTTTCCCCCAGTCTGTCTGTGAATTTATCAATACAAATTCTTGTTTTAAAAACTTTATGACTGTTGTATGCATGTGTCAGTTGTTTGAAATATTTTGACCCAAGGAGTCACTATAGGGGAACTAGGGTCATCTCTGCATCCTAAGACAGATTGTGGGATGAGAGTCCTTGCTCATGGATATATCCTCCTCAGAATCCTTTCTGTAGAAGGCTGCTACCTAGGATCAGGAGAGTATAGCATGCAAGAGCTGGTGGCAGCTGATGTAAGTGAGAGGTGGGCCCACAAGGAGCACATTTTGCTAGAATATGTAAGACTCTGTGTAAAAGGAGGGGGTAAACCTCCTGGGGTGAACTGTTTCATGACTGCTGAGGCAATTGGACTCTTAATAAGTAAAACATTCTCATAGACCCAAGCTTCTAATTTGCAGATTGTTTACAATGTTTTCCAAACCATTTCAACAAATATGCATTTATTACAAGAGATGTGAATAAATTGTCGCTACACAACAGAGGTTCATATCTGGGGTTAATTGACAGCACTGAAATTCCACATTCTGTAAATTATTGCAGGCTCCATTTTGTTTAATGTAGTTTCTGTCATAAGCACTCAACAACAATAATAGAAAATAGCAAGCTAGTAAATAATAAACCAATAGTAAAATAGGCTACCAGGAGAGGGCTGCCATGGTCTCCCATTATGGGACCTCCTGCTAGTAACCTTCATTTCCCACCACTGCTCTGTCAGCCATCAGGAGAAAAATTAATTAACAAGTCATTGTTGGCATGATGCTGTGACCACTTTTGGGAAACTCTAGGGAATCTCTAAGAATTTATGCCAACAGTGACCCTCTATGTCCCTGCATCTCATGTCCCACCAGGTGCCAACCATTGACTTGTAACCCTATTGCTTATGAAAAAGAACCATACATTGAGTCCTTCCTTTTAGACAAGCTCATTGACATGTCCAGAATAACGTTCCACAGTGGCTGAAAAAGCCACAAAAAGACCAGTGTCTTCAGACACAATGAATGACTTCAATGAGAATGATTCTGTCAAGACCTGCCCATGACCAACACCAACATCTCATTGAGGAAGAGAATCCATCAATACTGGGTAAGTTGGTGGAATACATTATTAAATATAGAATTAGTAGGCACATTGATGAACAAAAGACTAATGAGGAAGAAACAGCATGGATTCTGTAAGGGAAGATCTTGTCTTACTAACCTTTTAGAGTTCTTTGAGGAGGTGAACAAACATGTGGACAAGGGTCACCCACTTGATGTTGTTTACTGAGACTACCAGAAAGCTTTTCATAAAGTTCCTCATCAAAGGCTCCTAAGTAAACTCAGCAGTCATAGGATAAGAGGACAAGTCTTCTTGTGGATTAAAAAATGGTTAATTAACAGGAAACAGAGAGTGAGTATAAATGGGCAGTTTTTATAGTAGAAGGTGGTAAGCAGTGGGATACTGCAGGGCTCAGTACTAGGTCTGGTGCTTTTTAATTTTTTAATTAATGATTTGGAGTTGGGAGTAAACAGTGAAGTGGCTAAATTTGCAGATGACAGTAAGTTGTTCAGGGCAGTGAGAACCAGGGAGGACTATGAGGTGCTCCAGAGGGATCTGTTGAGGATGGGTGAGTGGATGTCAACATGGCAAATGAGGTTCAAATTGGGCAAATGCAAAGTAATGTACATTGGAGACAAAAATTCTAATTAAAAATATACATTGATGGGGTCCAAGCTGGCGGTAACTGATCAGGAGAGACATCTTGGAGTCATAGTAGATAACTCCCTGATAATGTCGACTCAGTGTGTTACTGCAATTAAAAAGACAAATGCTATGCTGGGGATTATTATGAAGGGGATTGAAAACAAATTAGTCCGTATCATAATGTCCTGGTATAAATCTATGGTGCGGCCTCATTTGGAATATTCTGTACAGTTCTGTTCACCACACCTTAAAAAAAGATACCATAACATTGGAAAAGGTGTAGAAAAATGATTAAGGAGACCGAACACCTTCCCTATGAAGAAAAGTTAGAGAGATTAGAGCTCCTTAGCCTGGAAAAATGACACTTGAGGGGTGACATGATAGAGGTTTACAAAATTATGCATGGGGTAAAGAAGATAAAGAAATAAGTGATTTTCTCTCTTTCTCACAATACAAGAACTTGTGGGCGCTCATTGCTTAATGAACAGCAAACTTAGAACATATAAAAGGAAGTACTTCTTCACCCAAAGAGTAATTAACTCATGGGATTCATTGCCACAAGAAATGGTGGCAGCTACAAGCATAGACAGCTCCAGGAGGAGACTGGATAAACGAATGGAGCAGAGGTCCATCAGTGGCTATTAGTCACTAGGTATCAATGGAACACTATGTCTAGGACAGTGATGCTCTGTATTCTTGATGCTTGGGAGGGGCAACAGTGGGAGGGCTTCTGGTGTTCTGGCCCTGATGATGGACCTCCTGATGGCACCTGTCTTTTGGCCACTGTGTGACACAGATTGTTGGACTGGTATGATGATGTCACTCCATATGTGACACTGGTGATGAGGTCTAGGCCTTTCTCTTTCTCCAGGTAAGTCCCCCCCCCCATCCCCTGCCAGTTGCCTAGAGAGACCTGGCAACCCTACGTCTACCTATAGGAAGCCATGTATAATTCAGCAATCTTCAAAGAGATATTTTTATTAAACAGAAAAAAAACCTAATACACTGATAGGGGTAATACAAGGTCCATTCAATTTACAATCTCTACCAGCTGTTATAGAGAATAGTGCCAAATTGCTATATTTTCTTTAATAATAAAAGGTTGGGGAATTATGATTATTAATATGCAATTGGCCTATAAGGGAACAACCTATTTATACAGGAGTCCCACTTTTAATCCAGTAACCCATAAATAAACACAGAAGCCAGATATTAAAGAAATGGTTTCTTTCCTGGGAAGTATTCACAAGCATACAATAAATTCAAACACACTCACAATTACACAGGCCTAAGAAATATAGTTAGAAAGGGATAGTGACATTTGCATTAGCAGGTAAAAACGTTGATTGGGTGATACTTGCCTATCCTGAAGAGATGAAATGATCCACGGGAAAAATGAGGAGACTATAAAGAGAGAGAGAGAGAGAGAGAGAGAGAACATGACCCTGCTCTTTTATACATGATTTGAACTTGGAGGTGGGCTGTTACCAGCGACTTCCCCTAATGTCCCCAGGAAGTTGCTAAAATAACTGGTTGCAGATGGTCATGTGATGACCAGGAGAAGGGGTTTAATGGTTGGGCAATTGACATAATGTTTCTCTAGAGTGACACCTTTCAGAGAGCGGGGTTTTAGACAAAGGGGGAAGAATAGAGTCATTCCCAGTGCTTGGCCAGCCATTAGCATTATCGATCCGAAGCTTGGCAGCAGCATTGTCTTGATGGGTGCAGGGTGGGTGAGTGAGCTAATCCTGTCACAACTTGAATCTAACTATGTGCAGTATAGGGTGAAGCTGGAGAAGAAGGTGGGAGGGGAGTGCCTGCATGATGGAGAAGAGGCTTGTCATGGTGTTTCAACAGGAAAGTTTAAGTTGTCTTTGCAAAGCATGGCTTCTCTATTACTCTGGCTTCTGGTTCCAAGTGTCTGCGATTCTCAGGGAGGCTGGCATGCTGTCTACCTGGGTTTGCAGTCATCTTTAGGGAGGCGGGAATGGATAGCATTGGGTCTTCCATGGGTCCACATCTGGTTTTAACACGCTATTTCAGTCCAAGGCTTCCCTCAGCTGGACATGTGTCTTCTTTGTGTGGTTCTGCCTCATGGGCACCATTTTCCCTGGCATACTCTTTGCACAGTCCATACATTATAAAAAGGCATGCAAGGCAACAATAGGACTAACCAAACTATGTCCCATTGACATAATCTGGGTTCCTGCCTTTCCCTTGCACCCTTTGTTTCCAGATCTACAAAGAAAATAATATATTCTTTATGTTCCCTGGCTGCTTGCCTGTGACTGAGCATATAATCTTTCCCCCAAGTGAGCTTTTGCCAATTGCAAGCCTTTGCTCTGTGCAGGCTAGGAGAAACCCACGCCCTTTACATTCTTGTATGTAGTCAGTTGTATGTAGTCAGGAGCTACGGTGGCTCAAGTGGTTAAGACGCTGAACTGCAGGCTGTGGAAGGTCAGTAGTTCAGCAGTTCGAGACCCAGGTGCTGCAAGACGGAGTGAGCTCCCGTCTCCAGTTCCAGCTCCTGCCAACCTAGCAGTTCGAAAGCAAGAAATTGCAAGTAGATAAATAGGTACCACTTCGGTGGGAAGGTAACAGCGTTCCATGCGCCTTGGTGTTTAGTCATGCCGGCCACATGACCACGGAAACGTCTTTGGACAGCACTGGCTCTTCAGCTTTGAAACGGAGATGAGCACCGCAACCCTAGAGTCGGATTTGACTGGCTTTCAAGCAAGGGAACCTTTACCTTTTTATGTAGTCAGTTGTAGCACTGAGCACTATGTTATGAGGAGGAGAAGAAGAAGAAGAGGAGGAGGAGGAGGAGGAGATTGGATTTATACCCCGCCTTTCACTACCCAAGGGAGTCTCAGAGTGTCTTACAGTCTCCTTTCCCTTCCCCTCCTCACAACAGACACCCTGTGAGGTAGGTGGGGCTGAGAGAGCTCTGACGGAAACTGTTCTTTTTCAAGGACAGCTCTTATCAGGACTATGGCTTGCCCAAGGTCATCCAGCAAATGCAAGTGGAGGAGTGGGGAATCAAACCCAGTTCTCCCAGATTAGAGTCCGTGCACTTAACCACTACACCAAACTGGCTCTCCAGTAGAACAATAGAACAGACCATTCACTTTTACTCTTGCCATCTCTGGAAAGGGACAAAAGGCAAAAAACATGAACATTGTACAATAGATCCCAAATCTAACAGAACAACATGCATGTGTGTGTTCTATATACTCTTAATAGCAGTGTGAGACAGAATTGCTAGCTTTTAAACTTTTATTTTACCTTCACATATTTTCTCTAGAGTTGTAAATCAAGTGGTGCCAAATATAAAACTGCAAATCCCATGGCTTTTAATGGAGTATCTTTAGAAAAACAATTTATTTGTCTAATAAAAGCAAGATAGCTCTGATAAAGGCATAGGCATAGAAATGTCATCTTTTTAGCATTCAAGTCCTTCCATTTTATCTGTTTGATAAAATGCTTTCAGGATGTCAAATCCCTCTAGGCTTTTAGAAGCCAACTTTCCTAGATTAAAAAGCAGCAATGTAAACTTTCTAACTAGCTCATTTTGGCTGGCGTTTCATGAGGCAGATGTTACAAATGACATGCCTTGCCTGTTTGGGGCCTCGGCATGGAAATTATTCACCACAGCAGACGTGGCTCTTTCAGTTTTACTGCCAGTTATGAGCTCGTGATTAACACACCACACTGCCCTGGATAGTTGTTGTTTTCCCTCCCTCCTCATAACAACTGGGACTGGAACAGAATGATAAGGACATTCTCTCTGACAGATTTGATTTGGAGAGAAAGCATTCTTTTCCCTTCTTTTGTTCACCTGGTTTACTTCCATTTCCCCACCTATTAGTTGTAAGATTTTTCATTTTCAAATTGGCTCACCCACAAACTTCCAGAGACTGGCACTTCTCACACAGAGCTTCCACATTGCTTTTCTGATGGACATTTGAAGACACCCTGGAGACAGATTCACAGTTATGGCTGGAATTATTAACATGCAGTATTTGCTGCTGCATAACCAAAGATGATGCCCACCCATACATCCTACATGGTTTTCTCTACTGGACTAAAAGGTCTGTTTTTGGATGTAGTGTTCTTTTGCTATTGCAGCCAAAAGATTAACTGTTTTCTATTCTTATAGTATCATTTCAGTTTGACATCTGTCGCCTGACTCATGTAATGTATATGGCAACAATACCTTGAATGGTTATTCTTAGCTGTGAAGAAGGCAATAATTCTCCCCACTTTATGGGGCATCATCTCAGAGCTGTGTTTACAGAGTGCCAATACTTCCGTGTCCTGAATGTTTGAGTATGTGTTATGCAGACTGGAATATTTTCACATATTTTGGATCATTTCACATACTTTGTTCAACTGTCAAGGGCCAGTCTTTTTAAAAGTGTCAAAAGTGTTGCACCCCCCTCCCCTGACTGCAGAAATGGAAGAAGGAAATGGAGAGCAGTGTTCAGGGGGCTATATGAGATCTATATTCTTATATTAACTATAGGAAAGGGAAGTGAATATTTGTTCAGTTGCACAGTTGAATCTGACTCTTGGTGACCCAATGGACCACATCATGCCAGGCCTTCCTGTCTTCTGCCGTCCTCTGGAGTTTGCTTCATTTCATGTTCATTGCATCAATAACACTGTCTAACCATCTCATCCTTTGCTGTCCCCTTCTTCTTTTACCTTCAATGTACAATATACAGGCCCTAAATACCTACCCTGTCCTGACATGGATAGCTCAGGTTAGCCCAGTCTTGTCAGATCTTGGACAGGTATTTGGACAGGATTCCTCCAAAGAATATTAGGGGTGTAATGCAGAGGCAGGCAATGGCAAACCACCTCTGAACATCTCTTGCCTTGACAACCCTACAGGGTCACCATACATCAACTGTGACTTGATGGACAGTTTCAGATTAATCCTTTTTATGGATGCTAACAAGGTACTTTGGAGTTTGAGGGCCACTATTTTTGCTCTGGACCCATGCCCATCATAGCATTTAAGATCTTGCCAGGAATAGGTATTGGAGCTATTAGTGGAAATCATCAATTCCTCCTTGATTGTGGGGGCTTTCTTGAAGCCTTTGAAGGAGACCTCTGCTCAAAAAACATTCTGCTCAAAAAACCTTCATTGGCTAGTGATGAGGTGGCCAATTACAGGCCAGTCTCCAATTTACCTTTTCTAGGGAAGGTCTGTGGTAGTGCAGCAGCTCCAGCACTTCCTGGATAAAACCTCTGCCCTTCACCCATTTCCATCTGGTTCCAGGTTCAATTGTTCTGGTGGCAGGGGGTGGGAGGGAGCTGTCCAAGAGTGTGGGGGTGGGGCAACATTGCTGCACATGATGTTGTTGGTATGATGATATCAGTGGAAAGTGACATAATCACACCAGGGACATCGCATGTTGAAGGTCTAGCATTTTGGCCAAAAATCTATAGTTACCACAGAGGTTTTGACCAAAATCCTAGAGTGTCGACATGTGACACCCCCATGTGATGATATCACTTCCCTGTGATGTCATCACTCTGACCACGTCAACATGTGGTAGTCAGCGGTGGCAGCAGGATCGGGCTCAGCCTGATGGCCCCCCCTGCACGCTGGAGTGGCCAGCGCATCCATTGTCTGGTCACAGCCCAGCCGGCAACCTGTAGCCGGACTCAGATGGCAATGATGGCTGGATCTGGGCGAGCCCCCCCCCCCCCCCCCGCTGGAGCAGCCAGCCCATCTGTCACCGGGTTGCACACAGTTGGGGCTGCTACGTGCGTGCGGGTAAGGATGGCACAGCGGCGGCAGCAGGATCGGGCTGAGCCCCCCCACGCCGGAGCAGGTGGCCCATTCGTCGTTGGGTTGCACGCAGCCCAGCTGGCTATGCACATTCAGGAGAGGACGCCTGCGGCAGCAGCGCACTGGGGCTGAGGCCCCCGCCAGCTGGAGTATCCAACCCGTCTATCTGCTCGAAGAAGAGTGAGGGTGAGATGCAGGGTGCCACCTCTGTGGGCAGGACAATGCCCACAGAGGCAGTAATGCAGCCAGTGGAGACAGACACCCTGTGACTGACACACCAGGGTGCCAACCAATTCGGGAGTGTGTTGAATGTTCTGGAGAGTGCCACCACCAGAACGCTTTTATTATATAGAGAGATGTCATCGGATGGTTTCCGTTTTCCTACACTACTGCAAAATTAGAGGGTCAAATCTTGGATCTGTATCCAACCAGCCAAAGGCAATGTACATTTTTAAAGCAAAGGAATTTTTTTCTTGCCATGTTTTCAGAATATAGGGTTTCCTCCCCATTCTACACCTTCTTTTGTTTCAAACAATTCCAGATCCAGGCTGCTTCTTCCTCTGCAGCTCCCCGCCCCATACTTCTCATATGCCCAGCTAAAGCACTGAGCACTCAGTTGCCATGGAAACAAAAAGGACAGAAACAGTTTACGTATTTCAAAAGCTTAGAGCTTCTATGCTGTGGATTTTGATAACTGAACCTAAACATTAGCCATCCTTTTGTAAAAGACAGCTGTTACGTTTATTTCTTTTTATTTGCTGGGGGAAATGAGGCATCTATTTATTTAGCTTTCCTCTCATCTGCTGTATAAATAGTTCAAGTTTTACTGTTAATTTTTTTTCTCTTTCACTATTTTTTATTAAGTCAGGATGGAAACAAACAAACAGTAAGTAGGCAAACATTACAAGCTCCCCTATAGTTAAAACAAAGCAAATTGTACTCCTAATCTTCAAAGGAAAACTTTATAAAATGTTTTCTTTTAAATTGTATCTAATGATAAAAGTTTTAGAGAACAGTCTATCCAGAACTCCAACTGTGCAGTCTCCATTGACTTCTAAGGGACTAGTGCAATAGGTATTAGTGAAACAGTGTATTATTGCATGGGAGAGGTCATAGCTCAGTGATAATGTAAAGGTTTGTATTCAAAAAAGTTCAGTCCTTTGTCTCTATACTAAGGGATAGGGATAGGCATGGACCAGCTCATAGACCAAATTTTGTCATGGACCAGGGGTTGGTTTGTCATCCATGAGCCCAGTCCATGCAATCGGGCCACTCACAAACTACCCATGGACCACCATGTTTCCCACAGGGGTTCCTGCAGTCCGTGGGAGTGGTCCATGAGCCTGACAGGCTAGCACCAGGAATTGCCAAGGCAGCGGGGGACTGCCTCCCCTCCCCTCCCCTCGCTGAGGTACAAATTGTCTTCACTTCACTCGTGGAAGCGTACTGCAGCTGTGGTGGAACTTTAGAGAGTGAATGTTTAAATTCCATGTGCTCCCACCGATCAGCTGAAAGGCCCTTTAAATCTTGCAGGAGGGGAGAGAGAGGGGTGGCTGCTGGTGGTCACTCTTGGGGTGGGGCTTCCCCCCTCTGGCTGCAAAATCAGGGAATCCTGTGCCCCCCACCTGGGGACTAGCATCCCTAGTCTGTAACCTCAGCTTGTGGGTTCTGTGGGGCAGAACTTGGAATGCATCTTGCAATAATTTAAAAGGAATAAAACATTTTTACTTTTCACTTAACATCATGTAACAAAAACATAGATCTTAGTAACAAATAAGTCAATCCTAAAAGAAATCAACCCTGACTGTTCCCTGGAAGGCCAGATAATGAAACTGAAGCTTAAATACTTTGGCCACCAAATGAGAGGGGAGCACTCACTGGAGAAGACCCTGATGCTGGGAAAGATTGAAGGTCAAAGAAGACGGGGACGGCAAAGGATGAGATGGTTAGACAGTGTCATAGATGCAACGAACATGAAATTGAGCAAACTTCAGAGGACGGCGGAAGACAGGAAGGCCTGGTGTGATCTGGTCCATGGGGTCGCAAAGAGTCGGACTCGACTGTGCGACTGAACAACAACAAAGTAACACAATAGAACAGTGATCTTTTAAAGTCCCAAGAATTAATTTTTCCCTCCTTCACAGCTTATCACCCCCAAGAGTCCATCTCTTTCCTCTTGTTGATGGCCAAAGAAGTCTCCAGCTGAACGCTCTGTGCACTGGCTTCCAAGATGAAAGTCCCAACTGAACTCCCCATTACATAACACAGCCCTGAAACAATAATTCCAAAATTTACAAGTTAGAACAAGTCTCTCTCCCTTATCAGTGTCCATCCATAAATCATAGTTACCTTAAACAAGGTTTTAAGAGCCTATGATTAAGTTCAAGCTCCCCAGCAGGGTGGTCTTGCTTCCCTCCTTTGTTTTCCACAGTCTGTACCCTTCTGCATCTAGAGGCTCCACCCTTCCCGGCTCATTCCATTCCTAGCTAGGGGCTATACTGTCACCAATTTATAGACATTTAAAAATGCCATGAGGGTCTAATCCTGATGGGGCCACAGTGTGGTGCTCTTCCCCCCTCCACATCTTTTCAAGTGTGAGATAGCCATGAGGATGTGGCCATTTTGGCACTTGATAAGGCACAAGGGGGGGATAAAAGCACCTCAGCCCACCACACCAATTCTGATCAGGCCTTCACAGCATTTTTAAATGACTCAAATGGCAGTGGCTTCCTTGTGACAGCCATGAGGATGCCATCGCATGTAGTTTGGCCCTCAGTCAGTGATTGTTAATGGGAAAGGCAGGAAAGCTCCCTAGAAGTGAATCAATTAACTCATGTACATTCTTGCACTGACTCGTTAGAATTATAGGCCGTGGTCACAGTCATTTTGATCAGGTTTCACCACTGTTCCCTCTCGCATTTAAAATTGCAGATCAGATGCCCACATCCATCTCCCACACTGGTGGGCTCACTCGCACGATCCTCCTGGTTCCCTAGAGAGTTTTCCGACACCACGAAAATCAAGTATTTTCTGGTTATTTGCACTTTGAATCTGCGATTTTGCTGATCTGGAGAGCCATCTCTCACAATGATTGTCGTCTGAACGTTATTCTTCTGGTAGTTTTTTTTTTAGCTTTCACCATTGTGCACATATGTGTGCATGCGCATATGTGCGTATGTGCATGCACAATTTTTTTTTAATTGGGCCGTGCTGCCACTTGGGTGGCACGGCTGTCTGGATGGTGCCTGGAGCATTGTCACGCAATGCAAACAGTTGGGTAAGGGATGTGTGATCATCTGAACCCGCATAAACATATCCCCGATCAAATCTACAGTGTTAACAAATTGCAGTACACTTGCTGTGTGACCACAGCCATAGGCACTTTAAAATATGTTGTGTGCTAGGACTGTATGGTTTGATTTTTCATTGTATCTTTCATCCATCATGCTCACATTTTTTTTAAAGCAGGCAAACTGTTCTGATCAGGTATAATTCGCACATGCTGATTCTCACACTGGTGGGGATTGTAGTTAATGGCAAGGGGCAAAGATCTATAATTCCTTAGGCAATTACATGACTCTCATCCTGTGATATCATGAAGAGCTGCAGTGACTGGCTGCCTTCATATGCTCATGAACTTGTAGAATACATAGTAACTTTATTCAGAACAGCCTGGAGCAGTGGGTACTGTGCAGATACAAAGATGCTCGACATGGCAGTCAATTCAAACTCTGAACAAAAACAGAGGTAATTCACTGAGCGGCTTGTTCAACTGTCGATCATGTTTTTTTTGAAGTTATCAGCATTCTTATTCTGTTTTCCCCATCTTTTTGTTTCCTCCTCTTTTTCTTTTGTGACTTGGGATGTTATTACTATATCATTCTGACATTCCCAAGCCGAAACTAAACCTGAAACAACCCAAAAACATCATCTGAAATAACCCCAAACACTCCTGAAATTCCAGAAGTAACAAAAATTTATCCCTTGGAATTTTGGGAGTCTTTTGGGTTTTGGACAGGCAGCAAAGGCAGCAAGAAGTATGCACAGGCTTGTCTGTGGTGCATCAGCCCTTTTAAATGCCCTTTGAAGGGCCATGATTTCCAATAGGCAGTAGACTCTAAAAAGCTCCCAGTTACAAGATTACACAAAATCAAAATAGGACCCACAATAAGTAGGAAATACCATAAATCAGCAAATACCGTGCTACAGACGATTACAAAGTATCTCAAGCAATTTTTATATATTTTCCATTTTTATATATTATTTTTTATATTTCTCCTACAAATTATTCATAATTATATTAATTATACATAAACATTAATACATAGAAAGAATCATATATCCAAACATCGAAGTATAGTCTCTTTATATATCACAAAAGATATTGCACAACCCCTTTATTAATATCAGTCCTCCTTAATTGTACAAAAGTTTTAAGAGAGAGGACTCCTTTAAGTCTATTTTGAATTAGTGCTCAGTCTTCCTCCAGCAGAGGTCCAGATATCCTCCTGTTTCAGTGTCTTCCTCAGGGAGTTCAACAGATATTTCCAAGCACAAGGTTGC
>NW_015174851.1:1167744-1178571 GCF_001447785.1 Gekko japonicus
ACAGAATATAACCTGGTGGCTGTACATGCATTTACCTCTGTCCATATTTGCCTGTTATATGTTATATGGTGTCACTTGAAACAATGTAACCTACAGGTAAAGGGCCACCATGCAATTTATGGTCTAGGTACTATATCTGTCATCATAAAACATCATCTGTTTATGAAGTTGGTAATATTTACCTACATATTCACCAGACATGGTATAGGCCTCCAAGTTAAGTTATATATGTCAACATTGCTGTTTTTGGAACGCAGAAGTTAACAAGCTGAAGTTATTTAATTCATTTCTATGTTTTAGTTTAAATTGATTTTTATTTATATTCATTTGTAAAGCTGTTTGGTTACAGTTATGCTGATTGTATCAAAAACTTAATAAAATTTATTTATTAAAAAATAAAAATAAAATAAAATCTGTCTTTCTGGGTCCTTTACATTACCATCCTAAGCAGAATTACACCCCTCTAAGCGCATTAACTTTAATAGACTAAAAAAGCTGCAACTTTGCTTAGGACAGTATTGTTCACCTAGTACAGGTAGCTACATGGGTGGAAACATTTAGGACTCTGGTATAAAATGTTCCTGCTTATATGTGTGTATGCCCGCATGCATACAGAAATGTGAGTTCAAATGTAATGGCATGCTCTAATTTCTGACCTGAACAGGTCTTTGGTCATTTCATTAAAATATTATACAGCCATTGACAAGCCAGCCTGTCAACATCCAAAGTATATTAACACTAAACACACCTGGCCTATCATTTATTATAATCCCTGCAATGTCAAAGATTCACTGAGTTGCAATCATTTGGCCTTCAGTTTTCAACCAGTATTCATCTTTGTTATCATTAGAGTCAGGCTAGCACTCTTTTTGCTAATTTGGTTTTCCATGTTATAAATATTCTAGCTTATCAATAAACATGAATTTCTAAGATCTTAAGATATTTAGAGATCCTTAATCAAGTAGGAAGTCTACATTAGTTAATCAGAAAGTTCTTCAGATTTTCCGTTTAAATAAAATATGCCCTTGCCCTGGTTAGCTTGTGTAGTATTTTGTGCAAAAGGGGGGGAGGAACACTTTGGCTTATATAAGATGTTAATTAAATACAGTAATTAAATTTTGCATGGACGTTTTGTGTAACTTTTCCCCTTCTGTGTTCAGTTGGATTGAAGAGAGTGAAATCAAGCTGAAAGTAAAATATTAAACTGCAATTAGAATAAAATAAGAAATAGCCATCACTATTTTATCATTAAATAGATAATGCAGAGGATGTCTCAACAGTGTGTTGACTGCATGATAGTGTTTGTGCTGGCTCTCTACTCTTGTTGGCTACAAGGTCAGGGACACCAGAGCAGTCCCACCAATAAGAAGAGGTATTTTGATAACATTTGTAATAGCTGATGCCACCTTTGTCCATGACACAAAATAATAACACTCTATTGATACATATATTCTTTTATGACATAAAATATGAAGCAAAATGGAGTTCCGGGTTACGGAGCAGCACTGCACATGATTTCTCAGGGAGCTCCCTGAGAATCGCTGAATCTTTGTGGTTTTTAGGGGATCCACATTGTTTGTGGTCCCACTGACTCTTTCGGAGGAAGGGTCAGTTGCAGGGGACTTGATCCTGCACCCCGTGAGCAGCAGCGAGCAACTGGCTGATCAGGAACGTCCCAAAGCAGAATCACGAAGAGAGGCAGCCATGGAGCCATGACTGCTGAAGCTGTTTTCACACCCACACAAGAGAGCTTTGAGCCTCGTCACAACATCAGACAAAGACATAATCTTCTATACTGTGAGTAAATAAATACGCAACAAACAACTACTAAAATTCTACGATTTACAGCTTTTTATACCCCCCTTAAATCTTCCCAATAAGGAAGGACTGAGGAGTGGAATTTCCCTCCCCCTCTGTCCATTCGTAAACAGTGGAGACAAGACTGGGAAAGATCTACATAATAATACTTGGGGGTAAAAGGGATATACTTAAACAACAAAAGACAAATACTTAACAAACTTGTACTGGGAAACTAAAGACAAGTGCCTGGCTTTATTTTCCTGAAGTTAAAGTAAACTTTGCTTCATGCATTATAAGGGCTTTAAAACAAAACTTTCATTGTTTGGTCTACATTGAAGCCCTCTGGAACAGTGCTCCTGGGAACAGTTTTGTTTGGGAATAGTAGGCTCAGAGATTGCTATTTTTACTGGATATAAATAAAATCTTCTGACGTGAAGGAGAAGATGGATTCTCAAAGTGATTGCAATGACTTGGACAGCCGAGATGCTTATGATGATTTGCATACAATACATTTCTCTAGGAAGCTAAAGAAGGAGTTCATGGAAACAATTTAAAGGGCTGTCCAAACAGCAATCCAAGAAGTACTTCAAAGTTTCCTTGATAAGGAGCAAAAGGACTCTGTGCTGGAACATGAGGATCTACAACAACAGACTATTCCAGAAGAGCAGATGTTAAACCAAGAGCCGACTTTTACAGCCAAAGGGAAGACAAGAAATCCCACAGGTCAATTTAACTCCACTATTAATAACTTGGCAAATCCCTTCACTGCGGAAATGCTGATTAAGAAGAAGATTCTACTCCTAGAAGACAAACCAGAACTTAAATACAGATGGAATGAAACAAGGGAACTGCTTTTCCTATTCAAAGAGGAAAGACATCAAAACATGCTAATCTTAAAGAAAAAGGTACAAAAGAAGAAGAAGAAAAAGACTAAATATTATAAATAATCTGTTTGGTGTGTAATTTTGCCTGTTCTATGAATGAATTGATTAACAGGAAGTATAACCCAATTTAAAATTGCAACTAAAGGGTAAAAAAGAGGAAGATTTGTTGATGTTAACATTTGTAGAAAGGATATATTAGCATGGTATAAAACAAGTTAGTTAAAGATATTTTGAGATATTTGGACTTAAAAATGGTTAAATGGAGAACCCCTAAGATTTGTTTTATGGGAAATGTATTTAAAGAGCCATGTGTCTTAGGTTTATGAATAACTGATTATATAAGTAAGGTTTTAATAGAAAAAAATTGAAAATATGTGCCAGAAATGAGTTTGAAATATTCAAGTGGAAACTTTTTAGGATTTGTAATATTAGCGATGTATACAGATGAAGATCCTAACAATAACATAAAGGGAAAGTCTAAAATGAAGTGAGAATTAATATAAAAGTATAAGAAGTAAATCTTTCAACATATTTGTTTGAAAAATTATAATGTTGTGTTTTTTTTCTTTTCACCTTCTGCTCCTTTCTCTTTTTCTCAATCTCATTAATTGTTTAAGGTATGGTTGCTATCATACAGACCAGAAATGTTAAAACTAGATATATAGCAAATAGTGTAAACAAGGGAATATTTTGGCTTCTTTTTTAATTATGTATTATTTCCCCTTTTAGATAAAGATTCTAGGTAAGAAGTTAGTTAACTCTATTATTAGAATATGTTTATTGGGAGTGACAGTAGAATATATAGCAGAATATAAGAATAATAGAAAACATATAACTCTTCATTTTGTATTTTTTTTGTATAATGTTGTTAAATAGGTATTTTATGAGAAGGTATAACTGTAGAAGACTCTAATATCGTGTTATGTAAGAGATACCTAAACTGGTACTGTGAAAATGTATGACTCTCTCCTTTTTATCTTTCTTTTCCTTTCTGAAAATCAATAAACATATTTTAAAAAAATGAAGCAAAATGTCTAGGCTACATTCCAATCCATAATTGCTCCATGGGAGAGATGGGAAATGCATGTCTCAGAAACCAGTCATAACTAAAGATCACTCACTGATACTCTGCTCTACATAAGAACTTGTGGGCACTCAATGAAATTGCTGAGTAGTTGGGTAAGGACAGATAAAAGAAAGTACTTTTTCATCCAAATAATGATTAACACATGGAATTCACTGCCACAGGAGGTGGTGGCGGCTACAAGCATGGACGGCTTCAAAAGGGAATTGGATAAACATATGGAGCTGTACTCAATATGCCAGCAAATTTGGAAAATGCAACAGTGGCCACGGGATTGGAAAAGGTCAGTTTACATTCCCATCCCAAAGCATGGCAATGCCAAGGAATATTCAAACTATCACACAATTGCACTCATTTCACATGCTAGCAAGGTCATGCTCAAGATCCTACAAGCTAGGTTTAAGCAGTATGTGGATAGAGAACTGCCGGAAGTACAAGCTGGGTTTCGAAGAAGTAGAGGAACTAGAGGTTTCCAACATTTGCTGGATTATAGAGAAATCAAGGGAGTACCAGAAAAACATTTACTTCTACTTCATTGACTACACTAAAGCCTTTCATTGTGTGGATCACAACAAACTATGGCAAGTCCTTAAAGAGATGGGAGTACCAGACCACCCCACATGTCTCCTGAGAAACCTGTATAAGGGTTAAGAAGCGACAGTTAGAACCGGATATGGAACAACTGATTGGTTTAGCATAGGAAAAGGAGTACGACAAGGATGTATACTGTCACCCTGATTATTTTTAAAAAACATTTTATTTTTTAAGACAAACAAACATACACGAATAGGAGAGATTTTATTACATCACATACAATATCTAGTTAAGTATCTCATACAATGTCTAAATATCTATTTTCTATATTCCACCTTATTTTTAAGTATATTCTTTTGCAATTGCTTTAGAATAAGATTTCTGTTTCTTTCAAGTTATATGTCAGTCTAATTTAATTATAAACTCAACCATTTCAATCATGTTATTTTGCACTGTAAATTTTATGATGATCTTCGTGCTGTATTTTTAAAGCCTTTCCTGCTACCTTTGGAGGGTCGATCCTGAGGATCGTAAGAC
Source organism: Gekko japonicus (assembly GCF_001447785.1). NCBI lineage: Eukaryota > Metazoa > Chordata > Lepidosauria > Squamata > Gekkonidae > Gekko > Gekko japonicus. The sequence continues at coordinate 1,172,584 of NW_015174851.1, forward strand.
CTTTATACTTTTAGCCTCAAATAAAAGTGAAATAATTGAATCTGTAGCAAAATTCCTCTACCAGGCCTCTAGGAGATGTTCTTTCTGACCACAGATCCCAGTGTATTTTATTTGGATTTGTACTGTAATGCCAATAAAGGTCTGTGAATTGAATTGGAAAAAAAAGTAAATCATTTACAAAATCTTGAAATAACTGTATAGCCTCTCTTGTCTAAAGGGTTTGACCTTCTTCTCTTAGAAGTGTGTGTATTCTCACATATCTAGAAAGTTTTAACCATTTTTCTAGGATTTCATCCTCTTCTTCATTCTCTGGTTTCTTCTCTTAAGTTTTAAAGTCTTAATTCTGTGTCTTTTCCCCTTGTATGTAAGGAAAATAGCTTCTGAGAATATATTTTTTGCTTTTCTCTTTCTGAAGGAAAGTTTCTTTTGTTGCTTTGAAAGTTTCATCTCTTGTCATTCTCTCATAGGATCTAACATTCAGTTCTCCAAACATTTTGTTTCTTTTTGTATATATGTTGACTTCATTCTGTAGGCCATGTTATTTTGCTTGCAGACTTCATCTGTGTTTTCTGTATCTTTATCTCTCGCAAAGGTATATGTCGTGTCAAATTGCTCTTTCCTCTGGTCAATCCTCTGTTGTAGAAGTAGGTCAGGTTTAGGTAGCATAGAGTCCAGAGCTGTTTTCACTGTATTAATGGGTGATTGCTTCTTGTAGTGAAAGTTGGAGATCTATAATCATTTGTGTTAGAGCATTTTTGCCTCCTTCTACTCCAGCCATTTTAAAATATTATACTAAAAACAGAGAATCTCTCCAATTCTTTGTCAATAAAATCTCTACAATCAAACAGCTTTCTATGCTTACCCAATTACACTACAAACAAAAGAGCTCCAAGACAGACAGTCTTACCATTTAGTTGTAATGCAGACTTAACAATTGTTTACAAAAACCTCAGAACATAGTGTACTTTACAGTTTTCAACAAATCACAAAAGTATACACAATGAGTTATAAGGAAGTGACGTAGTGAAAGTTAAAAATACGTGCTTAATAGTTAATTAATTCTTCTTTCTTTCTCTTTATTTTAGATTACGGTCCAAATAATAAAATGTAAATATTTATAATCCAAATTGAATGCCTTTCTGTAAATCCTTATGGTTCAATTATATTTCCAGGGGAAATAGGTTTCTATTTCAATAGTATAGAATTCAAAACTTCTTACAGTATTCCAACATTTTAAAACCCACAATATGGTTTTATAAGCCAAGATATAATAATATCACATTCATGGGTCTGTTTCACATCAACCTTATCTTCTTTTGTCCAGTAAATTTAAGAAATGTCCTTTCTGTTCTCTTCTTAGCCACTTTGAAGAGTGTGGGGGGGATATTCTCACCCCTCCCTTCCCCCCCTTACAAACTGTTTAAAGGGCTTAATCAGTGGGAAAGTTCCTTGTATTGTTGCAGTTTGGATTACTCACGGTGATTTGTCTTCTTGTATTACTTTGTTGAGATGTTCTACTTTCCCCTCGTCCTGGGAGTCATGACTTCACATGCATGGCTGCCATGGACGTTCTCACTGAGATCTTGCTGAGGGCAGTCTCAGACTTCCACCCACTTGCTGCTGTGCAAGGGGTTTCCAAGTCGAGCCCCTTGCCATGAACCCCTCTTCGGGGAGCTCATTGGAGTTTGGGAGCCCCCAAACTCCTCTTAAGGATCTAGTGATCCAGTAGCTTCATGGGAGCAAGTCCCTGAGCCGACTGTTCTCGTTGCTCTGAAACCAGAAGCTCACCCTGCTTATTTGATTTATATGCAGAGTACATCATGCAAAATGCTGGCCTGGATGAATCACAAGCCAGAATTAACATTGCTGGGGAAAACATCAACAACCTCAGATATGCAGACTAATGGTGGTGAAAAGGACCTAAAGTGAAGAGGACCTAAAGATCCTCTTGCTAAGGGGGAAAGAGGAGAGTGCAAAAGTTGGTTTGAAACTCAACATCAAAAAAACTAAGATCATGGCATCTGGCCCCATCACTCCTTGGCAAATAGAAGGGGAAGTCATGGAAGCTGTGACAGAATTCATATTCCTGGGCTACAGTGGGAGGGCTTCTAGTGTCCTGGACCCACTGATGGTCCTCCTGATGGTACCTGGTATTCTTGGCCACTGTGTGACAGAGTGTTGGACTGGATGAGCAATTGGCCTGATCCAACATTGGCTTCTCTTATGTTCTTAAGTTCTTATACCAGCATTAAGGTTAGTGTTATTGGTGAGCAAATGGGACAGGGATTATTTAACAATAGCCTCAGGCTTTGGAACTCTTTGCCTATGACACCCACCTAGCCAATCTGCAGATGGTCGATAGTGTCCAGGTGGCTTTTGCTGGAAGCTAAATTAAGCTGTGTGTGTTGAATTTCATACCAATGACTGTTTTTTATCTTTGTCTTTTTTTTAAGCTACAGCCTTACTTTATTATTTATTTCTTTATTTATGTTATGTATAGTCCTCCTTTCTCACTGGGACTCAAGACAGAGTGAGTAAATATAATCAACAAGATTGGACATTAAATATACAATGAAACAGGCAGTAGATCCAACCAGAATGTCATGAATTCAGTTGACCTCCGTAGTTTCCGTGCTTTTTCCTTCAGCGGGACTGAGAGGATGAAGGAATTAGAGGCGTGATATCTCTCACACCTCAAAACCTTTGAGCCCCACCCCAATGGGGTAGTCTCTATTTACTAGAACGAAAACTCCTGGTCAGTGTTACTTCACAGCTGACTCCAGTCTTTGTTTCATTCTAATCCTTTCCTCCCTGGTGGAGGGTATCTTTCCTCTTTATCCCTAATCAAACCCTTCCCCCACTTAAAGTAATAGAGACACTTTAGCGTCCCATCTGTCAGGTCCGGTTCGTCTCCTTCCTCCATTTCTTCTGTCTTGTCTTGTCTGTTGGCCCCTGCGTCCTGGATCTTCTGTGTCTCTCTTAGCTGGACCCTCGCTCTCCCTTTCACCTTGATTCTTGTAGCGGATTTTCCTTTTTTTTGTACTTCTTCCACCTCTTTTGGATTTATGCCAGTCAGTGGTGTCTGACACAGAAGTCTAAAAAACTGAAGTAAAGTATAAGTGTTAATATGACATATGATAAAGCCACAAGAACATCTTATAGGACATTTATGAGATCCTATGAGGTGGCAGTCAAAGCTGCGAAGAGAGAGTACTATGCATCTGCAATTGCATCTGCAAGCTCATGCCCAGCCCAACTGTTTAGAACAGTTCGGTCCATCACTGCTTTGCCTCAAGGCAAGCCAAATGCTATGGAATTGGCTATTGGCTGTGAGGCCTTTGTGAGCTATTTTGCAGATAATGTCTTGTCAGTCCGCCACAACCTCCCTGCTACAGTTGATAAGTGAGCTCGCAGCTCCATGCACATCTTCTGGTCAAGTTATGGATCATTTCAGTCTGCTCAGCCTAGAGGATCCTAAATATATGCCCTACCACTTGCTCCCTCTATCCATGCCCTTCGTGGCTAATTAAAGCCGGCCACAAGGGGTTTCGAGATGCCTTGCAGGAGATTATCAACAAGTCCCTCTTGGATGGACTGTTCCCAGAGGCACTTAAGGAAGCAGTGGTCCACCCTCTCCTGAAAAAGCCAACTCTGGACCCATCCGAATTGACCAACTACCGGCCGGTCTCTAACTTGCCCTACTTAGGCAAGATAATAGAGAGGGCAGTGGTGATTAAGTTACAGGGCTTTTTGGATGACACTTCCATTCTAGATCCCTTTCAGTCCAGCTTTTGCCCAGGTCATGGGACAGAGATGGCACTGGTCACCCTCACAAACAACCTCCAGAGGCATCTGGATTGAGGAAGATTAGCAGTGCTGTTGTTGCTGGAACTGTTTGCAGTGTTCGACACGGTCGACCATCAGCTACTGACCCACTGCCTTGCTGACACTGGAAATCGGGGGCTGGCCTTTCAGTGGCTTGTTTCCTTTCTCCAAGGTCAGGGACACAGGGTGGCACTGGGGAAACAGCTATCCTGGAGACATCCACTGGATTGTGGTGTGCCTCAAGGGGCAGTGCTGTCCCCGATGCTTTTTAACATCTATATGCACCCCCATGCCCAGATTGCCCAGAAGCATGGGCTGGGATGTCACCAGTTTGCAGATGACACCCAGCTCTGTTGTTGGGCAGACAGTCTGAATCCAGACTGGAAGATCTAGACTGGGCATTACAAGCCATGGCTGGTTGGCTTAGGCTGAGCTGACTGAAATTGATTCCATTGAAGACAGAGGTCCTGTGCCTGAGTCAGGGTGGCCCAAGGGTAGGGATCCTGCTCCCGACCTTCGATGGGGCACCACTCATGCCAGTGCCAGAGGTTCGGAGTCTGGGAGTGTTTCTGGATGCCTCCTTAACTATGGAGGCCCTTTACTGGCTCCTGCCGCAATAAATTAGATTGATTGATTGATTGACTATGGAGGCCCAGGTAGCAGCCACTGCCAAATTGGCATTTTACCATCTTTGGCTGATCAGGCAGTTCGTTTCCTTCCTCGAACACAACAACTTGGTGACAGTGATCCATGCGATGGTCACCTCGAAATTGGACTATTGTAATGCTCTCTACATGGGGCTGCCCTTGTCTCAAATCTGAAAGCTACAGCTGGTGCAAAATGCCGTGGCCAGGCTCCTGATGGGGCTCCCTATATGGGAGCACATACAGCCTGTGCTAAAAGCATTGCACTGGCTGCCGATAGCATACCGGATTCATTTCAAGGTGCTGGTTCTTGCCTTTAAAGACCTATATGGTCAGGGACCTACATACCTGAGGGACCACCTTTCCCCACATGTTCCCCAGAGAGTACTGTGTTCAGGGGTTCAGAACTGGCTGGCCCGAATCTGAAGGAGGCTAGGCTGTCGATAACCAGGACCAGGGCTTTCTCAGTGGCAGCCCCGCTATGGTGGAATGAGCTCCTGGAGGAGATCAGGGCCCTGTGGGACCTTTTACAGTTCTGCAGGACCTGTAAAACAGAGCTCTTCCACCAGACTTTTGGGGGCTGCCACCATCATCAATAGCTAACAATCAACAATGAAATGAGACAAAGCCTGGATTCCTGGAATCTTTACCAACAGCCCAATGGACATCAATTCCTGCAAGAACAATAAAAAATGAAGACGGCGAGCTGACTGTGAGCTGAGAACACTGAATAATGGCTGCCGCCACCAAACTGATAACAACAACTACTAGCACTTTTATGGTTGAATTGTTTTAATTGTAATTTATGTTTTAATGTAATTTATTTATTCTATGTAATCTACAAGTTTTTATGTAAGCTGCCCTGAGCCAGCTCTGGCTGGGAGGGCGGGGTAGAAATCCAATAAATAAATATTAAATGATGCAAAAGTACACAACAGGAGCCAATCCACAGCAAACTATACACAGTACAGACCATAGCCCCCAATAATTTTGTGAAGCCTTTTGTAACCATGCTACCCTATTGCCTGCATAGAAAAGCTGTCTTCATTAATTCACTTTTGCATAGTGTGCAGAAAGCGAGGAGAGTGGGAACATTCCTGGTCTCCTTAGGCAGACCATTCCACAAGATGGGGGCCACAATGGAGAAAGCACATGTAGGGGCACTTGTTGACTTTGCCATATGCAGGTTGGCACATCCAGAAGGCCTTGCTCAAATTAGTGAAATTGTAATGGCAGAGCATAGGGGGAGAGAGACGGTCTCATAGATATGGGGGTTCAAGGCCATAAAGACCTTTGTATGAGATAGCCAATACTTTAAATTGAGCCTGGTAATGGATGGGCAGCCACTGGAGTGACTGTAGAATGAGATTAATATGCATGCTCCATCTAGCTCCCAGTAATAGCAAAGCTGCAGCATTCTGCACCAATTTTTGAGGGGAAACTAATGTACAGTGTTGGGTTGTTTTCTCAGCTTGGATGTTTTATTGCTGTTTTATTATAGCAGTTCTTTGTCAGTGAT
>NW_015174851.1:1178613-1208820 GCF_001447785.1 Gekko japonicus
TGTTTTTGCATTCTCATGTGATTCACTGCAATAGTTGTAGTTTTAATAAGCTGCTCTCAATGCTATGTTGGCAGAAGTGCAGGGTTACAATGTCCAAAATAAACAAATAAATAAACAAATCTCTGTAACTGCATTCAGTGAGGTTTCAATGTGCTTAGCTTTTGCTTTATTGCATTCTGAGATCACTGCTGTAGTCCCTTTGCTGCCAATCAATTAATTAAAAAAGACCTCTTGTCATTGCTATGAATAGCATTACACTGATTACGGGTTCCAGTACAGAGTCTTCTTGCCCAGTTTCAGTTTGAGAGAGTGATATCCTTTAAAAAGCAGCAGACTGGGCACTTGGATCAGTGAAAAACAGTTCCATGGCTTTTGGCAAATTAGAGACAAGTTAGTGTGGGGGGGAGGGGGTCCAAACTGGTACATATTTGGTAATGATGCAATGCAAACCATTGTTAGCAAATCAGAAGTGAACCTTGAAAATGTCTACTCTCTTCCTGTCATTAACCAGAGCTTTGCATTGCATGTATACCAACACAAACTATTATCAATGTAAACCATAATTTTGAGATTAGAACCATAATCAGAAATTATGGAGACAAGATAGTACGGTTTATATTAAACATTGTTTATGTTGATGCACTTTTAACTCAAAACCATTAGTAATGCTGAGAAAGGAACTCAGATCCATGCTCTGATCACATCCAGGTTATATTAGTCTAACAAATTTTCTGTGGGACTTCCTTTGAAAACTGTCCAAAAACATTAATTGGTTCCAAATACGATGGGGAGGTTATTGCTAGGATCCAGATCACAGAAAGATCTGAACGAGCTGCCCATTTGTTTCTGGGCACAATTAAAAGTTCTTACCTTCAAGGTCTTCAGCGCTTTGGGTTTGCAGTACCTATCAGACTATCTCCTGATGTATTCCCCAGCTCACCAATTATTTATCTCTCCATGATATGCCCCTGCCTGCTGGGCTTCCGCAGTGGTGGTACCAGGCGAAAACAATTCTTTATATTCAGGTTATTCAACACTTCTAGGAGAGGGTTTTTTTTTTAATGGACTCTAACTTGAGGTTCTCCCACTATTAGAACTGACCTACATTTGACAGAGGTCAGTTCCCCTGGAGAAAATGGCTGCTTTGGAGAGTAGACTCTTTGGCATTATATGCCAATGAGGTCCCTCTCCTCTGCAAACCCCACCTTCCCCAGGCTCCACCCCACAAATCTCCAGAGTTGGCAACCCTACCTATGCTGACATTGTTTTATGCTGCTAAACATTTTTTTAATCCTGCCCCATGTTGTTTTACACCTCCAAATTGTATGGTTGGTTTTTAGTGCTGCTGACTTTTTTTAACGTTCAGGGGGTTTATCATTTTATTGGTTCCCTCAAAACAGGTCTCTTGAGAGGTGGCCTATGGGAATGTTAGGTGGCAATCACTACGGAAATGGTTGGAGAGGGGAGAGGGCCAAACGTCTCCCAGTTTGCAGGTGAGGATTTAGAGAGAATCTGCTTACATCTGCACCTGTAGATAGGGAGTCATCAGAACAGACATTCTCAACAGATTGTGTTGTGAATCAATTTGCACAAGCTCCATTAACTTCAAAGGAGGCACAGGACATAACTGGTCGCAAAAATCTGGTCAACCAATGGTGAGAGGTCAGCAAGCTGCTTTACCCAGCAGCACCATTTCACCTTCACCTTCAGCATTATTGCTGCAATTGACCTCTTCCCCAAGCAGTATGGGATTAGCTGGTTGCTATTGTAGGTCTGAGCAGGAGCTTGGGGGGGGGAGCTCACCAGATTGGCGAAGTGTGAAGCTCTTTTTTGCCTTTGTGCTGTCTTTGTGGTCTGGGGGTCTCAATTAAATAGGCCTGGTTGTAAAACTGGTTAGGCTACAACTAATTGGCAGGTATAGGATGGATTGCAGGCAGGGGATAGGTAGGGTTAATTGGCAAGCATCCTGAGGCACATCCCTGCATGATAGAGAGTGTTGTCCAGAACAGGCCATCACATGCCTTGCAGATGGATGAGTTGTGGAGGAGCGTCCCTGGTGCTGAACAGCATCTTTTGAACCTGGTGGGAGCCTAGCAGTACATCAGGGAAAGGGATAAATCTGGACACCTCTCTGCACACATGGCTGTGCAGGCAGAGGTAAGGCCAGAGGAAGCACCAACTCAGTTTGGAGCCGGGGTGGATCTGCCCAAAATCCATACCAGGTGTATGACTAGGACAGTGTGCCCTCATAATCATCAGTTTATTGGAATAAGTAGTGACATACATCAGCTGTTGTTGTTGTTTTTTGGCCCCCCAAAGGGGATTTTTTAAATTGCTTTTCTAATAACTACAAACAGAAAATTAGGAAGGGGAAACTACAATCTAAGGGAGAAAGTAAAGAAAACCCTCTAAAAACCCAAGAGATGGTGATCATACATACATTTGCAAAATTACCTTTAAGCTTAAACACGTTAACTTTCATTGAAAATGATAATCTATTTAAATATTTAGAGATTCGTCAACAATTCTAGTTTCATAAAAAGACTGTGAAAATATATACAATATACTTATTTTAGATACTCCAGAGTAGATTAGCAATCTATTTTTTCCCTTTCTGTGTCTCGATAGCTTTGTTTGGGGGCAGCAGCCCCCAATTTAGAGTCAGAGTCTTCTTCGGAAGATCCAGCTTCTCTTTCTTCTTTGCTTTCTTTGGCAGCATCAGTCGCACCTTCTCCTGCTGGGCTGCTATGTTGATGCAAAAACTTGCAAGCCTTTTCAACAGAGTCAATCCTTTCTTTTCCATTTGCATATCTAAAGATTAATCCCTCAGGTGTTAGCCATCTGTAACAGACATTGAGCTTCTGTAGAAATAAAACCAAATCTCTGTATTTCCTTATTTTCCTTCTTATCTCAAATGGAATGTCTTTCAGTACTCTTCTGCCTTTGTCTTTTATCTTCAAGGTCGCTCCATTAGATGCTTTCAATAGTTGATCTCTCACTTTTCTTCAGGAGAATTTTATTGTAACTTCCCCTGGCAGATTATTCTTTCTGATAAATTATGTGTACAATCTATGGACCGTATCAATTTCGCTTTGAAGTTGATCCGATGTCATCTCTGCCAAGGGAGCTAATACATCACCAACAATCTGTCTCAGATTCTCTCCTTTCTCTTCTTGGACACCTTAAAGTCTCAAGACATAGCTTGCCCTTTGGATTTGCAGCTGTAATACTTGAGACTCTTCAATTTGGCATTCCCCCCCCCCAAAGCCTGTAGTTTTTTATTCATCTTTTTTTGAGTTGGTATCAATCTCTTTAAGTTCTTGCTCCATTTTTTAAATTTTTCTGTGTATTCACAGCCATTTGTGCTTGTTGTGTATCGAGTTTATTGTCAATTGCTGTAACTTTCTCCAGTAGGGGGCAAAGTGCCTCCGATAACAGTCTTTGGGGTTTCTCAGTTGAGTCCTGTCTAGGCACAGAACTTGCAGGGCTGGAACTTCCAGGAAGAAGCTTTGTTTTCACTTGTTTGTCTCTCCGGTCCTTCACAGGTGGCACCATGTTTGAGAGTTGTTTACTTTTATTAAAAGTTTGTCAAGTCTCTGGAAGTTCTTATATCACGCAGTGAGCTCTTACAGTCTCTTTATTTTAATCCATTCGCCTTTTGTAGGCCCCCCCTTTTTCTGGCTTAAAATCACTTGTAAACATTTCTTAGCAGAGGAGAGTCCCCTCCCCCCCTCATTTTCTTTCAGGAGGACCATGTGGTTTTTCATTGTTCTCGCTTGTATTTAAACACACATTTTCAATGATTGTTACTTGTGTCTGAAATCGCTTGATCACCAAATGCTTGCTCCGGTGTGCTGATCTTGTTCCCATACAGGACGCTCCACAGTGGGACCGTCGGGGCTTGGAGTAGCCCCCCCCTCACCGGCTTGACTCACTGGAGGGGGGCCTTCTAGTGCCCCATGGCTTGAAGCCCTTCACTCGGGCTCCTGGGGTGGCATGGACAATCGCGCCCCCTCCCAGCTGTGGGCACTGGCAGGCTTCTCCTGGAGGTCCGAGGGAAAGCAACTGCCATGGTGATCGCCAAGACTGGAAATCTCATACATCAGCTATTTTAATTAATTTAAATAATTATTTAAAGAAATAAAACTAGTTGAATCCACATTCTGTTGTCTTGTGTCATCATTTGTGGGGGAGAGGGTTGCCAAGGCAATGGTCATGGTTTGTATAATATCGTGACTAAGACTTAATGCAAGCTACCTAATATTACTTAAGCATTTATATCCTGCTTTTCTTCCTGAGGGGTCACAAAGCTGCTCACAACAACAGCAAATACTGTATAGATAAACCTGAAGCAAGGACATAAGGCAAGGAACTACAGCCAGTTCTGATTCCCAAGTAACGTGACGTTGAATACCTTTATACCTTTTAGGTATGTACAGAAAGAGTTTTACAGGTATACCTGTAACATAACACATGAAGCGACCCTGGAAGGACTGGCAATAATTGCATCAATGAGAGATAAACTGCACACACTCTAGCAATTGGTTTCATATTCTAAATATGAAAGATTTAAAAAAATGATCTGGGTGGAAATCTGTCCCAGGAATGGGTTTAAAAAATGAAAATAAAAAATGATATTTGAGATGGGAAAAATAAGGGCTGACTTACATGATGGGAAAAATTGAATGTGATAACACAGTATGAATGATGTATGTGGAAAGGAAAGTTGTTTTGCTGTAACCTGAACCGGCTTGGGAAATAGGTGGATTTCCAAAATGTATTTTTTATTGAAGGGAGGAGAATATGAAACTGGGATATATAGCTATTGCCTGTCTCTCTCCAAGATAAAGAAATTATATTTGTTGAGAGTCGGCAATGTTCAGATTCATAGAGAGAGAGGGAGAGAGTATGCCCTCAATTTCACTGCACTACATTGGTGTGCATTCAGCTGATGAAGTTCTCAACTCAAAGGGCAACATACACTTTGTTCTAAGTTCCTAACAGAATGGAAAAGCTGACAGGGGAAAACTTACACAAAGGATATTGTGCTGTGAAAGTTTGTTCAAAGCGACACTTGTCAGATCTCTTTGAAATGAAATTGAAAAGGAAAAACCAATTTTCTTTGAGGACAAAGTTTATCTCATTTGGTGTGCTGCACCTGTCTAATTTTTTTTTCCACATAAGGAAATCTTGAGTAGGAAAATTTGAAAACATAGTTTATACCACTGCAGGTACATATCAAAATGTTTAATTCAGTCTAGCCTAACATTTCCAGACAATAAATAGAAATGAATCTCCTTCTGTTTGAAGCTATGATAAATACCTCATTGGATGAAAATTATGGGACTTCTATTCTTCTCTCTTACTGAATGTTACTTAAGGGCAACAACTTATACAAATCATACATTTCAGGAGGAGGGGAGAAGGTTTATGTTTTCTAGAGCTGTTTTATCAGTAATATCAACTGGAATGAAACACAGAATAAAATGCAGAGTTTCAGGCTGACTCACCAGACATAAATAGGATTCTTTTAAACAGCTTTAAGAAATACATAGTATGGGCATGTATTTATATGGACAAGACTGAAGTTACACTTAATATAGCACTTTGAGGAAGACTGAAAAATTGAAAAGCACACCCTGCCCTCTCTTCTTTGAGTGCAGCTTGCTGTTCTGTTGACACCTTGTTTCATGCCATTTTTTCATGTTTAATCAAGAGATGGTTCTTTCTGGCTATGTAGTCCCAGCCAATCAGTGACCACACAGACATATAATGACACCAGCATGCCATGCCATTTTGTCTTGTATCCAATCAGATTGGCTATGTGTTGAAATTAGAAATCACTTCCTCCCTTCAGTCTGACTGCATGAAGAATTTCACCTTTACTTATACTCTCTCACTCAATGCACCAAAAGAGAGAAGGCTTACTGTACCAGATGAAATATTTGGCCAAAGAACCTCTTCTTTTCATTTTAGCTCCATCTTTTAGACTGTGGTTATTTTGACAGCATTTAGCCCTTACTGTTTTTGTACTCTTTGATGCAATAGGATTAAGATTTCATAGAACTGGTACACACTTTTAACTGAATTTATGTACTTTGCTTTTATTATCCAATTTTCTTGATAAAATATATGCATTTTCAATATTTACAAATCAATAAATCATTATCCATTATATCTTTTATGTATATTGGGAATATAAAGGCACATTTTGTACTTATAAATAGTGTAGCAATTGCTACACAATACAATTAACTGAAAAACAGCAAAAAGCAGAAAGCTGAATCCATTGACAAAAATATAAACAAATGCAAAAAAACCCCAAATGAAATAGAGGTCATTCATTCCTCCTTACTGGTCATAAAACAGTAAAATCCTAGAGAGCCTCATTGATAATAATGGCTATGCCACATCATAACAGAACTGTCATAGGGTAATAACTAGGAAGGTAGGGCCACTGGGTTCAGTTACACAGGTTTTTCTGTCATTGTTGTGGGGCTTATATATCCACATTGGACCCTGAACTAGGAGAGGCAATGGCAAATATTACAGTTCATTTTACAATTCAATCCTAAGAACAAAATTTCATTCAAGGTATAAGCTTTGTTGGTCTTAAAGGTGTCACTGGACTCAAACCTTGTTCTGCTGCTTCAGACCAACACAGCTACCCACCTGAATCTAATTCAATCCTATGAATGCTTTCCTGAGTAGGTGTTTGAGTAAATTTGCTTTGTATTGCTTTGTTATTTTATTTCTTTTTGCCAGTGGCTCAAATAATAAAAATGTAACATGGTTAGCGTGACAGGACTTTGATACCAACTGAGGGGACCTGTACAGCCTTCTATGATTTGGGAGAACCAAGAACAAACTATAAACCTTCCCCTCAGTTACCAGACGTTCTTAAGGTAGTGAGTGTAAAAGCTTAGGGTTTACTGCCGTGAGGTAAGTTTTGTGGTGAGTAAGTAGAACATGGAGATCACTGAGCCTGGAGTTTTATTTACAGGTTGGTTTCAAAGAACAGGTCAGCAGTAGGGAAACTGGGAAAATGCTGGTCCATGGTGGTTCGTGGTTCATTTGATTGCACATGAACTTTCATGAACATTTCCCATTTCCTGAAGTCGTTCGTGGTTCATTCAGTTTGTGAGTTTGGGAGGTGATGGAACAACCCCCTCACAAGTTAGAGATGCCAACCTCACATGAAGTCTTCAGCATACTCTCCTCCACCCACCCCCCAAGTTTGGCAAAGATTGGATTGGGATGTCTGATTTATAGCCCACCAAAGCTGGTGCCCCCATGAAAGCTGATCTCTAGTCTCCCCTTAAATCAGCCACGCAGCAAGCAATTCTTCCTAACTTGCTCTCATACGATGACTAACTCCTCTCTCTTCCTGCTACAAAGTGAAAGCAGCTCAGTCAGGAAGTGGTATATATACAATCTCCTCCCATAGAGCAGAATGGGAACTCCATTATTGGCTTCCAGGGCTGCCAATCAAGCTATGGACAACTGCTATAGGTGTTTCTAGGGTTCTCCACAAGTCCATCCTCAACACTGCCTAGGAATTGATTGAATCGGTGCCAGGCTGTCTGGAGAATGGACTGCTGTAATGAACCAAATAAACCTCCACAGAAAAAAAGGTGGTTTTGGATTCAGGAACAATGCAACCAAACAAACTGGTTCAAAATGAACCATGAACCAGCCTAGTTTGTGCTTGAACCACAGTTCATTTTTCAGTTTGTACCCATTCCTTGTCAGCAGCACAGGTCTCCAAATAATTGGAGGAGAAACCTGGCTGAGACACAGAACTTTAAGCTGGTTATGGCTTCAGAGTGTGATTTAAATTTTTCTTAAATGCTTTCAGGTACAAACAGGCTTTTACTGACTAGCCACTAGGTGGGATCCTCTCACACACACAAGATTCCACCCACATCAGCCTGCCCTTTCCCAAGAATCAGATTAAATGGTACAAGGTCTTCTCATTACCAGAGACAGGCCTAATGATCAGGTACACTATTCTCTTCCACAGGTAGAGTTAAACCACTCTGCCACATTAAAGCTACCCTTCAAACTCTCTGCTCTTTTACACAGGCAGACCCACACAATCTCTGCAGTCTCTTTTAGGCATATCTGAACTTCCCCTGCTGTACTTCCCTTGAACATTCCATCCCTCCTCTGAAAGGTGACTGGATGTTAGAGCAGTACATCCATAGATTTAGCTGAGTAGCTGTTTTCCCTCTCATTGTTCTGTGCTTACATATTCGCAGTGGACCCTGAACTGGAAGGAGAAGGAGAAGGAGAAGAAGGAGAAGGAGAAGGAAAAGGAGAGGAGGAGGAGATTGGATTTATATCCTGCCCTTCACTCAGGGTCTCAGAGTGGCTTACAAACTCCTTTCCCTTCCCCTCCCCACAACAGACACCCTGTGAGGTAGGTGGGGCTGAGAGAGCTCTGACAGAAACTGCTCTTTTCAAGAACATTTCTGACAGAACTATGGCTTGCCCAAGGTCATCCACCAGCTCTGAGTGGAGGAGTGGGGAATCAAACCTGGTTCTCCCAGATTAGAGTCCGCACACTTAACCACTACACCAAACTGGCAATGACAAATCAGTTCACATTACAATTCAGTTCTTTCTTGAGTACGTATCTGAGTAAACCTGCTTAAAATTGCTTTGTTATTTTGTTTTAGCCAGTGGCTCTAACAATAAAAATGTAAAGTGGTTAGAGAGTAGATAATTACACCTAACTGAGCAGATAAATGTTAGAAGTCCATATGGCAAACAGAAGACGAATAAATCAAGCATCTTGCTGACAATCGATACCATGGACATAAAACACATTTTTGGTCAGCATTTTGACTCCACTAGAACACAAGCAGTCACCGTCTGAGTAATTTCTTTATTACTGTTGACTAATTTGTTAAAAAATCCATTTTTTTTGAAATCGCAAATAGGTCAAACCAAAAATGGCAGGTTACTAATGGAGAACTGTTCATCTCTTCTTATTCAGGGATTGTACATAATTAGAATATGCCTGGGAAACACACAGAGAGAATTTAATTGAATTTGGTTAAAATGTGAATGTTCCACATTTTGATCTAACGTAGGTCCATAAAGCTACTAAAACCAATTTAACTCATAGTACAATGAAAAAAACAACAACAAGGGAGCAGTCGACATTTATGTGTAAGCCGCCCTGAGCCTGCCTCAGTGGGGAAGGCGGGGTATAAATTAAATAAATAATGTCAAAACAAGTCAGCAAATCAATTGTGCCACAACAAAGACAGTCACGATAAAAGAAAATATTCAATGGTGGGCCTCAGTTACTGGAATATTATCCAGCACCATAGTAGGATTGCCAGTTGGTGTAGAAGAAAAGATTATTTACTATGTAATGTTATTTTACCTTCATGCCATGAAAAGCTTCAGCTTCTAATTTCCACACATTAAGCCTCTATCAAAACAACAGGACATTTTCCTCCAGGCCAGTTGACAACTCAGTGTTCTCTGAAACAGACATGACAGTGATGCCAGTGATTGGGGGGTGCATAACAAAAAATCTCTAAGGACAGTGTTCCGTAGTCTCAGTTCCATTGCTGTACACCTCCTGCCTTTATCTTTTACTAGAAAGTTCAAGTGATAGAACAACAACAACAAAATACTATACAAAAGACAAGCAAAATGTTAACTATCTCTGACTAAAAATAGCTTTGATACAGTGTTGTAATGTAATATTAAACCAAACATAATACCTCTTTTGGCACCCTAGGTGAATGACTGCCCTCCATGCTGTGGGAATGTTGCTCTCACTCAAGCCACTCTTACTGGGGCTGTTGTCTGAAGATCAGATGTAATTAGAGGGAATTTCTGGGCCCCACTTGAATGTTGGCAATCCTAGTTAGTGGTGGCTTCTGCAACTCCACTGCTCCCAAGAAAAAAGAATTTAAAACTATCAATGCAACTATGACAATTGGATGCTTTTGATATAGATCTGTATTCAGCCTGTAAAGAACTGGGAGAACCTGAAGACCTTGATATACATCCTGTAAAAATGTGCAAGCTGTTGAAGCCATAATTTCTCCCAAGGCTGTAGCCCTGATTGCTTTCTTTATCTCAAGGTCATTCTCAGGTCTGCATTGAGGGAAGTAATGGATGATCTCTAAAACTGTATGGTATTAGCAATTCCAACCATTTCTGGCTTCAAGGCCTTTAATTCTAAAACATGGACACGTGTGTATACCATCCCTATCCAAATATTCTTTGATGTTTAATTTTTTCTCCTTTGGTCTCTATAAATGGCTGTCATTGATTTCTATTTCATCACTGCCAACTTCTACCTTATACCTATTTTGTAGACCTAATGCTAATCCCCCTCAACTTCTATGATTTTTCATTTAAATGTTTTTAAAAGCCCTTCTACAACATTTTGCATTAAGCACCAGCAGTCTGCTTTTACTGCAATTCAAGTGAAACTCATGTCTTTTATATAGCCTGAAATCCAGGTTCCCCTGTGACTGACAAAGGTAACTTTTTTTCTCCCTACACTAAACTCTCATTCTGTTTTATTAATTTATTTAGGAAACAAATGTTATTTATTTATTCATTAATTCAATCTATATTTAGAAAATTTAGAAAACCTCACCTTTCTTCCCTGATCCAGGCCACCAAAGTGGCTAAAAGATGAAGAAGAAGAAGAGGAGGAGGAGGAGGAGGAGGAGGAGGAGGAGATTGGATTTATACCTCGCCCTTCACTCGGAGTCTCAGAGTGGCTTACAAACGCCTTTCCCTTCTCCTCCCCACAACAGACACAGCCTGTGAGGTAGGTGGGGCTGAGAGAGCTCTTTCCAGAACTATGGAGAGGGGAGTGGAGGAGTGGGGAATCAAACCCGGTTTACCCATATTAGAGTCCATGCATTTAACCACTACACCAAATATACATATTAAGGACACATCTTTAAAACCAAACTAAAACACTTCAAGCTAAAGTACACATATAGTACAATAAAATGCACATACATATATAAACCAATAATTAAAACATAGATCCAGAAGGAGGAATCACTGAGGGAATTCCAGACAAAATGAAGTCTTCACCCTCTGGGGACAGGCGAGTGTCTCTGGGGAGAGATTTCCAGAGCTCTGGTGCCACAACCAAGAAAGACCTTTCCTGGGTTGCCACCCACCTAAACTCAGAAGGTAGGGGCACCTGAAGTAGGGCCTTGAAAGATTATCATGGTGGGCTTGGTAGGTTTGTACATGAGTCCTTCAGTTATGCTGAACATAAACCATGTAAGATTGTACATCACTGTACATCACTGTACATCACCAACACTGGCTGGATTGCATTGCCTGCTTTTAGATCCCATGCAGTTGGCAGTGTCTATTTACGAAGTCATTTCATGAACTGATCAGAAGATTATCATTGTAGGCAGACACTAAAGGCACAAACACTAAGTAGTAAGCCTCAATTCAAAAATTTCATTTTTCTTCCATTTTACTGTTTTTAAATTGATGGCAGCAGCAGTAGCAGATGGATGTCAGATACCAGTGGCAAGGAAGTCCTATCATGTATGAAAACAGCCACAATCATGCAGACAGACACTCCAGATTCAGAGACATCAGAACAGCCCATCAAATGATCATTCCCCTGCTTGCAACTGGTAAACAGAACATGAGGTGAACTGGCAGATATTCAAGCACAAATGATGCATTTAGGAGCCAGGAAAGAACTCTATTTGCTTTTCATGAGAATTTTCTTGTTCCATTTTGACAAACCATGTGGATGTCTTTTTCTTGTTGTCTGATGGTGGCTTATAGCTCCCATACTACTTAAACAGGACCTAAAGTCAAATGAGGGTAATGATTTTCAAATGGAGTTTGGCAACAGTGAAAAGAATGCAAAACATTTGCAGGTGGACACAATCAAAATTAAACTGCATTCAATTATTTCCAATCTTCTAAAAAAATCTCTCTTAGAAACACAATGCAACCATATTCAAAACCTGAACTTGGTTGGTGTCCCTATTACTAAATTTTAAACTGCTACTGTTCATGGAAAATGATGATAGCAGCAGAGGCTAATAAGTTTTCTATCTCTGCACAAATAAATAGGTTTGTTGCAAAAATATTCTTACATCCCCATGAAATAAAATGGATATTCAGAGAGCTGAAGGAGGAGGTTAACTGCATGCAAACGTCTATGAAGCATCTGTGCTGTTCTTAATGAAGCTGTTAACAGTATGTTATGCTAAAGCAAAAATGTGCTGCAGAACACAGGGATATGACTAAAAGGGTTGTGGAAAATCCAAGAGTTCTCTTCCTTCCTGCATGATTTGGAGTCAGGACTACATCTGACAAGTACACAGCCCACCATGCAATGGCCTTCTGTTCTTTCACCCTTAAGAACAAGTCTAGAGCACAAGAGCAGGAGGTAACTTTCTCCCATACACACTTTTGAGTATTTGTGTAAGAGAATTGTATCAATACCACAATCTGTCTACCATTAATTACAGTCCAACTGAACTGGCTTGGGAAACTGGCAGTATCTACACCCTGTGTTGTTCTGCAGCATTTGGAGATCAACATTTGCATCCCATCAGCCCTTGGGGAACAGCTGCACTTCTCTTTTAATTGCCTAAAGGCTGTCTGCACAATCCTTTGCCTCAGGATTCCCCCCCTCCCTAAAATATAATTGGCTGATTCTATCAAGACGCAAATATTTCTATTTCCAGGGTAATTATACCTCTTAGACGGACCACGCAGTGTGCTTGCTCCTAACTCCCAGGAGAATTTGTGAGACAGTCACCACAGTAAGGAATGTGCTGAATCCCATTACCATTCCTTTGTTTGTAACTTGAGGAGTGTTATTTTGAAGAGGAGTTGTTAGGGTAAGCTGAAAGAAAACCAGCCTGAGACCAAAGCAACACTGTGGCAGCCAGTCTCACTACTAGGAAGCAAGCAGAATGTTGCTCTCAACCTAATCTCAGTGTATAAAGCCATAGTTGGTTCATATCCTGGCTTGTATTGCAGCAAAATGTCAGCAGACTGGCATAGCAGCAAATAGGTTAAGCCTCTGTTTAGTTTGCAGATTGGCAAACAGATGAAGATCACTGGTATTTCAATTATTGGTGATCCAATGGGCCCCTGTGGACATGAAAGAAACAGAAATGTGTTCAGCCTTGGAAAGCACAGTGGCATTATAACATTTGCTCAGAATTGTTTCATGTTTGAAAGGATTTGTGATGGAAATGAAGTTGGCAAATATCACACTGATTATTATTATTTTTTTGTCCCTGTAGCCTCTGATTTTTCATAAGGCCTGGAAGGGGCAAATGGGACCTGAAAGCTACCTACTTTATTTGCTGCTGGAAAGGTAGAATCATCTGATCATAAACAAAACACTGTGCCTTGTACTACCCCACTAATACTATGCCAGAAGCAAAGAGCAGGAATAAGTTGGTGGTAGGGTCAGGTAGGGGGTTCTTCCTTCCCTTATGGACCATCCACAAAATATGTCACCCTTTCAAAGGCATTTTAACACCTTTACCTGTTCTTACTTTTCCATAGCCAATATTTAATTTCTTCTCACACAACTTTCCTGGTCCTCTATTCCACTGATGTGTGACAGTAGTTTACAAAGATCTTGCAACTGCCCATTACTAACAGCTTGTTCATATTCCAGGTCTCATACAGTTCTAGCATATCATGCAGGGAAGGGGCTGTGGCTTCTGTGGTAGAACACCTGCTTGGCAAGCAGAGAGTCCCAGTTTCAATCCTTGGCATCTTCAGTTAAAAGGATGGAATGATATGAAACACCTCTCTGTACCTGAGACCCTGGAGAGCTGCTGCCAGTCTGAGCAGACAGTACTGGCTTTGATAAACCAGTGGTCTGATTCACTATAATGTGGCTTCAGATGTCAATGTGTCTTTCTTCAGTGATGAGTCAGGAAACTAGGTACTGTGTTTAGGACAAGCCTGGTACTGTTACTCTACCTGGGGTTTCCAGAAACACAAATACAATAACACTCAACAAGGCAAGAGCAAGGTCTATAAACCAGTCGTAGGTTCAGTTAAGGAGTCACAGGGTCCAGGGCTTGGTACCACTGCAGGGTGCAAGGTCTGGGTCTGTAGGTTTGAACACAAATAAAAGTTAGCCAGGACAGAGTATAGCACATTACCTCACAGAGAGGAATAACAATCAAAGTCACTTCCACATTGAGCCCTGTTCAGCATTTTCCTTTTATCTGCCTCATTAGCTGACTCATCCCCCAAAGCCCAGGTATTGCTTCTTACCACTGTGTTAATTGCCCTCTACTGCAAGTCCTTGACTTCCCTACCAGCTTGTCATTCCTGCTATTGCAAAGACTCTGCTCCAGTACTTAACACTGATCACTGCTGGGCAATCAGATGGGCCCTCTGTCTTCTCTAGAGCTTTCAAGCGCTCCCTCCTTCTTCTGTGCTCTGCCGGTTCAAGAGAAGCTGACAGCAACTGATGCTTTGATCTCTGTGTCATTTCTTCCTTCTCCTGCCAGAATGAACAGCCTGACTGTGGCTGGAAAGCATTCTTGCTTCGGATTCTTCTGTCTCCTCCTCCGAGGAGGAGGTGTCAGCTGGCTGGCCCATGACACTAGGTTCAAGTGCTAGTGCCTGCAACAGTTTCATAGGCAACAAGTACCTCTAACTGCTGTGTGCTAGTTGTGACACTAGTTAGAGTAGCTTGTCAGACATTAACTACAACCTTTCTATTGTAACTCCTGCTTTGTAGAATGGGCTCACTGAAGAGGTGAGGAAGATGCCGTCTCTAGAAATGCTTAGATGATACTGCAAATCCATTCTATGTGTCAGAGCTTTTATTGGGATACAGAATGCAGGTATTGGGGAGGGTAGGTTATTTGGGGTTTTACTTTATTCTGTATGTTCTTTATTTGTGATTCGTAAGGTGCCTTGAGCCATCAAGAAAGGCAAGATGTAAGTATTTCAATTAATAAACAATCAGAGAAGGCAATCAAAAGTTTTTAAGTACACGGGGAGTTTCCTTCAGTAATATGTTACCCAGACTGAGGAAGTGCAGCAGATCTTAGAACTTCATAGCAGCCAGTGTTATGAAACTAGTTTTTCAACAGCATTCCCTAGACCAGTGGTGGCGAACCTATGGCACGCGTGCCAGAGGCAGCACTCAGAGCTCTCTCCATGGGCACGTGTGCCATCGCCCCAGCCAGGCCCAGACTGTCATTAAAGTGTGGAATTCTCTGCCAAATAATTTTAAGTAAATGAAAGCATTTGGGATTGCTTTTTTTACTTTGTTTGGATCATCTTATGTAAATGTATGAGTAGTTTTTTTCTAAACTAAAACCTCAGTATTCAGGTTAAATTGCCATGTTGGCACTTTGCGATAAATAAGTGGGTTTTGGGTTCACCATCTCTACCCTAGACCATGAGGTTCTGCTCTGTGATGTTAAACCTCAGCCAGCCAGTGATTGTGGTAGAACAGCAAAGCAGGGGATTAGTGTTTTGACTCAGTTTGTCTATGCAACGGCTGAGAGTAATGCATTTCCTCAATCCAGTTACTGTTCCCAAGTTGAGTGCCATATTACAGCTGTAAAGTTCAAGATCATTCCTATTAAGAGTTCTGGTGCATAAGAAATTCTTCATAAAATGTTCAGTACACATACCTATCCCTGAGGCAGACAGAAGAAATTTAGCTCCTGAGAAATAGTTCTGCCATATACATAAATATTGTGATACACATGCACAGAGTTTTTAGTTCCAGCTCCAAGAGGAAGTGCTCCACATGTATACTGATGTTTCTTCTTGGGTCTAGAATTAGTGACTGGAAAACTAATTGACTTAGGATAACTTTCTTTTGATGTTTTTCATATATCTCATGTGCCAGTTGGTTTTCTATGCTCCTGCTTCCTTGTGCTGATTCATACTTGCCCCCTGTACATTAATAAGCTGGGGAGATGTCATGTAACCAGTGTCATTTCTGCTATTGGGCAACAAGGAAACTAACACTTTCTGAATATCCACATAAATATTCACATATTTATGTTCACATAAGTATTCACATATTTTTATGTGTGCGTGTGTGTGTGGGGTAATCTTCTATTACAGGGAGTGTGCTGTTTGAAACTTCAAATATTCAGGTACCCTCTACCTTTGAAAGTGTTTTACTTTCATTGACAGCATGACAGGTGAACACATTGATGGCCCCTTTTCTCATAGCATATGAATTCATTAAGTGAACTTGACAAGTGGACTCCTTGTCAGAAAGCTGTTGTGTTTTCACACTGAGATGAGGTAGAACTGAAGTGGGCAACCCTACTGAGGAAAACATGAACTGTGCAGCTACAGGAGTTGAATATTCTGGCATTTCAGCATCTCTCACACACTGTTAGTTTGACAATCAATTGAAAGAGAGCAGTCTATGTAGGCCAATTATGCCAACAAGACTCAAGAAAGCAAGCAGATGAACAGAAATAAGTATCACCTATTGCTGTAGGCCACAATTCAGCACAAGCTTAGGCATGCTGAAGCACTGTCCTCTGGACTCAATGAATTTTATTTGTTCACAATCTATGGCCATTGCCCTTCTCTCTCTACCTTATCATGGCTGTAGGTCTAGGAGACACTTTAGGGTGGTCATGCCTGGCAGTCGGTCTCTGCTGCTAGGTTTAGACCCAGTGGGTTGGATACTGTGGGAAGGGTCCATGTGCTGGAGGAGGAAGGCAGTTTTAGCTGATTCTCCCCTTCCCGTGGCAGCAATTTACCCCCCCCCCCGGTTGCTCCTGGGGGAGTCTCCCAGGAGCAGTATTTCAGGGGGCATTTCAGGCTGGATTGGAAGGGCAGAAGGCAGAGTAGTCATGGTTCTGTGCATTCAGTTTAGATGGGATCCACTCCATGTGCTCTTTGTTCTGGAAATCCTACTTATAGCAGTAGCCCCCCCCAATAAGGACACAAAAATTAGTATGTGGGTTAACTAGTTTATCAATTGCTGATCTACATCAATTAAACCTGCCTGAATTACTACAGGTTTTTCCTAACAAGCAGTTTACTAGCCAGCTAACTGGTTGTACACACTCACTATTGTTGTAAGCAACTGAATGAATCTATGCATTATTAGTCCTGGAGATTTGGGGGTGGAGCCTTTGGAGGGCAAGGTTTGGGGAAGGAGGTGATGTCACCTCAGCAGGGTATACTGCCATAGTTCACTCTCCAAAGCAGCTATTTTCTGCAGGGGAACTGATCTCTGTCATCTGGAGAGCAGTTGTAATTCCAGGTGGTCTCCAACTACAACCTGAAGGTTGGCAAACCTAATTCCCCTAGAGGAAATATCTATGACATTATGTACCTCTGAGATACCTCCCCTCCTCAAGCCTCACAGTCCCCAGGCTTCATCCCACAAATCTCTAGGGATTTCCTAACCTGGAGTTGGCAACCATATCTCCTTC
The DNA here is from genome assembly GCF_001447785.1 of Gekko japonicus. NCBI lineage: Eukaryota > Metazoa > Chordata > Lepidosauria > Squamata > Gekkonidae > Gekko > Gekko japonicus. The sequence continues at coordinate 1,196,055 of NW_015174851.1, forward strand.
CCACCCAGCAGCCCACCTACTTTATCTCCCCCTGTGTCTTAAACTCCCCGCCCACAGCAGCCTCTCCCTAGGTAAACCATGGTCCAGTTGTGTGGCCACTGGGCAGGCTCACTGACATGCTAGGGAACCCTCAAAAACTTGTGGATAGCACCTCACTTTTACTTGAATTGCCCTCCCCACACTATTTCCTCTTTAAAAATCTTGGCAGCCCCCATATTATTTCCCCTATCCCTGTCTCATTCTTGTCTTTTCAGACATTTACCAGCCTATCTTTCTTCTGCCTCACATCCTCACCTATATTTAGTATTTATTTACTTTGTTTATATTCCACCTTTCTCCATAGCGGAGACCAAAGCAGCTTACATTCTTCTTCTCTCCTTTTTATCTGCACAACAATCCTGTGAGGTAGGTTGGGCTCAAAGTATGTGTAAAGGTAAAGGTTCCCTTGCTCGAAAGCCAGTCGAATCTGACTACGGTTGCGGTGCTCATCTCCGTTTCAAAGCCGAAGAGCCAGCACTGTCCGAAGATGTTTCCGTGGTCATGTGGCCGGCATGACTAAACACCAAGGCACACAGAATGCTGTTACCTTCCCACCGAAGTGGTACCTATTTATCCACCTGCAATTTTTTGCTTTTGAACTGCTAGGTTGGCAGGAGCTGGAACTAGAGATGGGAGCTCACTTCGTCTTGCGGCACCCGGGTCTCGAACTGCTAAACTACTGACCTTCCACAGCCTGCAGTTCAGCATCTTAACCACTTGAGCCACCGCAGCTCCATCAAAGTATGTGACTGGTCCAAAATCACCCAATGAGCTTCCAAAGCAAGCCAGGAATTCAAACCTAGGTCTCCCAGACTCTACTCTGAAGCTCTAACTGCTAGACCACACTGGCTTTCATGGGATAGCTGCTGTTGAACAGTAGCAAGCAGACAGGCCCAGCTGTTGAACAGTAGCAAGCAGACAGGTCAGTTGGGTGGCATCAAATCACTCAGAAGTTGCTTCTGGGCCTAGAGTTGCCAACCTGGAGATTTCCCAGAATTACAACTGAACTCCAGATGACAGAGATCAGATCCCCTGAAGAAAATGGCTGCTTTGGAAAGTGGACACTATGGCATTATATCCAGCTGAGGCCTCTCTGCTCTGCAAACTCTGCCCTCCTCAGACTACACCCCAACGTCTCCAGGAATTTCCCAACCTGGAGCTGGCAACCCTACTCAGGCCTGGCCCCAATGAGTCCTTCTTCAAAGGCCAAAATAGGCTTGGAAAGAACCCTGTCCTTCCCCCCTGTCTTTTTACTCACAGAAACCCATCCTGGAATGCTGTGGTTGCCTAGCAACAGCCAAGGAGGGAATCCTGCTTAAAACTTCAGGTGCTCCTTTTATAATTTTTGCATTTTTTAAACCAATGATATTTTTAAAAAGTTTTTACATTATTCTGCAAACCTGGGGCCCTTTTCAGGTTTGCAGAAAGATCTGCCTTGCCCCTTCACAGCTCCAGTTACAAGATTTAAGTATCCAGAGATGTGGCTGACTTCATTATTAGAACATAAGATATGAAGTCTGATGGTTTCCAGAAATTAGGGGCTTAAAATGTGGCTGGAAGGGATCCCTGTAAATTCTTTCATCGTATCCGTAGCTGCCAGCCCTGCAGCTGAAGTGCTACATCTTCTCAATTTGTCCTTTTAAATGGTCCAGGGATTTTCCTCCCAATCTGCAATCCTTGCTATCTATTCTCCTGGACAGAGAATAGCTTGCTTTATGGGTTTGTGACAATGGAGTATTATACCTGACTCTAAAAAGGAAAGGAAAAAAAAACCCACCACATTTTCCAGAAATTCTAGTGAGGAAATAATCCTCCTCCTTCCTAAATAAATATTAAACAGCTCGTTTACAAAATCAGATGGAGAACAAGATTAGCAGCTGATATTACAAGAGGAAAAACTATGGGGGATTTAAAACTTGGCAGTGCAGATATAGTAATGCTCAAGTGCCAACTCAATTATGGTTAGGATTCATCTGCAACTCTCCGCAACACTTCATATTTAATTATTTCAATGTGCAATACGAATAAGAGAAATTCTTTATATTTCCTATTCAGCACCTAGACTCATTTTCCCCCTGTTGTGGACTCAGTAATTCCACTTTCTTTCAACTGTCATAACCGAGTGGATTCAGAAAATGAAACGAAAAACATTGACAGCTCTGGGTATTCATTATCAGGAGGTTTTGTTCTCTGTATACAACAGTTTGTGATATACCACACAAGCTGCTCAAATGGCTGAGAGCCAGGATACACAGGCTATATACCGTGGCTAAGAGTACATGGTTAGAAAACATGGCTGAGATATCACCAAATATCAAAGAAATTAGTGAAGTGGTAATGAAGTAGCAGACTGCAGAGTTGTTAGGATGGATTTAGATCACTTCAGGCTGCAGGGCAGGGGATTACATTTTTCAGCAATTCCCTACAAAATTAGCACTGCATGTAAGGGACTAGGCTAGAGTTTTTCTTCATAGTGTGCTTTTTTAAATTTGTAGGGAATTAGTACATGGTAATTTAAAACTGTGAACCCCCCCCCTCCCAGCCTGAAATGATAGAGCTCATTCTACCATCCCAGAATTCTATCACTTCATTGTGCTGAATAAGACCAGGGCTATGCTATTGGTATGGTGTAGTTAAAAATTACTTCCCAGTGGTGGATTTCCACATTGCATGTATGAGTAAAGCATCTCAATGCAAGTCACATGGCTGCCATGATTGTACAGTTATTTCCTTTGGCAGCATTTGCAATTACAGTGGAAGTGTATTGCTGCAGTGGGAGGTAACCTTGAGATCAGGATGATCTATACATGATTGAAACTTCTATCTCTAGCCAATGATGAAAGTAATGGTAGCATTTTATCCACAATAGTTATTCTGCTGGGTTGGTATCCCCCTTCCCCTCTCCTACTATATGTAGTGTTCCTCCTGTACAGCTAAGAATTGCATTGAATGTCTCAAGATTGCTGTTTGTATTCAAACATCCCATTTTGATTTTTCTTCTCTCTTCTGTGCATTGAATGCACAAGACTATTTACTATTTTATTTATTTTGCAGGGACCTTCTCCCTGTAAAATGTATGCATTTTTCCCCAAGGTGATCTATGCATCAATTGTGGTAAGAAATTTTAGAAATATGGAAGGTTTGGGGTTAAAATGAACCAAATAGTTTATGAAATCCATATATCTGTCTCTGTTTCTTTGCTAGCAGAACAGCAAGGAGGCCTGGCCTGTTCCAAGCCCTTTGTTCTAGACAAATCTCTTTATCAGTCACCAATGCTCCCTCTAAGCTGAGTTAGTGTGAGCTAGCTCGTATTTTTTTAGCCTCCAGCTCACACATTTTTTTCATAGCTCAAGAAAGATGGCTCCAGAGCAAACTAATTTATGCAGCAGCCAAATCAGCTGCTCACAACTTTAATGCTGGTAGCTCACAAAGTAGAATTTTTGCTCACAAGAATCCACAGCTTAGAGGGAACATTGTCAGTCACCCCGGCAAAAGTTCAAAACATTCCAATCCCAGGGTTTGAATCAATGAATGTTTCCCCAGGTGTGAGACTTACAATAACCAGCAATAAAAGGGCAGCTGGTCAGGAAATGCCATTTGGGCAATGACAGACCCTAATCCAATATGCTAACTCAGGAGCAACAGGATTTCACATACCCCACCTCCCCCTTAGAAGATAACTTTGAAGTTAGCCCTCTGATAGCTTCAAAGGACAGTGTAACCCCAGTAATGGGAACACCAGGAAAACAATAAGCACCTTCCAGTAAATGAGTGTGAACTTTTGGTGTAAGGAAGCGATTTACAATTTCAACTTCTAGGAAGCAATTTACAGTTAAGCAATTTCCACTTCTAAATGTTAATTTAGAACTGTGATATGATTATCAAAAGAACTCCTTTGATCATTTGGTATAAATATTGGTGAAATCCTACAGACTTTCGTTGGCTTCTGAAGGATCAGGAGGGGCTTAGTCTCCTGAGAATTGGAAGTCAACCTGAAAGGGCCCTTTCGCTTCTTGCATGCTTTGGGGTGGGATACTTTGCTTGCATGTTCATTTTTCTGTATGTGTTTACAATTTATATTTCTTGAAGCTGACACAGCGTCTTGCTGTTCACCTTGTCAGGTAAACTTTGAATACTGAGCCTTTTAATAAAAAAAAAGATATATAAGAAGAGAGACCTTTGCTTGGAGTGTCTCTGGCCAGTGCTCAGCGTTTTCCAAACTTGCACCTTCCGCCTTTGGTAAGGAGGCAACACTCAGGGGAACACGAACCAGAGGGTGTGTGTTGGGACACATTTTTCTCACAACATCAATAAATTAGCATAATGTATTATCATATAAACAGTACATACTGTACAATTGCACCGAAAATACATAAGAGATGAACAAAACCATAACAGCACTGAAAATGGGCAGACCAAAAGTGCTACAAATGACAACATAACAGAAACAAAATCTAATGAAAAGGGGCATACTTGCACACATCCTACTTGAAGGTGTAATAGTGCAATCCTAAAAAGAGTCAGGGTGTAACACTGCTTAGGGTTGCACTGCAAGTGTCTACATACCCAACTCACCCCAGAAAACTGATAATAATGAGTTGGATCCCATGGACAAGTTCTACACGTGTAACCATTCTTGTGGAAGTACTCAAATTACTTCTTGCTGACCTCTTACACCAAGTAAAAGTGATTATATCCCCACCATCCTTTCCACAAGTATAAGACATAGCACAAGGTATTTCTTTTGGTACAATTTTAAACTGAAACCATGCAAACTGTTCATTATGGGGTCCATTGTTCCATATACACGTTGTACTGTTAAAAATTATATGTTGCCAGCATCTTTTCACAAATGAACACAAAGGGCAAAAATACTTAGGTTTAATTGGTTTACTTAAATGACTCGTCTATATCATAAGCAGTTAGCATATTTAAGGATGAAATACACTAAGCAGTCTTTTGCATTTGGTCAGAAAGATAATATCAGTTTGTACCTGAGCAAGTTTTTTCATGAGGCTAATGGACATCCAGTCTCTGTGACAGACATTTTCACTTGGGGATCTACAATTTTAGAATGGCTGGTAATACCCACCTGATGTAGTCAGGAAGCAGACAAACAAACCCAGAATGGCATCTAGAAACAACATATTACAACATAGGTCCAAAGAAAATAACTGAACCATTAGTGATCCCCTACAGCTCACAGCTCAAACCAGTTCAGCATATTACTAATGAACTACAACCTATGTTGGATTTTGCACTCTTAGCACAAGGAGGCAGAACTTCCTTGCCCACAGACAGCCTCCTAACCATAAATGACTTATAATAGCGCACAACCTAACATGAACTCTAGGACCAGGGTCAAGTAATAAACCAATATGGCAACTCTGTCTGCATATACATTCTAACAATCCAATCACTGGACCTAACAACCCCTGCCATACCATCTCAGGTTCACTCACTTGCTCATAGATGCCATCAAATGTCAAAAATAACCTTCTACTCCTTATATCAGAGAAATGAGCCAGTCCCAGGCAAAATAATAAATGGTCATAATTGTGACATTAAAAATCCTAGGACTCAAAAACTAGTGGAAGAACATTTTAATTCTTTCTGCTCATGTGTCACTGGATCCAGCTCAGTGCTAAGGATTGTATTCAAAGATCACATTGTTAAACTTGCATGCAACAGTATACTGTGTTGTTGAAATTATGATATACAGAGCTTTAAAAATATGCTGAACAACCCATTTTAAAAATTTTATTTTTCCCCTTTCATACAAGAAAACATACCTTGTGCTTTTAGAAGCAAACAAAAAAGATGTTGACTTTAGTGGGATTGTTAAAACAAATTACCATAAAATATATCCCAGAATTACTATAATGCAAGATGTATATTCCTTGTACCAAGATATAGAATTAATTACAACAAAACTACTGAGGTCTCAGTATAGTTATAAAAAACTGAAATAATGGTTCCTGTAGAAGTTAGCTCCAAAATATTGCATAATAAAATAACCCACTCCAAAAAAACAAAACAAAAACAACCTTTATTGCTACACAAATTAATACATGCCTCCAAACAACCAATAAATAAAATGAAGCAATCCAAACTATACTTCGGGTTTTCTCTTCCTTATACATATTAATTATCTACACCAAGGATGCTAGCAAGAATCATCAGCATCCAACTAGTGTAACTTCAATGCCAACTTCACAGAGTAATCAAGGTCTGGTGGGATATATTATAAAATATGCCAGACTGGGTCATTATAATGTACTTTTGAAGGAATTATACATATTCATTCTGTTCATTTAGTGACTGAATGACAACAAGCAGGTGAGAATATCAGTGTGATACATCAAGCAAGACAGTTGCCATTATGAACAAAACATAAAAGAGTGTGACAAGAGTTGAAAAATGGTAAGAATGTTCTGTTCATCCCTTGCAGGCATTGTTATTCTTTGATAGTTAAATGAAGCTTGCTGGGGAGAAGGGTATGTCTTATTGTCATCACTGCGAACACTTTCCTGACAAATTACATGAAGTACACATTTTCTTATAAAATTCACCACAAGGCTTTTTTTTTAAAAAAAGAAAGGAATTGTAAAGGTAGGAAAACTACCAGTTTCTTCCAGGCTCTTTTGTTATATGCCAGAGATCTTTTTCCGTGAAATGGAGGGCTTGATTAATTACTAATGAACTCCAAATCACTGCTTTCTGTTGAAATAATGAAAGGTAAAATTACATGATGACATTACTGAGTGACAAAAAAAATCAGCCCCCTTGCCTAATTGTATAATGTGCTATCAGATAGCAAAGTGATGTTTTATAGCTAGACAATAAATAGCTAAAAAGTATTCCATGAATTCTACCCTTTTCCTCTCATCTGTGTGCCTCCAAAATGTAATATTGACAACATGTTGTTTGTCTTCCTAAAACCATCACTGATTAATCATATCTAGCTACCACTCAACACTGAGAGGGCTGCCACTTTGAAATGAAGGTTTATTGCTCTATAAGAAAGACAAATGCTTTAAACTAAAAACCAACTGTAAAATATAGGATATTCAATATAGGATGGTAGATAGTACTTGAAAGAACACTGGGCCCAAACCACCACTACTTCTCGTCAGGCCTGTAGCCATGATTTTGGGGATTGTGTGGTAATTTTTTTTCTGGTGGGGCTGAAGTTCTCAGTGCAGAAAGAAAAGCCAGAATTCTGACGATTATGACTCAACTATTGTGGAAAAGTCTTTTAAAATCATAGCATAAAGGCGTCTGCAAATCTTAGCCCCAGAGTGTGACAACAGCAGGCTGAGAGGGGGGGGAGAGAATAAATTTTCTGGTAGATGGTAGGCATGGCAGTGGAAATACTTATTTGAGTCTGGCCAATAAATTCACCCCAATTTGTAAAAAAAACACATAAATCTTTATTTACAAAAACAAAAGACAAACAACACATAGATGGGGAAAGAATGTATACAGTTCAGCAAGGAAAGCAAACCAAAACAAAAAACCTATCAGGCATGTAACTCTGGCATCTTAACTGGTGTTCCTGATGAGCAGAGTCTCTGGAAGCATAGCAGCATGGTAAAAGTTGAAGAGAGCTTTAAGGCAGTATTTTCTCTCTCTGGGTCTCCTCAATCTGTCCATTCTACATAGATGTTCTTAACCATTTAGCCAATAGAAAGCTCTTACCAGGATAGATCTCTAAATTGCAAGGTGTCAACCCCTTTAGATGACAATCCTCAGCTGCTAAAAGTTAACCACTTCTGCCAGCCTAAGCAACAATTCTCATAACAAACCAGCAGGTGGGGGTGATGACTTCTATAGTCAAGAAAGCTAACACTTAGGCAGAAAAACTCTCTTAAAGGAGACCAGTTTCTTGACACAGAGTTAGAAGGTATCCTAGAGGTCACCTCCTCCAACCTCCTTGCTCAGGCAGGAATTAGTCAACTACAGCACCTCACTCTGCTTAAAGGAACACACAGCTTCTAAAAATGTTTTTAAATGATGGGAAAAAAGCTTTTACAGGAGAAATTCTTGGCTGTAAGAAAGGGGACAGAGTCCCCAAAAGCCCCACTGGAGTCTGGAAAAGGAGGAGTTTGGAGAGTGTGACCTCAGCAGAGTATACTGCTACAGAGTTAGGTTTGGCAGAGCGACTCCCTCCATGGGACTCTTGTGTCTGATAAGACAGGATAGATCTTATACAGCCTGGAACAAATTGTTGGACTCCAAACTGTATTATCTCAAGATCTTCCTGGATATGATCTACTATTGAGACATTGAAGAACTTTTCAATATGGTGAAATAATGTATTGAGAACCTTGATTATGTAAGTACCACTCTGAGGTCCAGACAGTACTTGCTCCTCAAATGCAGTTGGAAGTTCACCTCCAAAAAAAGATGCCAGATTATACAAAAAATCTGTTTCAAAATATAAAATTAATGAATACTGAAAGAATTAATGAATATAATGAATTAAAGAGAAACATGTTTAAAAGAACCTGGATTTTTTAAAGTTTCAATTTTGTTATTTTTAAAGCATTACGAGTATTCTGTATTTACACAGAAAATTCCTTATACCATAAAATAATAATATTCTTGCACACAAAATCAACTGTAATATTAATGGATGTTGATTTTCAAAGGAGGGTCACAGTTAATGGATTGCAGGTGACTAACTGGTCACTCCCTGGCACCCTTTTCTAAAGAATTAAAATCATAAATTGTTTTTCCAGATTTGAATTCTAATTCAAGAGTGGTGATTTTTTACCCAGCTGGTTAAGCTGGTCAAGTAGTTTAGTGACCTCTAAACTACTTTTAATGTCTTCTCCAAGGCAATTAATGTCTGGGTATTATCTGAGTAAATGTTATTCTGTAGCTGGCATTGATACTGTTAACAAAGCCAAAACATACAGTGTAAAAGTGAATACGCTTTACAGGAGGCCAGTGGGCTATGTTGGTCTGAAAGCATTTATTTATGCCTTTTCAGAAATAAAATAACTGTCTCTTTCAAGATTCAAGATACTGTATATATTAGATGGGATCAGGTGATATCTGTATGGACATGTAGGTTTTGTTACAGTTGGCACAGAGAAATCATGCTTGAGCACTGGTTCTGAACATAAGTCCTGTTAAAAAAACAGGAGGTGTTCTGAAGGAATACAGACCCATTAGTTCAGCTGAAGTCTGTAAATAGCTTGTGTGATGGTTCCTGAAGCCATCATCCTGTGGCATGTATCATCTGATTGTGTGAGACAAAGTGAAAATTATTCTGGTGACAAGGAGAGTCATTGGCATAACTTATCATCTATCTTGAGAGTTGGAAAGAAATTAAAAGCTATAATTTCCCCAAACTAGCAAAACAATGTGCAGTAAAGCAAGATAACATCTAAGATGGTTGGCCTCTTGGCCAACAAAGTTATATGAAGCAGGGTGTGTGAAGTTTTGAAATCTCTCCATGTTAGCCAAATGCACCTGTTGCCTGGTGTGCTAATGCCCAATAATCAACACAACCAGTGAAATTTCTGGAGCAGTCAGAACTTTATTCAAATAAAGGGGACCTCAGCAGCAAAACCTGACGAATCTGTTTGTAAGGCATCAGCATTAACGTCTTATACCATGTGAGAAACAAGTTTTAGACATGTTCAGATGTCCTCTGATTACAAAATGTAGATTAAATACATTTGCTAAGCCTATATGTCTTTTGCCCTTATTTGGATTTTTTTTTTTACATGCGATTTATATACCGCCCATGACCCCTAGTGGGTCTCAGAGCAGTTCACAGAATACTACAGTGTAGTAGTTAATCCTATCTAGGGCCACAATGTAATGAGGGGGAGGGGAGACCTAACAGCACCCTTTTTTTTTTTGTCCGGCATAGACCTTTTCCTTCTCTGGCAGCTTCATTTTTGTTCCGGCGCTCCAGCTGGCAGTCGGTCAGGCTTGAGCAGGCAGTCCCGATTTTCTCTCTCCTCGGAGTGGCGTGCCCTGGGCACAGCTTCGGCCAATGTCCCAACGGCTCCTGCCGCGCTGCATCCATGTCATCGTGCCACTCGACTCCAACTCCGCCTCTGCTCGACCAGCCGCCGCCTTCCTGGGTCGCTTCCACCGCCATTGCTTTCTTGCCGCTGCCGCCGCCGATTCTTCTTTCCTCGTCTCTGCCGATCGCCCCCCTAGCGTAAGCCAGGAGGAGGTTGCCCCCTGCCACCTAGGGCAGGTACCCATTCCTCTGTTGTTATTAGAGCCGCTGGGTTGGCGGGAGCTGGGACGGGGGCCGGGGGCTCAATCCGGCCGTGGTGGGGATTCGAACAGCCATTATGGCTGTTCGCTACAGATGTTAACAGCAGGCAATGTATTGCCTGCGCCACCGCTCTGTAAGCTTTGGAGAACAGTTTCCTTATCTCCCAACAACAGCTTTGCTTAATCAGCTATGTTCTGGACATCCTGTCTTCTTGCCCACTTTGCCACATTGTGCTTTGAAAATTGCTGAAATTAGCTTAGCTGGCTAACTAGCACAAGTGAAACACAATAACAAGAAAATGGTGTTAGTCTTCCCTATCATCCATACAGATAATCTGACAGCACGAGGTCTGAAAATATAAGACAGATATTCATATACTTAAATTATTTCTCAAAGATCAAGTAAGTTAACATAATTATTAAAACAAACTGTTCCACATGCCACAGTCTCTAAGGGACAAACTACACATTACATTTTTGAAGAGCTGGGTCCAGGAAATGCCAGGAACCTGCTTTCCCAGCAATTATGCAGCTGCTGCAAGAAAAGATGTGCATGTGAGTGTGTTTGTGCACCTGGAAGTCATGGCAACCCCTGGTGACTGACCCCTACTGGGGGCCTGGTCGATATTCAGAGAGGTGGTTGAATAAAGCCCACCCCTGTTTCACAACTGCTGGTATTCCAATGAGTACTTGCCAGAGTTGACCCTGCTTAGCTTCCGAGATCTGACACAATAGTGCTTGCCTGGGCAATCCAGGTCAGGACATCGCTACCAGTCTTGAAGAGTGCATGCTGTCTCCAGACCTGAAACCTATGGTTAAGTCCCAGACCTTATATCTACTCAACCTCTCACCTGTGATAGTTTCTGGAGTAATATTAAATTATCTGCTAGCTTCAGGCTTCAACAAAAATTTATTTCCTTTGATAATACTTGTTCAAGGGAAAACTGTGAGAGTCCTGATATGATACTACTGGATTTTTGCTTACAGATGTGTGGGGCTCAGGTAAAAGAACTGAGTTTTGCCCCTATAATTAACTCAGGAAGGAGACTAGATTGAGATCTTTGATGTGTTAGACATTGTACTTAAAATCTTATTAAGTCTTCTGTAATATTTGGCTTTCTCTGTTACAAACACTTACCACTCTTTTGTGGCTGGAATCTGAAATGATGTCATCTAGTCAGGGAGTTTGCTTTTAAGATGAACCTTACAAAGGTACAATACTTCACACTTTAACTAACTTTAATCAGGGGTCATTTCATAGAAAAAGAGGTGCAGGAGCTCATTAGCATAACTCATTAGCATATGCCACACCCCCTGACATCACTGGAAGTGTGCACCAGCCTCTCTGACAGGCAGAAGCACCTGGGATCCATTCCTTTCCTCCTCTCCCTTCCCTTCGCCTCCAAGCGGGGCGAAGAAAAGGGGGGGGAGGATCTCAGGCGCTTCTGCCTGACAGAGGGGCTGGCGCGCTCACAGTCAGCCTGGGCGAATTATAGAATAATAGACTCATAGAGTAGGAAGGGAACTCCAGAGTCATCTAGTCCAACCCCCTGCACAATGCAGGAAATTCACTAATACCCCCCACACACCCCAGTGACCCCTGTTCCATGCCCAGAAGATGACAAAAAACTTCCAGGATCACTGGGGGCCAAACTGGCCTGGAGAAAAATTGCTTCCTGGTCCCAAAGTGGCAATCAGCATTTCCCTGGGCATGTAAGAAAAGGCCACAAGAACTAAGCACTGATGCAACCCTTCCTGCTCTACCTCTCATGATTTGCCTAAGTTCACACAATCAGCATTATGATCCTTTTAAAGTTGAAAGCATGATATAAATGCAAAGGACGATTTGTAAGATTATCTGTAAGACACAAGACAGGGATGCATCTCACTTCTGGCAATCACTTGGAGAGACCCTATCACTCAGCTTTCATTGCCCCCCCCCCACCCCACACTGGAATAAGAACATAATATCAGGCCATACCACATTGCAATAAATAAACCCCCTACAACTGTATACAGAAATATTGAGCTTCCCCACCATTTGCCACAACTAGCCCACCACACAACCAGGATCAAGACTCCTAAGTGGACCAATAGACAGGCATCCACTCGTTTGAGAAACTGAGTATTACATTACAACACCTCTGGAACATTACAGATCAGCAGAGGCAGCACTGCACAGTGGTCAGAGTTGCAGATTGATGTGGGGAGACCCAGGTTTGTATTCTCACTCTGCTGGATGAGTGACCTCGGGCCAAATCTCTCCTTCTCTACCTAACCTACCTCACAGGGTTGTTGTGAGGATAAAATGGAGACTCACGGGCAGGGTCCCCAGCTTCCCTGGCAGGAACACTATGTTAAGAAATCTCTCACAATTATGCAGCCATAGCAGGCAGGAGGGAAGGAGGCGAATGCCTCCAGCGCCAGAGAGGAAGAGTCAAACTTTGGGGACTCACCCGTGCACCAGAGGGCCAAGGCA
>NW_015174851.1:1208854-1216906 GCF_001447785.1 Gekko japonicus
TTCAGTGCCAGAGACTTGTAGAGGAAGAGTCAAACTTTGGGGACTCACCCGTGGACCAGAGGGTCAAGGCAGCAGGAGTCAGGAAGCCTGTGTGAGATGGGCTCCTCCATGCCTGGCAGAAGATGAGGTGCAGAGGCAAGAGGTGGGCAAGCAGAAGAGGCACTAGGCCAGCCGCACAAGCTGCACACAAAGAAACTCCCGCTGCCCCAAAATTCAGGGCTGCCTTGTTAAAGGAGCATGGAGGCCAGTCTCGCAAATGTGAAAAAGCAAGATCAGGGTTCATGGGTCGCGTTTTGGACTGTGAAAGAGGAGCAGGCTCCATTCCTGGAGTTCTCCCAAGTTCCTGTGCTTTTGGTTTTGCTTTTTGCCAATCCACCTCCCAAGTGCTCTGGCCTAAGGGCTGCTGGGGGCAGGGCTTGAGCACTCATTACTAGTGGAGCTGATGCTCAATGTCTCTAGCTGCTCTGCCACCTTCCCTTCCCTTGGCTTGCTCAGGGAGCCCAAACAAGCTGGCTGCTGGAGGGAAGGAGAGGCGGTTTAAATCACCTTCCTTTCCCTAGGCTTGCTCAGGATCCCCGTGGCTGTGAAGAGCCTGAGCAAGCCGGCTGCTGGAGAGAAGGAGGGGCAGTTTAAACCGCCTTCCCTTGGCTTGCTTAGGTTCCCCGTGGCTGCAGAGAGCCTGAGCAATCCGGCTGCTGGAGGGAAGGAGAGGTGGTTTAAACCACCTTCCCTTCCCTTGGCTTGCTCAGGATCCCCGTGGCTGTGAAGAGCCTGAGCAAGCCGGCTGCTGGAGGGAAGGAGAGGTGGTTTAAACCACCTTCCCTTCCCTTGGCTTGCTCAGGATCCCCGTGGCTGTGAAGAGCCTGAGCAAGCCGGCTGCTGGAGGGAAGGAGAGGTGGTTTAAACTGCCTTCCCTTCCCTAGGCTTGCTCAGAATCCCCGTGGCTGTGGAGAGCCTGAGCAAGCCAGCAGCTGGAGGGGAGGGGAAGTGGTTTAAATGGCGGGGGGGCTCTGCAGGCTGTTTTTCAGGCAAGGCGCTCCGGCGCAGGTCCTGAAAAAGGCAATGAGGGCGGAAGGGGGGGCCTTGCAGGCCATTTTTCATACCCGGCGCTTCGGTGTGGGGCCTGAAAAAGGTGACGAGGGCGGGGGGACTCTGCAGGCCATTTTCCAGGCCCAGCACTCCAGCACGGGGCTTGAAAAAGGCAGCGAAGGTGAGGGTGGCTCTGCAGACCATTTTTCAGGCCCGGCACTCTGGCACGGGGCCTGAAAAAGGCAGCAAGGGCAGGGGGGCTCTGCAGGCCATTTTCCAAGCCCAGCGCTCTGGCATGGGGCCTGAAAAAGTTGGAGAGGGTGGGAGGGCTCTACAGGCAATTTTTTCAGGTCCAGCACTCCAGCACGGGGCCTGAAAAGGCAGGGGGTGGCTTTGCAGGAGACAGGAGGGCTCTGCAGGGAATTTACCTGCCTGCTGCTTGCTCTCCGTGGCCCAACTGATGGCTGGTGGGAGTAGGGGGCGGGGCCTATGTGCCCGCTCCATGGGCTCCTTACTGGTGGAGTGGTGTTCTGGCATGCTTCGGCAGGAACCAAGGCCTGACTTTAATTGACATTTTATTTCCTCTGAATCTGATCAAGGTTTCCTCTCCCTCTGGCCTTTTCGTGTCTATGCTCTGGGTCTAAGGTATGTGGGGGCATGCCTTTGCATACCTCCTTTCCTGTATTCGAAGGTATCATGCAGAGCTAGATGACTATAGGGTTCTGGCTGTAATAGCTTGTTGCACAAACCATGATTTAAAGAAATCACAGTTTATTGTGATTGTTGTATACAGCCTAGGAGAGAAGTAAGACACAGTAGGGCAGCTTTTAAAAAGAAGGTGAGATCTGGAACATCTATGAAAATTAGAGATATTTGAGAAGCATAGTCTCCTAAAACTCACTTGCCGTTCATATTCTATACCCAGAAGGAAAGAGTCTGCACTTGGACACTCTCTTTGACCACCTCACTGACCTAGTTTTGTTTGGAATGTTTCTGTATCTTTGATTGACATGTAAAAAACCCCACAGTTTTTTGAGATTGCCTTTTCTGTGTTTTCTTTATTCTTTCTTTTTTTCTGTGTATTCAGCTTGCTAATTAATGAAACGTGGTTGGTGTTGGTCTATACTCTTTTCTTCGTTGGCTCCGGTATTGGTGTTGTGCTTCTATTCGGCACCCTCACTGACCTAGTTTTGTTTGGAATGTTTCTGTATCTTTGATTGACATGTAAAAAAACCCACAGTTTTTTGAGATTGCCTTTTCTGTGTTTTCTTTATTCTTTCTTTTTTTCTGTGTATTCAGCTTGCTAATTAATGAAACTGAGCTGCTTTTCACTTTGTTGTAACTTTTAATGAGGATAAATTTAGTGGTTTAAAAATAGTTAATGATTATTATCTTGAGAGCCTGTTTCCCTTAATTTGTACAAGAAAATATATTTTAATAAACAGTGGCCAACATACTTAGCTATTTTGGAACTGGTGTATGGGCCTTTAATTAAGTATATGGCATTGCTTTTCTAAGTACCACCTCATTCAAAAATTGGTTGCAGTTTAGTTTTTAAAGCTCTTGCACACTACCAGCAATGAATTACTATGACTGCAGTCCCATGCACAAGTATCTGAGAATGAGCTATTGACCTCTGGGCCAAACTACGATACATTTTTAATGAGTTGGGTCCAGGTTCCCTCAATGTGGAGTTATTTGCATAACTTTGGAGCTGCAAATGAAGCATTCTGAGCACATGCAACTCTAAAGTTACGCAAATAACTCCCCCCAAGGCAGGGGGGACTCTTCTGTCTTTGCCTCAGCTGCTATGGGTGAGCCACAGAGAGCGGGAGGGTGATGATGAAAGATTCTGCTATATCATCCAGAGCTCCTCAAGGCAAGCTGCAGAAAGAGGTGAGGGAGGGAGACTCTCCTGGCTCATCTGGAACAGCTCGAGGTGAGCCATTTAGAGTGGCTGGGGGGTGGGAAGCCTCAGCAGAAGGGCAGAGAGAAAAGAAAAGAGTGTCTGATATAGAGGGCAGAAAGAGAGAGAAAAAGAGAGTGAGATAGAGGGCAGAAAGAGTGATGGGGTTGTTGGCAGAAATAGAGACTGATGGGTAGGAGGCAGAGAGACTGACAGGCATGGGGGAGAGTAAGAGAAGGGGTGACAGAATGGAGAAAGAGTGAGAGGCAGAGAAGGAGAGAGGGGAAGAAACAAATAGGGGGGTTGACCCTATTTCTTGTGGGTCTCCAGTTTTGTATATACTATTAGCCATCCGTGGCCGTGATCTTCAGATAGCTAAATGGAGGGCTAAAGTGATTTTTTTTTTGGCACAACTGGGGGACTCTATCTGAAAATTTGATATGTGTGGTGCTCCCGCCCGCTCCCGCCTGGTGTTCTGCCAGCCATTGCCCAAATTGAGTAAGGTCCATGGCTGAATCAGTGGCCGCAGGTGTCCCTTCTGTCTGAGCCTTGTCTGAGCCTCTAAGCTCTTTCAGTTGTGACAAGGCGGCAGTTGGGGCAGCGGCGCGAGCACTCTTCCACCCCGGTGGGGTGGGAAAATGGGGTAGTGGGTACACTACAATTGGGGTTATGCCCGCATCCTCCACCACTTGTGGTGCTCCCGCCCGCTCACGTGGGAGTCCCTACCCCCAGTCACCATCCTGCAATGGTGCTTGCCCCTCTTTGCAGGGGAACAGGAGACTTCATGATGGGGCCGGCTACCTGGTTACCTCACCAAGACAAACCTGCGCCCGCAAGAGCCACTGAAGATGTCTGCCACACCGCCTCTCTCTCCGACCATTGGTCAACCCGCCTCCATCCTCTGCTCTGCATCTCTTCCTCCCCGGTCTCCCTTTCTGTTCCCTTTTTATCCTCCCCTCCACCCTGTCCCCCTCTCTCACTGGCTGTTGGACTGTCCTTCGTTGGTAGTCCCACCTCCCAATAAGAGCTCCGATGCTCTGCCAGGTGTGGGGGAGTTCTGACCCCCCCGAGGCACCGAGCATGGAGGCTGTCACCTGGCTCATGCCAGGCAGCGCGGGACAACTGACTGTGTTGGGGCACACTTGCCCTGAGGGCCTCGGTGGCAGCATCTCCCAAGGACCCGCCCTATTGTCGCGTACCCGGGGATACATTCTCTGAAGCAACTGCCGGGCCGTCTTCGTGTCAGGGCTTCTGCCGCTGCCCATGACCTCCTGGTCAGCTACTTCTTTGCTCATTTTGGGGCCATAGGGCTTTCCTCCGGAGCCATTAACAGCTGAGGTAAGTGGGGGTCTTCAGGGAGCGGGGGCCCATAGGAGAGGACTGGCCCGTCAGAGCCTGGACAATATGTTAAAAAATACACAAGGCGTTTAAACCTCCCAAAAAGTAAAGGAGGATTTTCAGTGCTTATGCAAGGAACTCTCCTTATGTGTTTGGTGGAGCCTGGGAGCCACGGTGGGCTGTTAGGGAACTTATCCAAGCCCTGCTGTGGTGGTGGCTGATGGGAAATGCTCCAGGCTCTGCTGCAGTAGACACCAGGAACCATTTGGGGCCTTGCCACAGTGACAGTGGATGCCGGGAATCACTCCAGGCTCAGCAGTAGAAAACACTGGGAAGAGCTACAGACTCAGAGTGGCTCCCAGACACTACTACCACTGGGCTTCAAGGTGGGTGGATGAGCTGGGCTTGTGAAGGGGAGGGGGAGACCCCCCATGGGTTTTGCAGCCCCCCACTCATTTTGAGTATTATTCTCAGTTGTATACCCTGCAACAATTTTTGAAAGAAGAATATAGGTGCACTCATTAAATCAACAAGGGATTCAGAGTGATTATAGTGGATTATAGGGTCTCACACACTAAATTTATTTATTTATTTTTACCCCGCCCTCCCCGCTCGCGGGCTCAGGGCGGCTTAAAATATGAGGTGCAATGCAGCACCATAGTACACAATACGGCACATAGTGCAATAAAAACACAATAAAACATTTTAAAACAATTCAATACAACGGGCTACTCCCGAGGATCCCGCGTGACAAACACCTCTCTCCATATTGCACCTGCCCTTGGGGCAAAGGGAGGATGATGTGGCCCCCAGGTGTTCCTTGGCCACTCAGCCTCAGGCAGCGGTGCTGCTGTCCTGGCCCTCATTGGTGGTGGTGGCGGTGGCGGCTCCTCTTCAAAAGCCTGGCGGAAGAGCTCCATCTTGCAGGCCCTGCGGAACTGTAACAGGTCCCGCAGGGCCCTGATCTCCTCTGGGAGCTCATTCCACCAGATAGGAGCCACCACCGAAAAGGACCTAGCCCTCGTGGCAGCAAGCCTGGCCTCTTTAGGGCCCGGGGTTGCCAGACGGTGTTGCGACCCCAACCGTAGTGCTCTCTGGGACCTGTGCGGGGAAAGGCGGTCCCTCAGGTATGCTGGTCCCACTCTTGTTGGCAACTCTTGTGGCTTCGTCCTTAAGGCTAAAGTTAAGGCCCCTGCCTTCGCAGGCAATGGATAGGAAAAAGGCCGTAATCCAGTTCGCTCTGTCTTCGAGGCAGCCCAGCTAGCCTCCTACCCCCATCAGCCATTTGTAATGGGGGGTCCCAAGGTCCTGCTCCTCCTCTGGGCTCTGCAGGAGCAATCGATTGCTGCCTCCCTGCCCCAGAGCCGCTCCCATCCAGCAGCAGCCCAACAGTCGTTGCGGGGGCGGGTCTCTCTCTTGAGGCCATGCTCCGCTGATATTCCCGGCTGGCAAAAGCCAAGAGGGGGCCTAGAGGGGGAGAGAGAGGAGGGAGAGAGGAGGCGAGAGAACGGGGGCAGGGGAGTGAGGGTCCTCCAGCATTTGTCCCTTGCCAGCCCGGTGATAGTCGTCTCCGGCAGCCGCCTCCTGCCCCATAAGCCACTCCCGGTGCTCTCAGCGCTCCCAGCACTATGGGGAGAAAAGCCCTGCCACAGCTTCTCTCCACCCCGCCGCGCTCGCCGAGCACCCCAGCTTCGCAGTCCAGCTCCAGCTCCGCCCTCCTCACCGGTGTCCTCAACATCAGTGCCCTGAGTCTCGAAGGTAGCAGTCCCCGGGCTCTCCCCCTCCGCTTGATAGTCCAGGCTGCGAACGGTCTCCACGCTGACAAGCCGTCCCCAGCTCCTGCAATGCGCGCCCGGCAGCCCCTACCCCACGCCGCGGCTCCGCCACTACCTCCAGGCCGCGGCTGCTCAGGGCGTCTCCGAGCTGGTCGAACTAGTCCCGAAATTAGACGCGCTGCAATTACTAGGAGCGTGGCTCCAGCCCAGCGGTAAGTGAAGCAATGGGCACAGCAAGGAACGCAGGGACCATGAAAGTGGTCTAGCATCGTTCTTGTCCCATTCTTTGGCCAAAAGGAGATCTTAAGAGCCAGAAACTGCGGGAGCAAGCTCGCAAAGCTCCACCGCGGTCGCCATCTTTGTTTCCTGACCTTTGTTTCCTGATATATGACATCTTCTATGAATTCTATGCATGCCTGCATATGGTAGCTACTGCAGATGTAGACTGGAGATAAGAGGCAAAAATATGGTACTAGCAGTTCAACTACATTTTTGCATTTAACACATAGTTCATTCCATGTTGTTATTTTATTTTAAAAAATAAAAATTTACAGTACAATACAATGATAAATCACATTAATTATAATCACTACAATGTTATAAACACAAAATTTAAATCTTGCTGTTATAATAATTACTTAATTAATGTTCAGTATTGATTATTTACTCATTTCCATTATCCTATTATAAAAGTGAGGCACAATTGTATAAGTCTAATGTCATATTTAATTCCTGCTTCCAAAATTAAAAACAGATTTCCAGCTACCAGAAAAA
Source organism: Gekko japonicus (assembly GCF_001447785.1). Classification (NCBI taxonomy): domain Eukaryota; kingdom Metazoa; phylum Chordata; class Lepidosauria; order Squamata; family Gekkonidae; genus Gekko; species Gekko japonicus. The sequence goes on from NW_015174851.1 coordinate 1,215,677, forward strand.
AATATGCTTTTAATATGACTGTCTATCAGTTGAACAAGTTCTGACAATTTTGATAGTTTTGCAATACCCCATCCTTTTGGAATCCAAGATTTGATTGCAAGACATTTATTCATTTTCCAGGGTTTTTCTTGCTATTAGCAGTTTTGCAGCTGCTAAACTATGGAGTCTGCTAAGTAGCCTGTCTAGGCCAAAGCCTTTGAATAAATTTGAATAACACAGATACTATATGGTACATACGTAGGGGTACATGAACATACTACTACTATTGCTATTCAGTATATGAAACATGAGGTGTACTTTCACACACTAAATAATGTACTTTCAATCCACTTTCATTCCACGTTGCCCCTGGACTTCAGGTCCAGCCCCAATAGATCTCACCTGAGCCATCATCAGCCCCTACCCAATAGAAACCTGGCAACCAACCCCCAGTAAAATCATGTCACTTCACTATTCTATGGGTTTGCCCAGGAGTCAGACTGTCTGGTCTTCTGTTAACACCACACAAGCCATTCCTTCCTCTTCAAAGCCATGTGACATCAAGAAAATCAGCCACCAGAGACGGACAGGAGGGCACAGCACCTGCAGTCATTTGAGAGCTGAGCTCCGAGCAACTGATTGTTTCTTCAGACTTAAAGGGTCTCTGAACAATCAGAGACCACCCCACGCTCCAGGAAAGGAGTAGTGGGGGGCATGGGGGCTTGAGCTGAGGTCCCAGTGAGACAGCAACTCACTGGGAGACCTAATTAGCTTGCTCTGAAGCAAGCCGAAGGAAAAAGCTCACTGTGCTGGGCAGAGCTGTTGCTGCCGTGAGATCAAGAGGCTGACAAGCAGATTTTAAAGTGAGCACAGAAATGTGAGTGAAAGAAACTGCTCTGTGTTCTCAAAGTAAAGACTGTCGTATTTGAAATCCCCAATAGACTGGTAATTTCTCTAATTCTACTTAACTGGCCAGAACCGAAGGGAGAAATTTCCAACTTGAGCTGTGTTTTGGCAAAGTAGAGGGGAGGAACAGAACGGCTGGGGGAAAATACCACTAAACTGCTAAGAGAAGAGCAAGGGAAATTTAAAGAGAGATTTTAAAGAGAAGTTATAGAAACTGATACAAGATTTGTGGATGTATAAAGAGTTAGCAAATCCCCACATTTTTCTACGATCTCAATTTTTCTCTCCATCAGGAGGGGGGCAGGAGGCCCATTATAATTAGTGGGGTGAAATGGTAGAGCCTAC
>NW_015174851.1:1219029-1219199 GCF_001447785.1 Gekko japonicus
CAAACAAAAAGAGAAGTTACAAGAAATCACAAGATGTCAGTGTTAAAAAAACTAAATATGTAGGAATTACGGTTACAAACAAATGCAGTACACTCTATGAAGGCAACTATAAAGTACTGCTACAAAAAACTAAACAAGACTTGGACAAATGGAAAAATCTACAACTTTCC
>NW_015174851.1:1219292-1241026 GCF_001447785.1 Gekko japonicus
AACAAGACTTGGACAAATGGAAAAATCTACAACTTTCCATGATGGGAAGAATTGCTAGAATAAAAATGAACATTTTACCTAGATGGATGTTTTTATTTCAAACTATTCCTGTATTACAAAATCAAAATTTGTTTAAAGTCTTAGACTGGATGACATCCAAGTTTGTATAGCAAGGGAAAAGGGCACGAATAAGATTGAAAATGCTACATGATGTAAAAGAAAGAGAGGGTTTGGCGTACCAAATTGGTTACTGTATTATAGAGCTGCAGGATTAGTATGGATTAAAGAATGGATTACTTTAGAAGATAAGATACTTTTAAAAATTGAGGGCCATGATTTACTGTTAGGATGGAATGCTTTCCTGTTGTATGAGAAAGTAGACTCTCAAAAATATTTTAAGCAGCATTGGCTGAGAGCAACATTACTAAAGGTTTGGGATCCTATACATAAAAACTTTTATATTAAAAGATCAAGACTGATTATACCTTTAGAGGCACTTACTTTACCCAATGTATATATGGGAGAAGAAGCGTTAAGATACCAGGATATTTTGGATAAAAAAGACAATCTTAAATTACCAGAACAATTATCCCAGTGGAAGAAAGCGCAACTGGAATCTATATATTTGAAGGATAAGAAACAAGGGTTTAATAATAAAATAACTGAACTGGAAGAAATTGTCTTAACAGCAGAAAACAAAGTGATAAAGAAAATATATAAGATCTTATTGGATGATGTGATGGTTGATGAAATAGTGAAAAAAATTGATTGTATGGGCCCAGAATATAGGCCACAATATTAATTTAGAAGTGTGGGAGCAGATTTGGTTGAAGAATATAAAATTAACTATTGCTGTGTCATATAAAGAAAACATGTATAAGATGTTTTATTGATGGTATATTACACCAGATAGATTAGCTAAACAAAATGTTAACTGCTCTGATAAATGCTGGAAATGTAAAAATAAGATTGGCTCTTTTTATCACATGTGGTGGCTATGTGATATTACAAAGAGGTATTGGAGATGGATTCATGAGATAATGGAAAAAATAACAAGAACTAATATCCCGTTTACTCCAGAGATACTGTTATTGAATATATTCCCGAAAGACTTTGATAAAGCAGATAGGTATTTGATAGTTCATTTGTCGACAGCTGCAAGGATAGTATATGCCAAATATTGGAAAACAATGGAAATACCAATGAAACAAGAGTACATGAACAAAATATTTGAAATGGGAAAAAATTCTACGATTGGTGTAATGTAAACGCAACTGATAGATAAATGTAGTAATTTGAGAACACAGAAAAGATAAGCTTAGTAAAATAGATAATGAATTTAGAAATCTAATAAGCAGAAGAAATGATAAAGTCTCTTGTTATATGTTATATGTTGGGGGTAGTTGGGTGTTGTTTGTAAGTATGTCTGTATGTCTGTAGAATATAATGGGAAAAAATAATAAAAGTGTACCCTCAGGTACTTATAAAAAAAAAAGAAGAAAGAAAATCAGCCACCAATGACTTATGTATGCTGTTCATCACTCCTTTTATATCAGCATATCAATAGAATGGAAGCTTTGCAAAAGTCACTAAGAGCTGGCTATAAGATAGCTCAGGAGGCAATTTTGTATATGAAAAATGTGGGACTGATTTAAATGCAGCTAGGCACATGGGGCCCAGGTGTAACTGAGAATTGTAAAAATATCAAGGAAACATGGGTAGAAGAGCATGGGTTGTTGAGCCATAACAGAGGATATGCTAAGAGATTTGGCAAACCTTTTGAGTGTGCCAAAGGGTAATGAAAGCACTGGGCAAGAGACAAAGCTGCTGAATATCATGGGGCAAGCCAACCTAATCAACTGGCCGTGTTGCATGGAGAGATGAAAAATGTGGGTTTGAGGCTGGTTGCATAGAAGCTAGGGCCTACTAAAGTTACAGATTAGCAGAACAGGAATTCTGCAGGTGGCATCTATTTGCAGCCAAATACTAAGAAGAAAAAAACAAAAACAGACATCTGCCAAAGAAGCAATATTCTGGCACCCAGAACCTGGCTGTTACTAATGCAGAATCTAATTGATTATGCTTAAGATGCAGAATGATTTCTATTTCATACAAACATTCACTCATGTGCTACAATATTTTTTAAAAAATAGCCAGGATTCAAAAGGTACTTTGTTTCATCTGGCAGATTTTTTTTTACATTTTTTAAAGCAGGTTTTGCTCTATGATTCTATTACACAGATCTACTGTGAAATCACAGGTATTGCAATCTGTGCCATAAAGAAGCAAGCATCTAGAAAGCTACTTATAATGCAGTCTTAAACATTCTTCCAAGGCCGTTGACTTTAACAGCCTTAGACCGATGTATGTCTGCTTAAGATTCTCACAAAGGGATTATGACAGTCCAGTCTGGCTAGTTTTGGGGTCTTTTTTTCCCCTTTGCAGATCACCTGCCAAAAAAGCATGGGGAGAGCCCGTTCCAACTTCTTAGTCTTTTAAAAAATGTGTACATGATGAAAAAGCCACCAAAATCCCATCTTGGTCCTTTCAGAATCCATTGGGCTCTGTATCTGGGCCTGAAAAGATCTGCTCTAATTTATCAATTGGTATCAAACTCAGCCCCAGTGTGAGGTCTGCCCTCTAGTCCACAATTATCTTAGTTGCCAGACTATTTTGTTTCAAGATGTAGCCATACTAAAACCCAGTGGGCATTTTGCTCACTGTAATGGCAAACCACTGTAATGGCACAGATCTCTGAAGCTATGAAGGGTCAGCCCTGAATGGGAGGGAGACCACCAAGGAAGCCTAGGATTGGTACACAGAGGCAGGCAATGGAAACAACCTCTGAAGATCGCTAGCCTTGAAAACCCTACAGGGTTGCCGTAAGTTGATATTATGAGCATAAAATGGAGGGGGGGATACACTGCTTTGAGTTCTTTGGAGCATGGGTGGGATGCATCCGTTGTTACACTTCTGCAGTTGTTGCCAGTATGAATTTGTTCATATAATGCTTTCATACATTGTAAAATGAATACCATGTTCTAGAGAAGGTCTCTTCTAGAGACCTTCTGTGGCCTGGAGTGTATAAAGTAGCAATGTAGAAAGTAGTGCCAGGAAGCCACATCAGGAAAAGGCCTCAGCCTCTATGCTCTGTTGTTGGACCTCCAGAAGAACTGGCTTTTCTTATGTTCTTTTGATGATGATGACTTTTGAGTGGAGAACTTTAAAGGCAATTCTCTGCACTTTCGAAAAGCTTGCCTCATTTTTAATTAGCTCATACAACTTCAGATCTGTCCCTGACTAAAAGTGGGGCATGTACATGCGTCTTGCTGCTTACCAGCCTTCTCTGCTGGTATCCCTCCCTTCAAAGCAAAAAACAAACAAACAAAACCCCTTTGTAAGAGTGGAAAATATTTGCACTGGGGCAGAGCTTGTTAACCATTAAGAATTCCTAAACGTCTCCACCTAACTTCCCTGGGCATCACTACTAATCTGCATGCACAATTAGCATTCAGCTGACCAAGCTCCAGAACCCAGCTTTCTAGCCACACGCACAAAAGTTAATTGATGTTAACTCCTTACTCTCAATGAGTTGGAAACAGCCATTCAATACTGTACAGTTCCCTTCCTTATAGCCTTGTTCTCCATGGCTATTCTATATGCATATCCCATGATCCTCAGCACCCCTCCCTCCTTTGTCACTAGTAGAAAATGGGATGGATCCAACTCAGTGAAACTTTCCTTTAGTGTTACCTAACATGATTGTGTTGCTAGCTGGTCAATTAGGCACCCTTGATTAAGACACCCAAGCTCTTGCCAGTAACATAAAGCAGAACTTCCTTGTACAGCCTGATGTAACTAGACACCTAGGCTCCCCTGCTTCTCTCCCTCAGAAGTCCTCCCAGCTGAACATTCCGTGACTTTCTGGTCTTCCAATTGAACAGGCCTTCCAATCAAGTACATATGCATAGGGTTAGGCTGTATCTCTCCCTTATATATAAAGCCGTAGTGGGGCCCAACGTTCCAATTCACACCAACAGTGTTTGGAGACTTGAACTGTCAGTCAGAAGACACTGGCTGGGTTGCCTGGCTGCTTTGTGTAGTCCCGCCCACGTCAGCCCCGGACAGAATGTTCAGCTCAGTCTGCTCTGGGCCTCTGACAGGAGAGGACCATCTGCAGACTGAGCACAGGGAAGGGGCTTCTATGGCTGGGCCGCTTCAGCCCACTCTTCTCTGATTGGGCCAGCGTTTCAAGGTCATTTGCATATGGAAGCTGATTGGACTTCACTCCATTCCACACCTCAAACTCCCTCCCCCCCGCCGCAAGACAGATGGCATTGTCAGTTGCATATGGGACCTGCTGTATTCTGAGGTAAAATATGTCCTCACTCACAACACATCACTTCCCCTTCAACAGAAACAAACCCAATAACACAATCATGCCACACCACAAAAAAGACAGATCACACCACAAGCAGAATACCACAAGGCAAAAAATGATAGGAAAAGGTGCCAGCAGTCACCCCATTACTGCCACAGATACCAGAGAGCGCTTCAGAGGATGGTGTGCAGATCCCAGGTTCATGTTCTAAAAGCTGTCTGGGGGATTATGGACCATTCACACACTTTCATCCTTAACATACCTCATAGATTACTTGTGTGGATCATATGGGGGAGAGGAGAATGATGTCAGCTGCTTTGGTTCCTACTGCAGGGAAAAGCTGCCCTTTCCCTTGGCAGAGGCTGTGGGGTGTGTGTGTGTTTAAACCTGAAGACACGCAGGCAGATAAAGGTAGGCTGATGGTTGCCTGGAAAGGACATAGGGTTGCCAACTCCAGGTTGGAAACTTCCAGGATATTTCAGGGATGAAGCCTGCTGAGGGTGGGGTCTGAGGAGGAGGAAGAGGGGGACGTCAGACAGATACGCCATAGACCCCACCCTCCAAACAAGCTGTTGCCAATCTCCAGGTGACAGCTGGAGAGCTCTTAAAGCTCTGGTGCTAATTCAATGTGCTGGGGATGTGTCCAGGCTCCCTCTAAGCTGTGGAGTCCTGTGAGCAAAAATTCTACTTGGTGAGCTCCTGGCATTAAAGTTGTGAGCGAGCGATTTGGCTGCTGCATGAATTAGTTTGCTCTGAAGCCCTCCTTCCTGAGCTAAGACAAAAATCTGTGAGCCGGAGGCTAAAAAACTGTGAGCTACCTCACACTAACTCAGCTTAGAGGGAACACTAGATGTGTTACATTCTGGCAGGAGACGCTGTGAGTGCAGAAAATGATTTATCGACAGAGTAGTGTTTTGGAAAATCTTTAGGAATTGTTTGGTGCATTTTCCATGGGACACCCACCCAGAGCCTCTGGCATTTTCTCACTCTGCTGGCATCAAAACTAATTTAAGACAAAATAGAGATATGGAGACTTTTCCAGCCTCCTTTACATCAATTTGACTTTGTTGGCAATGGCAACCCTAGGCCTGCAAGCACTCTCAGGGTGACTTCATGCCTCCAGACTGGCATGGCATCACTAGCCCTGGCTGCTTGCTCCTATTCACCAGGAGCATCCCTATGGAAGCGGCCTGGGTGATTTCGGACCAGCCACAGACTTTCTGCCTAACCTACTGTAATGATTCCTTGTTTTTTTTTGTGTGTGTCTCTTTAAAAGTTTGGTTGCATGGCTGTGGTAGATAGACTAGAGTGGTTGAGAGAGGCAAGTGTGGTATGATTGGTGGTTGAAAGAGAGGGGGAGGGGTTTTGGAAGTGAATCTGGGTGGATAAGTATGTGAGTCAATCAGGAGTTTCAATTACAAGTTGACAGTTGATGTACAGGCAGTTCTGTGTGGAAGCAGTTAGAAGCTGACAGCTGACTGGTTCTTCAGTGAGAAAGAGAACGAGAGCTGAAAGCTGAGTGTATAGGAAAAAGTAAAGTTTAAGTGAAGAAAAGTTAAAGGAAAGTCTGAGTGTCATAACAAACTGGAATGAAACAGTGAACATATATGGCATTGAGATAAACAAGTGTTACAAAGTTACATGAAAAGATCCCTGTCAGTGAGGGATAAGATTGTGTGTGATACCAAAGCAAGTGTTCATCATTTACACATTACTAGTTACATTGTACCACCTTCTTATTTAGTATTTATTTCAATAAATCCTCTTTCATTCCAGATGGGAAATTCCTGGAGACTTGAGGGATGGAGCCTGAAGAGGGTGAGGTTTGAGGAGGGGTGGGACCTCAGACAGGTACACTGCCATAGACTCCACCCTCCAAACCAGTAAGTCCCTCATGGGGAACCATTGTTGCCAATCTCCAGGTGAGGGCTGGAGACCACTCAGAATTACAACTGCTGTGCAGAAGGGAGGGTAGAAGTCAGCTGAAGTCAAAGGGGCAGATAATCGTAAGTTGATGGTTAGCTGGGAGGGAGATGGGGTTGCCGACTCCAGGCTGGCAAATTCCTGGGGATTTGAGGGGTGGAGCCTGGAGAGGGTGGGGTTTATGGAGGGGTGGGACCTCAGACAGGTAGAATGCCATAGCCTCCACCCTCCAAACCAGCCATTTCGTCCTGGGTAACAATTGTTGCCAATCTCCAGGTGAGGGCTAGAGATCACTCAAAATTACAACTGCTCTTCAGGTAGCAGAGATCAGTTCCTCTGGAGAAAACAGTGGACTCTGTCATTATACCCTTCTGAGGTCACCACAGCAAATTGACACTGTTTGCCCAAAGCCAGAGCACTCTTCCAGAGCCTCTTTCTAGATCTCGTATTTATTTCGACAACGGGCCTTATTTTTAGTAATATATGACTGACTATCTGGAGAGGGACCATGTATACAATGGAGACAGTTGTTCCATGGTTTATAAGTGTGGATATTGGGACTGAACCAGGGACTTCTGGCATGGAATATGCAGCCTAAACCTATGCATATTAACTTGGAAGTAAATCCTACTGGATTTAATGGAGAGGAGACTTGAGTAAATGCTCCTAGGATTGCAGCCTGGGTCATTTTCCATTGGTTTTAGGAAATGGTTTACTTGTAATTCAAGTCCTTTACTCTTGCCCTTTTCACTGCCCTGCTGAATTTTCTTTTGGCACTGACCTTCAAAAGTGCACACTGTTGGGCCATATTTCAAAGCCCTAAGTGTCATAATAAAATGTTTTGCCCTGCTGACATGCAACTTATGCAAAAAGCAGCTGCATGACTTTTTAATCTGTCGGTTCAGAATTTATTTTAATGTACCTGTAGAACCAATTCATTTTCATTAAGCCTGCCTTCCTTGTCTTACTCATCAGTAGGCTGTCCTTCCATTATAGAATGGCTCCGATCTGTTGTGTAAAGCCACACATTCCTAGAATGTGACTATAAATAAATAGTGAAGGTTGCTGGCTCAGCAGTTTTGTAAAGAGATGCTCATAAGCATAAACCACCTGTGGCTTCACTGTATTTTTCTTCAGGTTCCTTTTCAAGTTGCGCAGCAAATCAGATTCATTTCCTTGTCATTAATTTAAGAACCTCAGACACCATGTCATTCTGACACCAAGGGCAATTAAGTCTTCATTGTCAGACTCAATCTTTGTACTCTTCTCATTCCCACTGCTAGGCTTACTGTATCAATTTATTAGCTGGTTGGTGTGAAAACTGTAGATGGCTCTTGTGAGTGAAGAAAACCCTAACAACAGGGATGGTAACATTTTTGATGGTAACATGTTTGTCTTCAAAAAGATGAATTTCTATTTCTTTTTGAAATTGGTTATGGGCAGTCAAAAACGTTTCTCCCCAACCAAATGCCCAGAGGATAAAGACAAAGTGTTCTGAATAAACAGAAATTACAGAACCTGTTGTATGGCTATGTGAACACGACTCAAATTTCTAATAACTCAGTGCAGCTTCACACATGCACATGCATTGCTTGATTTCTCTATAACTGATTTGTCAATATTTTATGGCACACAATTGTGTGAACTGATTCCACGAAGAATATTGGACTGGATGTAACCACCTGTGAACAGAGTGTGTTTGCAGAAGGGAACACTGCTGCCCTCTGTGTTTCCTGAAAAGTCACTCCTGGTAGTCAAAGGAGCTTGAGATGGGATAGGACAAGGGAAGCTGAGAAGAGAAAAGACACCCACCCCTCAATAGCTGTTGTCTAAGCTCTGGCTCCATTCATGAAACAATTCAGACAAGAACAGGGAAGGACAATTATTGTAATTCTCATTGATTCCTGAAGTCATGCCACATCCCACATCATCCTGAAGCATACAGCAGCTTCTCAAAAGACACCAGTGAGAAGAGGAAGGTGCAAAGGTCACTTCTGGAAACTCATTTCATTTGCAGTTGACAGGATCCAACTTACTGTGTTCAAGAAGAAATGAACATTTCATATGGGATTGTCCACAAACTCATGTAAATCAGCAAGTGATAACCATGGATGTATGAATCTTTAATGACTAAGCTAAGGAAATGATTACCACAATTACTTCTGCTGATCTGATGCACTGAGAAAAGTGTTGCTTGTACACTTCTTTTGCTAATATTAATTCTACAGTCTTTGTTCCTCTTTTTACAGTTTCTTAGTGTGATAAATCCTCTTTCTGGAGAAATTATCTTCCTCTATCAGTTCAACATATGAATATTTTATTTGCAAGGTACTTTATGAATAATCTCTCACTGAAGTTTTGTGTTTAAATATGCATTTGATAAACAGTACCATGTAGTATCTTGCTAAACACCAGAAATACTATTTTGTTTGAAAAGTGGTGTGCTTTTTTCATCATGGCATTTGATGCAAGGGCAAGAACACTGCTGAAATGAAACTCTCATCCTGAGTGAATATCAACAGGGACTGGAAATGAGACTTATGATGGGTTCTATTAAGTATCACTATGAATTTATTTTAGATTCTATATGGTATTACATATTTTATTGTTTTTGTCATGACGTAGGAACATCTTAAAATTTAAAGTGTATCATAAAATTAAAATTATATGCTGTTAACGGATTGTTAGACTGCTGTGCTGGCAAGGCAATACATGGTCAACGGCAAGCAAAATCTGATGCTTCACTATCAACACACAGGGCTTGAGGGCCCAAACCACATTAGTTAAAAAAAATTAACATAATGCTGTTTCCTACATTTATTTTTATCATGGAAAAATTTGTCCATGAAGTTTTAGTCAGGCACACACATGCCCAAACATTCACAGAAGAAAGTACTGTGTGAACATTTAGTTCACAGATATACTTCAAATCAGTTCTTCACACTCACAATGGGACTTTCTAGCACTGCTGTGATCATAGAAATCACTCTATGTACTTCCAATCGGTATGGTACTTTCAGTACTTGAGAAAGTTCATGGGAGTGATTTGCACAAATAAGATTTGGTGGAGATTGAAATTAGGAGCTGACCTTTACTATCTCGTTCGGTTTTATGGAATAATAGAGTTCATAATTTCTGCTCCTACCAGTTAGAGCAAATCACACTTTATGTTACTTGCCACCCATCCAAATGACTTGTAATCACCAGTTTCATTGCAACGTATGGTTTCAGGATACCTTGTATTTGAAGAATATCTAGGGCATGTTCTGGGACAAATAAGAGTTTCAATAGACATTCAAATGCAACCAGCCAGCAATCAGCATTTTTAAAATGTACATGAGATCTATCTGTTTAAAGTCAATGCATACATCAATATTTAACTGTCCTCTTTCACTGGATTAATAAATAGGGGTGTGCATTCAGATACTTCTGAGCCATAATTATTTTAGAAATTTCCTGTTTCATTTTGGCTTGGGGATATCTGAAATGGAACAGGGCATTTCACTCCCAAAATATCTGGGATTCCTAAATTCACTGCTGAATGCATGGAGTTGTTTGGGGATTCTTTTGGGAATATCAAAGCCATTCCTTTCCTGCTCTGGCTTTTTTCCCTGTTCCTGTTTCCTGGGAAACAGGAGGGTGGAGGGGATGAGGCAGTTCTTCTGATCTCAGGGAAAGATAAGAAGAGCTGGCTCTGGCAATGAGGCAATCCTCCTTGGAGATATCAGAGAAGTCTCAGAGGAATCCTGATCAAACATTTCCCAGAGAATGCTCCTGAAACCTTGTTGAGTGCACACCTGTTGGGAAAGACTGGGGGGATTCTCTAATCTGTTTCCCCCCCCCCCAGGTTGTTTTTGTTTCCAGGTTGTTTTCCTGGTTTGTTATTTGACTGTGTGTTGGAAGGGATGTTTAAATCTGTTTTGTTTTCCTTGTTTGAGGATTCTGGTTTTGCTTTTTTGTCTTATTCAGCGTCTTTTTTATTGTGGATAACTCTTTATGGCTTTTAAAATTTCCGGTGGGGTGGGTCTTTTAAAATTCATTTGTTTGGGTGTGCATTCTGTGGGTGTACGTGTGCCTGTGAGGGGGCCTGCAACAAGTTTAGGTTTAGGAAGAGATTAAGGATGAGTGAGAGAAGAGCCCAGAGCGCCCTGGGGTAAGGCAACTCTATTTTTATTATATTTTTTACTCTTATTAATTGTTTAACTAATATATAATTGTTTTCTATTGCCCTGAGCCCTGCTTTGCAGGGGAGGGCAGTTTAAAAATCTAATTTAATAAAGAAAATAACGATCAATAGTGGTCAGGAGAGGAGAAAGGGGAGGGTTGTGGTTTCTTCCAGGCTGTGCTGAGGACACAACACAAGCCTCCAGGACCCAACAGTATCACAACCTTCAGTTTGGCTTCTGTGAAAAAAAAACAGTCTTATTAAACTGATTTTTAAGAGGTTGCTGTTTTGCCACTCACACAGCTGTCCTCAGACAGGGCCTGCTTGCACTGGGCATGGGTCTGCTGTTCCTGCCATTCCTCTTGTTGCTCTATTATGACTCAGCAGCAGGAGGAGAAGCAGCAAGAACTGTCTTTCAAGGAAGAGACTTAGTGGAGTCTCAAGTTCACCAAGGAGATATTGAGGGTGCTACAAGAGCAGAAGGAGGAACCTAATGTCAGTGACACTTTTCTGGTTCCTGGGCATCCCAGGAACCTTTCAGAGATGGGGCAGGGGGAGAAGCAGGAATTGGAAGAAAAGAAAAAAGAAGCTACTGCCATCTGAACCAATGCTCCCTCTAAGCTGTGGAGTCTTGTGAGCAAAAATTCTACTTTGTGAGCTACTGGCATTAAAGTTGTGAGTGAACAATTTGGCTACTGCATACATTAGTTTGTTCTGGAGCCATCCTTCTTGAGCTAAGACAAAAATGTATGAGTCAGAGGCTAAAAAACTGTGAGCTAGCTCACACTAACTCAGATCAGAACACTGATCTGAACCTCTTCTCTCTTTCTTGTTGGCACCCTCAAGAAGCAAGCTTTTCTGTGGAAGAGGATTGTACACTCACAGCTGCCAGTTAGTGTGGGTGCTCCATGAACTATGTTGTTTGGAATTATTTCCAGAAGATAGAAGCACCCAGGTGCATAGGGTAAGGGTTAGTCATGGAAGAGACACTCATTTCATGATATCCAAGCTCAAGACCCATTTGAGAAAGCAACACCAGGGTATGCTTCTTCAAGGAGAAAAAGGTGCTGTTGGAGTGGCCATGCAGCCACCGTGCAGCAAAGAGGGGAATCATCCCATTACCTTCTCTGCTCTCCAGATCTCCATGCAAGGAACACAAAACATCTCTGTTTGGTACTGGTACTAGGGTGCCAAGGGAGTACAGAAGGTCACTCACCTGATTGGTGATACCCCTGGATATCAGGCCATTCTCCATAGCTCAGGACCTTGGATTCTGTAGGCTGCTCCAGTTTGTATTTCCTTGGTACACAGTCCCTGTTCTCAGTATGCTGAGCAGGACTATGGTGCTATCCTTTTATCAGGCTGCCAGGGAGTTTGTGAAGTTGCAGCTGTTCTGAGCTGGTGAGAGGACCTCTGGACCAGATTCAAATTGTAGCATGCATGCCTGTCACTGACTATGTAGCGGTGATAATCAGAGGAGGCTGTGGGTAAGCAGCAGAACAATGCTAGTAAGGAAGAGAAGAGCCATATGATCAGCTACAATCAGGTCTTGCCCCACACAATCCTCTAATCAAGAACTTCATGATGATTGACAGTGGTGCCAACATGAAGGCAGTGATGGGCATTATGGGCTTGGAGGAAATTTTTTGCACAGTCCACCTCCTTCACCAAGTGCTAACAGGTGCTCTCGGCTTGGGTTCCTTGGAAAAGCCCAGCTGGAATGCTGGGCTGTGGCACCTGCTACAGACCTGACAGAAGATCACACAGTGTGAAGGCCAACTATCTCTTGCTTGATAAGCAGGTGCAGGTTGGCATGCTAGAGCACTGCATGTTCAGTGACATGATCACCTGCTAGAACTCCAATTATATCATGCTTGAGCAGCTTATGGAGCTGAAGAATACCCTGTATGAGTTGGCCATGGATGCTAGCATTGGGCAGGAGGAGAGACTATTCAGCAGTGAACAGTGGCTGATGCTTTCTGAGACAGTGCTTGTCCTAGAAACCTTTAAAGACTTCACCTCCCTAGACCTTTCTGCTGGCCCCTAGAATGGCTACACATAGGTAAAGGAGGATAAGCCTCCCTTCCAAATTGTGCTCTCCCATACTGATATTGAGTTACTGCAAGTGAACATGAAGATTTAGCACCATGTCTAATAGTCTTTGATAATCCCTTGTTGAGAAATGGACTAATTTAAGGTTTTATATCTGCTACACATGCAGTACATGGACTGTGCACACATATCTGTATACCATGGGCCAAAGGAAGCTGTTTGCATCACCTACTGTGAGAGAATTCACATAGGGAACACCTGCCTGCATTTTATGTTAATGTAGCTTGCACACATTCAGCTCAAAGCATCATGGGAAGAAGAAGCACATGTTAGCCATTGTGAGCAGAACAACAACCAAGAAAGAGAAATTCCCCCATTGCTGAGGATACTAGATGTCATGTTTCACACGGACCTGATCTGCATTTGAATTGCAGTTTCCTGTTGATGGTGCCTTGTATGCCTGGTGAAGCCAAGAGTCATCTGCACAACAAAGAGATGTCCTGGAGCTTAGACTTCACACCTGGCAAGATGGTATTCCATGAGATAGAGTGTAGAGTTTCAAATATCGCCCCACCCATAGAAATACCTACCCCCTTTCTACATGCACCAATGAGGGAGGTCATGGGATGGACTTGTAAGTAGGTGGGATTGCAGTTTGGCAAGGTACCACCCACCTGGAGATTCAACTATAAAACACAAAGACCATGCGTTAAGGTTTTTGCTAGCCACATTCTACCATCAATGCAAAGACCATGCTTCAGGCTAGCCACCTCTCCTCTCATCTACTCCTTTATACTTTGAATTCCTTTCTTGCTATGCAACAATCTTTTCTGTCTATTATGGATCTCTTTGGACTGCAGCCAAAGAGATCCACATACACGCACACACACACTTGACCAGCTGGTTCTGGAACAGTGTGAATTAGGTAAAACTTCTCGACAATATTCTCTGTCCCTTTATTTTTCATTGCAACAGACAAGACTTCTGGAAACAGGCAAGTATGAACCGATTTACCAACCTACCTCCTAAGTAACTAAACTATTTTCTATTTCTGTCACTCTAAAGGAACTTGAACATATGCTATTGTGAGACTGATTATTTTGTATGTGTGACTTTGATATCCTTCAGTAAAAAGATTATTTGTTTTGGAAAAACACCCGTGTGGTCTCCGTTACTGGAACTCTGGGTTCAGACACGACCTTGGTATAGCTGGCCAGGACTCACGTTGTAAATAAATAAAGCAGTTGCCGTAACACCCTTAACCTTTGATGGATCAATCCTTCGTGAATTTGTTTAATCCCTTAACAAGTAGCCTTCACTAAATCCTGTGACAGTAAATTCCAGAAGTTAATTCTTCTTTGAGTGAAGAATATATATTTTTGTTTGTTCTTACTCTACTGCTTATGAACTTCACTGGATACCTACAAGTTGTAGTGTTATGGGAAAGGAAGGAAAACTCTCAGTCTGCTATCTCTACCCCATGGCTAATTTCATATACCTCTATGTTACCTTCCCTAAATTGTCTTTTCTTTAAAGGTCTCTTAGCTTTTTCTTGAAGGGGGAACAACAATGATCATTTTTAATTCCCATATTCTATGTTTTCCCATTATTGGGGATTTAAATTATTTCCAGGCATCTTAAGGGAAACTAACCTTCTTTACCGTTCATTTTTAGCTTCTTTTTTATTAATGTATTTTTCCTGGGGGTATCTTATTGATTCTGGGGTTCTGGCTAAAAGTCCAAAATGAGGCCCTAGAATCATTGCTACCCCACTACTGGGCCCCAGTTGCCAGGGCAAAGCAAGGGGTGGCATTCATCCCATTTGAGGTAGGCAAGAGCCCCATATTGCACAGGTATGAGTGGTTACAGGAGCCACCTGGGTGGTATTTTGCCCCACAAGTGTTGGTCCCAGGGCATCTGCCCCTGCTGCCCTTTAGATAAGACTGTCCCAGCCTTCTACTGAAACCAAATGTGTTGTGTTGGACTTTAGGAGAAGTCTTCCATCTGTAAAATTGCTTTGCTGATAGCACTCGGTTTGATCACATGGAATATTTCCATTTGATTGAAGGGAAAGTGTTATTCATAAATTCTCCCCTACCATGTAGACCTCAAGCTGTTCTTGAGAGTGCCCCCATTTACCAAAAACTGCATTTCATGGGCCATTTGGGGCTACAGTGGAAGGAGGAGGAAGGAGCCATACTCCACAGATGGAAATGTCATCCATGGAAATTATTCAGTGGGATCCAGTTCACAGTCAATGGAACAACACTTACATCTCATACCAGGTTCTGAAAACCACTCCTATTAAAGATGACCTCTTTTTCATTCTGAAAGTGAGTGGTAACTTTTGTTTATTAAATTGTAGCTTATCTCATGCTTCTAGTGTGCACATTTATTTGAATGTATCAGACAATTAGTTAATTGAATTAGTTGATTAATTAATGGAAAGGCAAATGGTTAATCAATTAAAATTCCTTAATGGTTTGACAGCCCTAGGTGTTGTTAATGATATTTCAATGACTGGAAGGGCAAGTGATGGCTAATGACATTTCTGGTTTATTGCCCCCCCCCCCCCCGATGACAGTCAAAACAGGGCAAAGCTCTGGCTCAATGTCATTTAACATGCAGCTTGAAAAAGCAAGACCTTCATGACTTAACAAGGAAGCTCAAAACTGATGGAATTCTGAGTGCACATTCTTAATCGCATAAGGAATTGCATGGATAAGCTCTCAGTGCCGAAAAAGCTCACTGAGGAGCTTTGGATGCACAGCCGCATATGATTTTCCATGTATGGGACAGCATTGATGAGAGGGATCTATGTGCCATTCTACCACTACCATACAGATTATTGATGATTTCATTGAAAATGTGAGTGAAATGGTGCATGTGCCTAAATTGGGATTATCAGCCTTGGGAAATGCATACATGGCAGCTTGGTTTGTTACCATTTATTACCCAGCAAAGGTTACAGCCCCCTTTTGGATGCACCCCTTAACCTGGTAAGGGGGGTTGTGTGTGTCAACAAAGCTGAGAGCAATACTGTAAGGAGGCTAAACTCCTGGCAGACTCACTCAAGGCAGAATGGTCACACCAGACTGAGATGCATCTACCCCCTTCAGGGATCCATGGCCTCATCAGAAGAAGAGAACTGACAGCTGAGTGGTGACAGGAGCGGGGGAATCCCTGAAGTGTAGATGGTGGGCAGCAGCAGTAGTGGAAGGTGTTGCTGGTGGAGGATCTTTCATAAACAATGGCAGTGCCACTTCAGCTATCCTTGGTTAGTACTATGCAGAAGGTGGCAATGGTAAACCACTTCTGATCATCTCTTACCTTGAAAACCCTATGATGAGAATAGAAGTATTCTTAATGATGCAACTGGACTAAAGCCAAAAGGGCATTCAGTTGTTGACATGAATTAATGCAAAAGGAGCTAGAAAAGATTCTTAAGTGTAAGGATGTGTCACTGGTGACCAAGATCAAGGTAATTCATACCGTGATATTCCCATTACTATGTATGGGTGTGAAAGTTGGACAGTGAAGCATGTTGACTGGAAGAAAAATGATTCATTTTAAATGTTATGTTGGAGGAGAGTTTTATGAACATTGTGGACGACCAAAAAGACAAATCAGTGGGTTCTAGATCAAATCAAGCCTGAACTCTCCCTAGAAGCTAAAATGATGAAACTGAGGCTATCATACTTTGGTCACATTATGAGAAGACAAGAGTCACTAGAAAAGACCATAATGCTGGGAAAAGTTGAAGGCAGCAGGAAATGAGGAAGATGCAACCAAGGAAATCACAGCTCTCAGTCTGCAAGACCTGAGAATGTCTGTTAATGACAGGATGATTTGAAAATCATCAATTCATAGGGTCACCATAAATCAGATGTGAATTGATGGTACTTAACACATACAGACAGAGGTGAAAACCCTATAAACCCTATTTATTTTGGTAGTCCCAACCCAAATATACCTCTATAGGTAAATTTACCTCTATAGGTAAATAGAGAGCCAGTTTGGGGTAGCGGTTAAGTGTGCAGGCTCTAATCTGGGAGAACCGGGTTTGATTCCCCACTCCTCCACTTGCACCTGCTGATGTGACCTTGGGTCAGTCACAAGCTCTGGCACAGCTGTTCCTGAAAGAGCAGTGTGTGTCAGAGTTCTCTCAGCCCCACCCACCTCACAGGGTGTCTGTTGTGGGGAGGGGAAGGGAAAGGAGTTTGTAAGCCGCTCTAAGACTCCAAGTGAAGGGCGGGGTATAAATCCAATCTCTTCTTCTTCTTCTTCTTCTTCTTCTTCTATATGGGAAGGCTTTGTTTTTTGCTAAAATCAATTGTTGCTTGGACCCAAATATACCTCCTTTCTACTGGCTAATCCTTGATTAGCAGAGCCCTGTCATTGATATCCCTGTCTTTTATACAGTTTCCTGCCTGAAAATCTAGCTTATTGTGCCCTGACATATGTGCTGTTACCTAGGAGCTATATTTATTGACTGCAATAGCAAGAGACCTGTGTTCACTACACAAGTAAAATCATTTTTGTGATCCTACCAAGAAAAAATGCATAGTCTTGTATCAAGTGATTATGCTATATATATAGTTCTTCATCTTTCATTACTGATCTCTCACCCACTCCGTATATACATACTCATCACCAACAGATATGCATGTGCAAGAAAGGCAGCTAAGAAGAAGAAAAATGGCTTGCACATGACTCACCTTGAAGAGGAACTACATTGCTATAAAACAAATAAATTTACATTTTAAGAACTTATCTCTCAGTTCAGCTAATTTTAAAGTAATCTTTATTCTTTTGCAACTAATCTCCCAAACTTATGGACTGGTTTTGATCATATTTGTGCAATAAAATTGAAAATTTCAGCTATGGTAGGTAATCAATTTTAGTCACCTCATCTGTGTTTCCAATCTCATTACAGATTGCAATTTTCAGTGCAGATTACATGATGACCCATCAGTGACTTTGTTGTTTCTGAATTACCGATTCCTCGCCTACTGCCAGATAAGAACAAAGCCTATGCATCAGTCTGACAGCTTGCAAACAGAAAATGGGCTTGTAGGATTGGATTTAAATCCCAGGTGTAAGGGATAATTACCACATCAGTCATGCAGTAACTGAAAAATGGTATTTCAACAAGAAAAATTACATTCCTTTTATAGTGCCAACAGAAATCATTATTTGAGGCTTCATACTGATTCAGTGTATCATTACATGTGCACTATACTCATTAAATGTAATGTTTGTTGCAACATAAAAAGTTATTGTTTCAGATACTTTTTGTGAAGCAGGTAGCTTAAATTTAAGATTTAGCAAACCTTGAAGATGTAGAGGTCATTTTAGCTATAATATATATCATGCTGCTAGAATAACACTCTAACACTAGGCTTTCAAGACATCATCTGTTGTCGACTGTGTAGAGAAGAAAAGGGAATAGGGAGGATGGTTGGAGAGTAAATCCTGGTTTTGAGCAACACCATCAATCAAATTTGTGTTGGAGACTTTTGATTCATTAAAATAAATGCTGATCCAAACTTTGTGAAAAATTTCACTTGCTGCAAACAGAACATTCTGTTTATGTGATCTTTTACATCCCTTTACCTTTAGATGATTTTCACAGGGGTGGTAGTCAAGAGAAAAAGGAATATATCATCATTGTTGAGGCAACTGAGCCATTCTTCCAATTCATTTTATTTGACTAGTTTGTACTGAATATGGATGTGCATCTGAATTGCATCTCCATCCACATGCTGCCCCAAGTAGTTATATATAATTATGTGCAGAATTACCATACAGTTCTGGCAGGTAATGAGTGTGCTACTATGGTGTGTATCAGTATGGTTGCTAAGGCAACAGGCAAGAAAATGGAAGAACGTTGTTTGTCCCTAGTCCCTATTATTACAAAGCTAAATATGATTGGTTACATGGAGCCATTACATCATCCTGTTCCCTAAATGATCCCCAATTGTCTGCGATCACTCAGAGAGGAAGTTAAAAAATGGTGCCAGAACAGCGGCAGAAGAAGAAAACTATAGCTTCAGATAGATATTAAATAATGTCACAAACATTTTTCTAACCACCTCTCCTCAAACACCAACTTGTTCAGCAAAAGTTGAACCTCACAAAAAATGAGTATAGCACCAGTGAAAACAAGTTAAACCATAAAAAAACCCCTGGTTATTTTGTTTCATTAGCACATGTATGATGACCTCGCCTACTCCCCTCCTTCAGAGGCAAGATTTTCCCTTTGTTTTTCCCCTCTTTCTGACTGAGCAGCCCTATTTATTGATTTTCTTCTTTTCTGAAGAAATATGGCTCTCTCACCCTATCACAGTATGAATTTTTACTGCTGGCTCAGCCCAGGAACGTGAAGGAAGGGTTGAGATGGCACTTGGGGCTTTTTAAAGTTTTTTTAAAAAATTAGTCAGCGTAGAGGGGAAAGGTCACGTGAAATCAGGAGTAAACTTTCTGAGGTAAATTAATACAAGCACAGACTACAGTTCATATGTTTCAAGGAACTGAGCATTCCTTCAGCTTTTAACAATGAGTTAGAATAAGATGAGAGGCTTTTGTTTCAGTGTTTCCCAAACACAGTTTTGGTTTCCAGAAGGCAGGGATACTCTGTCCAGTGCCCAAACTTCTTCACTAAATACACCAGTACTCTTCTTGAGTTTTAACTGACTCCTCAGGATTTAAAAGGCAGTTTCTAAACACACCAGAACAGGGATCTCTCCACTCCTCAGAACTATCTCCCTGTTTTAACTGGGTAGGTCAATTCTTCTCTCACTACAAAATCTATCCCCTTTTCTGGCCAGAATGGGAGTCTTCATATAACTACCCACTACTCCTGCCAACCTTCCCAGTACTCTGTCTTTTTTAAACTGCTTTCAGTCAGTACTAAACTCTTCTCTCCCAGGGCTAGACTCAGACTTGTCAGTACTAGACTCCTCTCAGTCAGGGCTGAATTCAGACTGCCGTGTCATCAGCGTTCAGCTCTCAAGTCTTTCTCTGCTCAACTGATGCTAACCACTCAGCTCTCGTAGAGCAGCCCGTCACTCAAGGCTCTCTGGCTCTGTGAGGAATTAGCTCTTCACGGTCCTTTACCTGTTTACATATAACTTATAAGACTTTAAAGTGCAGTTCCTCGCAACATGCTTTATCTGGTAAGATTCCCAATCATGTGGACAGATCTTTTATATGTGCAATGCAGTTTGTATGTACAAAGGATACTGGGCCAATATTTAGGCCAACGTATGTAGACATGCCCATTCCCATTCCCCCACTCTGCCAAAAGTAGAGGGCTTAACATAAGATCATAAGAGAAGCCAATGTTGGATCAGGCCAATGGCCCATCTAGTCCAACACTCTGTCACACAGTGGCTAAAAATACCAGTTGCCATCAGGAGGTCCATCAGTGGGGCCAGGACACTAGAAGACCTCCCACTGTTGCCCCCCCCCCAAGCACCAAGAATACAGTTCATCACTTGCACCAGCCTGAGAGTTCCTATCTATACCTTGTGCTTAATAGCCACTGATGGACTTCTGCTCTATATGCATATCTAATTCACTCTTGAAGCAGTCCATGCTTGTAGCCGCCACCACCTCCTGTGGCAGTGAATTCCATGTGTTAATCACTTGTTGGGTGAAGAAGAACTTCCTTTTATCTGTTCTAACCCAACTGCTCAGCAATTTCATTGAGTGCCCACAAGTTCTTGTGTTGTGAGAAAGGGAGAAAAGTACCACTTCTTTCTCTACCTGCTCTATCCCATGCATAATCTTATAAACCTCGATCATGTCACCCCTCAGCCATTGTTTCTCCAAGCTAAAGAGTCCCAAGTGTTTTAACCTTTCTTCATAGGGAAAGTGTTCCAACCCTTTTATCATTCTAGTTGCCCTTTTCTGCACTTTTCCCAATGCTATAATATCCTTTTTGAGGTGTGGTGACCAGAACTGTACACAGTACTCCAAATGAGGCCGCACCATTGATTTATACAGAGGCATTATGATACTGTCTGATTTGTTTTCAATTCCCTTCCTAATAATCCCCAGCATAGTGTTTTTTGTTTGTTTACTGCAGTTGCACACTGTCTAGACATTTTCATTGAGTTATCTACTACGACTCCAAGATCTCTCTCTTGGTCAGTCTCTGCCAGTTTGGACACCATCAACATGTATTTATAATGAGAATTTTTGGTTCCAATGTGCATCACTTTGCACTTGGCCACATTGAACCCCATTTGCCACATTGATGCCCACTCGCCCAACCTTGACAGATCTCTTTGGAGTGCCTCACAATCCTCCATGGTTCTCACCACTATGAACAACTTCATGTCATTTGCAGATTTAACCACTTCACTGCTTACTCCCAACTCCAAATCATTAATAAACAAGTTAAAAAGCATTGGACTGTGTACTGATCCCGGTGGTACCCCACTGCTTACCACCCTCCACTGAGAAAATTCCCCATTTATACTCACTCTCTGTTTCCTATTAATTAGCCAGTTTTTGATCTACAAGAGGACTTGTCCTTTTATTCTGTGACTATTGAGCTTACTTAGGAGCCTTTGATGAGGAAGTTTATCAAACGTTTTCTGGAAGTCTAGGTAAACAACATCTATTGGGTCCCCCTTGTCCACATGTTTGTGATACATCTACATTTGTAGAGGGTTTGTGATGCCTCATTTGTAGAGGGCTTGTGATGCCTCTACATAAATTCTTTGTTTATCCATTTATTTCATGAATAGAGTAAAGTTCACAGAAGGGTTTGTTTGTTTGGCACTGTTTCCCTTCCCCCACCAGACCCTGTGTCCCCTAAAAAGTCATTTGTGAGGATTAGATGACAATTGGGAACAATATGGGATATCATGTGGAGGTTGTATCAAGAAGTGGGATTTGCCAAAGAAAAAAGAGGAGAATCCTGTGCAGAGTTACTTCAGTTTAATTCCACTGAAGTCAATGAACTCTGCATAGAATTGCATTGTAAGTAACTTTCCTAGGGTTCATACGTATCTTTAAGAACATAAGAGACGCGAATGTTGGATCAGGCCAGAGGCCCATCGAGCCCAACACTCGGTATCACACAGTGGCCAGAAATACCAGTGCCATCAGGAGGTCCACCAGTGGGGCCAGGACATTAGAAGCCCTCCCACTGTTGACCCCCCCCCCAAGCACCAAGAAGACAGAGCATCACTTGCCCCA